>NC_088407.1:55469424-55784424 GCF_034236695.1 Oncorhynchus nerka
TGTTCTGTTGTATTGTTATCACATGTTAAGGTTGAACACTGACAGTTTTGTAGCTTAAATGAGGCTAACAGAGGTGTATGAGTACCTCAAGAGCCTATGCAAATCCCAATGTTGGAATAGTTACCACTTTATTAATATATGTAATCAGCAATGTTAATATTATTAATATAATACAGTATTTGAATATGCAATATGCATTACATTTCAAGGAACATTTTAATTTTCAGTGTACAAACTTGATGAACAAGAATGACATTTACTCTAACGGGTGGCCAAAAAGAAAGTCATACCTCCAATAAGCCACACCTCCGATCTTCTGATAGGCTGTCACCTCTACAATACAGTATTAAAAATGTTCAAAACGGAACCCCTCCCATCACAAAAAGGTTCCGGTTTGAACCTTTACACAGGGGTTTCTCAAAGACCTCAAGGAACCTTTTTGAACTGGAAAGGTTCCCAATGTGTGACCATTTTTTTGAACCGCAAAAGGTTCTTCCGGGCTCCTTTACTTGGCTTATGTAAATTCATTCTCTATACTTGTGTGTGTTTGTGAGATATGCATATGAGTGTGTTGGAGCTGGCTACAGGCCACTAGAAGATGCTCTACTCTATAAGACTAACTGTACTAACTGTAAGTCGCACTGGATAAGCGTGTCTGCTAAATGACTCAAATGTAAACGTCAACAAGAGGCAGTAACATTGCTGAATGGAGAGAAAGAATACAATGACACACTGTAACACTGGAAGGAAGTTGAACTCTGAGGGGGAGGCAGGATGGCATTTATTGGGATGACTCGTGCACTGGAGGCAGCTCTGCAGGGTAGTCAGTAACTGGCACAGCCATAAAGTCATAAAACCTTCACCCTAACCTTAACCACACTGCTAACCTTATGCCTAACCCTAACCTTAAATGAAAAAGCTTATTTTTGTTTTTATACATTTTTAGAGTATATAGTCAATTTAGCCTTTGCTGCTGGCCAATCTAGTGGAAATCGCTCAGCTCTGCCTACAGGACAAGATTATTCGCAATAAACGTCAACCTGCAGGCTTGGCTAAACTCCTCTGTGTGAAGGTTACAACCACAGAATTATACTTTAGTAATTTAAGAAGATCTATATGGTTACAACAGTCTCCAACACAAAGTTCCGGGTGGGTGGTGTGTGTGTGTCTGTGTGTCTGTGTGTCTGTGTGTGTGTGTGTGTGTGTGTGTGTGTGTGTGTGTGTGTGTGTGTGTGTGTGTGTGTGTGTCATTAGGTTTAGTTACCAGTCTGTCTTTCCTCTCCAGATAATTAGGGACATTGCAGAAGAAGGGCAGACCACCCACAATGCCGAGCGTGCGTCAGACAGTGCCAGACTAGGAGGTTGTCAGACAGTGCCCGAGTTGTTCCGAAAGCTCAGAGACTCCTACGCCCATCTCCACCCACCTTTCCCATAACTCCTTGCTGCAGTTGGTGAACTAACATAACCGTAAACATGGATAAAACTTACTCAACCCTGCAATCACACCATATGACAGATATCCTCTCTCACCCAAAACAAATCATCAGAGAGAGACAACTTCCCCCTGTCATTAAAGACGTCATCATGACATCTAAACGAACTACGGCTGGAGGGAGAGAAAGAAAAACTTGATAAGAAACTAATCATAACCTGTGTAACTCAATTCCAAATGATCTGAGTTCATCCCAGGCGCTGCATTCCTCCTCCCCGTCGCTCGTCTCTCTCTCTCCTCTTTGTCACTCTCTCTTTCCTCTTTCATACAGACGCCTTGGCAATTTTTCCAGACAACAAATAAGCCATTATGTGGCAATAATGTGTGTTGTAATGGATGTGCTGCCTTAGAGGAGCAGTCTGGGTGCCATTAGCCCAGCGCTGCCTGCCTCTGCTCCCTGCCTTCAGCCCCTGCTCCGCTCTCTCTCTCCCTGCTCCGCTCTCTCTCTCCCTGCTCCGCTCTCTCTCTCCCTGCTCCGCTCTCTCTCTCCCTGCTCCGCTCTCTCCCTCCCTGCTCCGCTCTCTCTCTCCCTGCTCCGCTCTCTCTCTCCCTGCTCCGCTCTTTCTCTCCCTGCTCCGCTCTTTCTCTCCCTGCTCCGCTCTCTCGCTATTACAGCCTGCTTCGAAATTACCCCTCGCTCACACTGTTTCCACGAGCTCCACACATTAACATGTCCTAATAATGCAATAGCTTTAAAGCCATTTGTTTGTTCTGCTGCTTCTGTCAGACTGTGGGGGTGGGTGGGACGTGGGATAAAGAGAGGGGGGGGGTTAAAGAAAGATGAAGTGGGATAGTTAGAGACACAGTCATCTGTAACTCTGAAGTGGATAGGCTTCCCCTCTAGGGTCTGGTTCCTCTCAAGGCTTCTTCCTTCCACAGTATTCACACCATCACTACTCAACACACCAGGGTCGAAGATGAGGGCTTTACTGGAGGCCTACGCTACTCAGGAATTATCCAGCCAAACAAGTGGCTTTAACTGTTCAATTCTCACAGTTTTTCTGAAAGCCACTTTGTGTGAATGGTCTAAAGTGTTAGAGTAATGTGTGTGTGTGTGTGTGTGTGTGTGTGTGTGTGTGTGTGTGTGTGTGTGTGTGTGTGTGTGTGTGTGTGTGTGTGTGTGTGTGTGTGTGTGTGTGTGTGTGTGTGTGTGTGTGTGTGTGTGTGTGTGTGTGTGTGTGTGTGTGTGTGTGTGTGTGTATGTGTGTGTGCTGAGAGGCAGTGGTGGAGCTTCACTCCGAGCCCTTTTGCCTTTCTCTACTGCTCCTCTAATTGCTTTCAAGAGCGCTCTGCAGAGGAGCAGAGAGGAAGAAACAACCTTGAAGAGGGAACACACAAAAAACACACCACTCCCGTCTGACACACAAAGAGGGAGAGAAGGAATCACAGTAAGATGACAAAATACACACAGACACGGACACGCTTCATAAAAAAACACACACAAGCTTGACCCGCCTGGTATTTACTGAGGTAACTAGGTTTCTGCTGGAGGTGGGAGGGTTGAGAGAGCCCCGGATCCTGCTGCCTCTGTGCCTGGGCCTCCCGTCGAGCCCTGCACACCCACTGACACCGTCAAACCCGCTCTCACGCTCTGCATTATTAAACAAATATAACGTTAAATAAATATGCAAAGTTAACCAGGTCAACCCTTGACAGTGCAGCACGACTGGGCCTGCAGATTAAATGTGATCATGGGGTGCACTATGTACGGCTGTCGTGGAGACAGATGTGATGATGCAAGCTAAAGCAGTAATACAATGCAAATGTGCTTCCTGCTCTGGATGGAATTGAGGAAGACTGAGGGGAGGTGTCAGAGGAGGAGACAAGCTCACCTTCTTCTATTGGATTAACAACCACAGCCCCAGGGTACAGGAGACAATGAGAACACACAGGGAACACACACACTCCCACACAGGGAGGGAGGGGAGAGGAAACAAGTGTAGGGTCAAATAAACAGGCATTTTAAAGCATACTCAAATATACACCTTAAAACGGTGGTTTAGGACCAACTTTTGTGCTGTGAGTGTTCTTGAGAATGCCCAATTTACAAGACCTCCCCCCACAGACACACACACAAGGGGGGTTGAAAGAGACAGGGCTCAGCTGTCGAGAGGCTTTATCAATGGCAGATGGATACAGGCTTCTCAGGACCTGTTGTTACTGTGAAAGGGGGCCCTATTTGTGGCACTACCGGTCTGGAGAACAAAGCTACTGCATTATACTGGCACAGACTACCTTGTCACAACTACCACAGTCCGACTTATAGCACAGGACAAATGCATAGGAGGGAGAGAAAGAGACAGAAAGAGAGAGAGAGGGGGAGACAGAGAGAGAGAGAGCGAGATGGAAGGAAGGAAGGAAAAAGAGACGTGCTCAAAAAGAACACAGGAAGTGAAAGAAAGGAGACAGAATAAGTACAGAGGGGAAAAGCATAGCAGACAGAGAAACTGTGTGACGAAAAAAAAGACTAAAATGAAAGACTAGTATAGAACACAGAGTTTATCAAAGCCAGGCCAGTGTTCTCGCCCTCCCTCCCTCCCTCCCTCCCTCCCTCCCTCCCTCCCTCCCTCTCTTCAGACAGTCAGAAGTATCTGTGATTGAAGTGGTGCGTAAACTACTGGAGATGGTAAAGCAAGGCAGAGTCTGTGTCGGGTATTAACCTCCCAAAGTCACCTGGGAGAGGACGTTTCACTCGCTAACAACACAACACATCATTGGTTGTTCGTCCGTGGCCTGTCCCCTGACTGAATAGATGGTCACTTTACTGAAGGACAGACAGCAAGAGAAATAGGTAATAGAAAATTAAGCTCGGACAGAAAGTGAAAACTGTCAGAGGACTAAAGAAAATCTAATATATTGGGAACCTACTTGTTGTGTTTATGTACTGACATGTATGTGTAACTGATAGATGTAAACACACACTACATGTTCATGTTTTTAACTGTATTCAAATTGTAAAGTCTCTTGTCTGTAATGTCTTTTTCGTTAGGTGTCGGAACTCAGTAAGCCATTGGCGTCTGCTAATGGGGATCCTAATCAATCAAATCAAACTATGTGAACTCTCTGCCTCTGAACAACAGGTGTCACCCTGGGCCCTGAGCCAAAACACACCAACACCTCCCCTCCCTCCCTCTTCCTAACCTTCCCTCCTCCCCATCTGCTCCTCTCCTCCCCCCGTCCTCCCGCTCTCCTCCTGACTTTCCAATCCTCTCCTGTAGCCTCCCCCCTCTCCAACCTTCTCTCAGAGAGGTGTCGGCCATTAGCGGAACACAGTGAGCCATGCGTCTTGGCTGTTATATAACGGGCATTCATGTCCATGTTGTACTGGATTAACACCATTCATTCTGGCTGAAGCTGCACACGCGCACACACACACGCACGCACGCACACGCACACGCACACACACACACACACACACACACACACACACACACACACGACCAGGCCTTGTAGTGAAACAAAAACAATTAAATCAATCTGAATGGGTATTAATGTACCAGGGTTGCTTATATTTTCACTTGCCACTATGTGTTTCAATTTGTATGTATTCTGATTGGTTGGTTAAATCTAGATGTCAATAAGGTGTAATGGAATTGGCTACGTTTGCAGATAGGGAAAATCGCGAACGTCAATTCTTCCGATTCTGATATTTACATGTAAGCGGTAGATCACGTTCTCGTTCTCATAAAACGGCTGCTCACCCACACACACGCACGTTACACATACACACATGCATGCATTGACCCACATACACACACACTCACGCACGCACACACACACACACACACACACACACAGATGTATTGCCTATAAAGCTGCCTGCTTATATATAGTGTCCAGCGAAACAGTTGTAATCTGACCCAAATCAAATTGTATCGGCCGGCTGGATTTACGCTGATACATGGCGCTCACAGGAGATTTCCATCAGGTAGAATGGCTCATTCCCCCACCATTCTGACTCCAAAATGACACATTACTTACTCATTTCTATTGGGCACAAAATGCAGTGCATTTAGAAAGTATTCAGACACTTTTTCCACATTTAGTTGCGTTACAGCGATATTCAAATATTTTTCCCCCTCATCAATCTACAAACAATACCCCATAATAACAAAACAAAAACAGGCTTTTAGAAATGTACTAAAAATACAAAACTGAAACATCACATTTACATAAGTATTCAGACCCTTTACCTAGTACTTTGTTGAAGTACCTTTGGCAGCGATTACAGCCACAAGTCTTCTTGGGTATGAAGCTACAAGCTTGGCACACCTGTATTTGGGGAGTTTCTCCCATTCTTCTCTGCAGATCCTCTCAAGCTCTGTCAGGTTGGATGGGGATCATCGCTGCACAACTATTTTCAGGTCTCTCCAGAGATGTTTGATCGGGTTCAAGTCCAGGCTCTGGCTGGACCACTCACGGACATTCAGAAACTTGTCCTGAAGCCACTCCTTTGTTGTCTTGGCTGCGTGCTTAGGGTTGTTGTCCTGTCGGAAGGTGAACCTTGCCCCAGTCTGAGGTCCTGAGTGCTCTGGAGCAGGTTTTCATCAAGGATCTCTCTGTACTTTGCTCCGTTCATCTTTCCCTCGATCCTGACTAGTCTCCCAGTCCCTACCACTGAAAAATATCCCCACAGCATGATGCTGCCACCACCATGCTGCTGGTTTCCTCCAAACATGACACTTGGCATTCAGCCTAAAGAGTTGGTTTCATCAGACCAGAGAATCTTGTGGTCTGAGAGTCTTTAAGTGCCTTTTGGCAAATTCCAAGCGGGCTGTCATGTATATTTTACTGTGGAGTGGCTTCCATCTGGCCTGATCGGTGGAGTGCTGCAGAAATGGTTGTCCTTCTGGTTCTCCGATCTCCACAGAGGAACTCTGGAGCTCTGTCAGAGTGACCATTGGGTTCTTGGTCACCTCCCTGACCAAGGCCCTTCTTCCCTGATTGCTCAGTTTGGCCGGACAGCCAGCTCTAGGAAGAGTCTAGGTGGTTCTAAACTTGCATTTAAGAATGATGGAGGCTACTGTGTTCTTGGGGACCTTCAATGATGCAGAAATGTTTTGGAACCCTTTCCCAGATCTGTGCCTCGACACGATCATGTCTCAGGGATCTACGGACAATTCCTTTGACCTCGTGGCTTGGTTTTTGCTCTCACATGCATGCACTGTCAACTGTGGGACCTTATATAGACAGGGGTATGCCTTTCCAAATACTGTCCAATCAATTGAATTTACTACAGTTGGACTCCAATTAACTTGTTGAAACATCTCAAGCATGATCAATGGAAACAAGATCCACCTGAGCTCAATTTCGAGTCTCATAGCAAAGGGTCTGAATACTTATGTAAATAAGGTATTTCTGTTTTTTATTTTTAATACATTGGCAAACATTTTTAAAACATGTTTTCACTTTGTCATTATAGGGTATTGTGTGTAGATTGGTGAGGAAAATGTTTTTATTTAATCCATTTTAGATTAAGGCTGTAACGTAACAAAAGGGGGAAAAGTCAAGGGGTCTGAATACTTTTCGAATGCACTGATCCGAAACTCAACCAACACAAACAGCAAATGCATCCAAAAAGTCACAAGCTTGATGTAGTCATTGCATGTGTCATGCCCTGACCTTAGAGATCCTGTTTTATGTCTCTATTGTGGTTTGGTCAGGGTGTGAGTTGGGGTGGGTATTCTATACTCTATAATTTCTATTTCTATGTTTTGGCCTGGTAGGGTTCTCAATCAGGGACAGCTGTCTATTGTTGTCTCTGCTTGAGAACCATACTTAGGTAGCCCTTTTTTCCACCTGTCTTTGTGGGAAGTTGACTTTTGCTTATGGCACATAGCCTGTAGCTTCACGGTTTGTTTTGTAGTGTTTATTGTTTTGTTCGGCGTCTTGTCTAATAAAAAGACCATGTACGCTCACCACGCTGCACCTTTGTCCTCTTCTTCAACAGCCGTGACAGCATGCTAGGAATATGGGATCAAATATTACATTTTTGACTACTTAAATAGACATAAGTGAGTTTAACCCATTACTTTTGGTCCCCTAAAATGGGGGGACTATGTACAAAAAGTGCTGTAATTTCTAAACGGTTCATCTGATATGGATGAAGATGCCCTCAAATTAAAGCAGTCTGCACTTTAACCTCAGTCATTGTACCATTTCAAATCCAAAGAACTGGATTACAGAGCCAAAACAACAACAAAAAAGTGTCACTGCCCCAATACTTTTGGAGCTCATTTTATACACAGCAAATGCTCAGCATATGTGGGAACTCCTTCAAGACTTTTGGAAAAGCATTCCAGGTGAAGCTGGTTGAGAGAATGCCAAGAGTGTGCAAAGCTGTCATCAAGGCAAACGCTGGCTGCTTTGAAGAATCTAAAAATCACTTTTTTGGTTACTATATGATTCCATATCTGTTATTTCATAGTTTTGATGTCTTCACTATTATTCTACAATGTTGAAAATAGTAAAAAATAAAGAAAAACGCTTGAATGAGTAGGTGTGTCCAAACTTTTGACTGGTACTGTATATGTACATATAATGGTGTGTAGAGACAGTATGGACAGAATATTAATAGAAAAGGTATGTACAGCAATATGTATATAGGAAGAGCCATGACTAGGATACAGTATATACATATAAAGTGGGTAAAACAGTATGAAAACTTGATCATACTGCCGGTGGTGTGTTTGTGCCTGTGTGTGTGTGGTGCTGGTGAGACTACACCACATCCAATCTCCACGTCAATCAGCACCCAGCTATAAGGCAGTGTTTGATAGGGTTTATAGACAGATGGACAGGGGCCATAATAACAGACCCATTCTTCCCCTATAGACCATGTCTGGATGATATTGGGGTCAGAGGGGGTGGGAGGGGAGGGGTAAGGGGGAGAGGAGACAAGGCGAGAAGCCAGAGCGTGGCCAGAATCCTATGCTTGGGTGGCTGCCTAACCAGAGCTGGCTGGATACGGTCACACTCCGAAGGTCAGGAGAGGCTGCGAAGGAACAGCACTGAGTCGCACACTCCATGCTGCTGGTGACAGTCCCTGTCCCCCTCCGTGTCAGTGTGTGTCGTGGTGACAGCAGATAAGTCGGCTTTAATTGGCCTCTTTACAGACATCATTTCACACATCATCTACACAGAGGCTGAGACGAGTCCAAAAAAACTCCAGAGAAAAAAATGTGTCAGTCCTGTAGACACTAGTAGATAGTGAGGACACAGGATTGGGCTCTATAAAAGGAGCCTTTCATATCCAGCACCACCCCAACATCAACATATGTGGTTCTATGTCCTGTAGTAAATAAAATACAGGAAGATAACTATTTCCAATGACGTCATCGGTGTGCATCGTGTGATTTTAATCAATTATGAGTAGGCATTGCCTACTAATTGCCTAATAATTGGTTGATGATGTCATAGAAATGCGCCATTTTCACATATGTTGATGTTGAGGTGGTGCTGGAGATGATGAATATGAAGTTTAAAAAAAAATCCCTTTTAGTTTGAATCTATTGTTTTAAGTCTATTGTGGGTCCTTTCTAAAACGCCATACAGATAGAGTACACCCTTCCATATGCCTGTATGTATGTGAGGTGTGTGTGTGAGGTACTTAAGAGAGACATGCCTTGCAGGTGTGGTGGCCGTCCCAGCAGGCCGTGCGGTGTGCGTGCGGTGTAGCTCCGGAGGCTGCGGGCGTCGCCAGTCATGGTCGGAGGATAATTAAATGGTTCTTAAAAGATTTAAACATACTGTTTTCTAAAGCTTGCATTGTTTCAGCGTTCACCATTTGATTTATTGTTGCACACTAGGACGGGCGCAGCAGTGAGACTATGCATTAACGATGCCGGTGGTGTGTGTGGTTCAGTGCTGAACGATTAGCGTTTTTTAAGGTCAGTTTGGTTTCGGTTCGATTATTTTAAAAATGATCACTGTTTTTTTCGATTTCGGTTTAGATAAAAACAAATGAACATTAAATGCACTATGCATTATGTGGGGTGGAAGCTGTAACAACACAGAATAAAACAATGAATAAAAGTCCCATGATAGTCGTGACTGCTCATCACTTATTAACCATCATTACTTTACTTTAATAAAATATTTACGTTGTTGTGTATACTACATTTGTTTTATTTGATGACTATTATTTAACTCCAAGTCATCGTATTTATAGAGCTGCTGTCTGACAAAATTGTGCATTGAGCTCACAGGGGGAGATCAAAACAACGAAATGGAACTCAAATAATTGAACCGACATCAGTCAATTAGTTGTTTAAAAATGGAAAAATAACAAATGTTGGTTCATCGCTCAGTGCTAGTGAGTGTGTGTTGACATGTTACAGTTACAGAATCAACTCCTGCACAGAGAGCATTGTGGGAAACTGCAGAGAAAGTGGCACTGAGCCAGTACTGTAATGTTGTTCTGTGAAGTCAACTGTGAGAAAAACATCAAGCAGTCCAAATCTGGGTGTTTGAGTGTGTGTGTTCAGCACTCCTTGATGCTCCCCTCGACACTGATCGAAAAACATTCCCAGTCACTTTCCCCTGCAACAACCCAGTCTTTAGTGTGTTGTCTGAGAGAGAAAACACCTCTAATTGTGTTTCTAACTGGTGAGCTGTAGTCAAACTCCCACAATGCACTGCCTGGTGATTGACAGGGGCCGCAGCTGCACAACCACTAGGGGGCCACTGTGGGGCGGGCTCTCTGTTGGGAAGGGGCTAGAGGTCAAACTACCAAAACATCTCTCCTACACCTCTGCAGTATGCGTATAGCTCCTATAGCCCCTAGACCTAGATCCAGATCCATATCCTTCTCAGCTCCAATCCTTAGCACCCTGTATAGGCAGCCAGCAGCACAGGCCCTTAGTACACAAAGAATACTAACAGAGAGAGAGAGAGAGAGAGAGAGAGAGAGAGAGAGAGAGGGCGAGAGAGAGAGAGCGAGAGAGAGAGAGAGAGAGAACAACTTGAGTACCCTGCCGGTACAATGGAGCTGCACCAGCCACCCATAAGGGCATCTCTCCCTTCATTCCTCTTTCTTTCCTCCCTCTTCTACTTCATTCTTGCTGTCCCTCTTACTCTTTCTATACCCCTTCCTCTCTCTCTCTAAACCCCCCCCCCCCCTCTCGTCTCTCCATAGCCTCAGACCACGAGTAGCGAGATGCAGCAACAGTCCGTCTCTAATTCCCGCTCAGTGTTCATGAAAAATGTATAACGCTGAGACTTTGGGGAAATGCAGATTGGCGCCGGGACTTTCACAAGCTCCGCTCTGCATTAATGGAACATTATTTTCACCCCCCAGCCTCTCTCCTCTCCTTCCCTCACCACCTCTAGCACATCCCTCGCTCTTTCACTCTTTCACTCTCTCTGTCTCATGCTCTTATGATTCCTTACATGCAGGGAACATACAAATTGCGCGAAACAAATTTGGTTGAGCTTTTCCATTAAATGTTTTCCCCCCTCTCGCTCTTTCTCTCTCCATCAACAGTCATAGAGTACTAGGTCTTAGATTAGGCTTTGCTCTCATCCTCCACCCCTTCGCCACAACGCTGCCTCTTTCTCACCCACAGCCCCCTTGCATCCCCAGCACAGCAAAATACATTAATATTCCATTTGTTAGTGGAATATTAGGAGCTCAAACAAACTGTGGGGTAGTCTGTGTGTGTGTGGTGTATGGGTGTGTGTGTGTGTGTGGTGTGTGTGTGTGTGTGTGTATGTGTGTGTGTGTGTGTGTGTGTGTGTGTGTGTGTGTGTGTGTGTGTGTGTGTGTGTGTGTGTGTGTGTGTGATTACGCATGCCACCAATAAAACAACATTGGTAAGAAGTTGTATTTTTGTCTCAAGAAAGACATTCAGGCGTCAGATCCAGAGCTTAATGGATCTAATGGAGAATGTCAGACAGGAAGTGTGTGCGCCGGGGAAGACAAATGTTGTCAACCACTAATAACCTAACAAGTAACAGTAGGCACTTATGAGATGGTAATAATATCACAATAATACCATCAGGACAATTCACTGCGTATCTCATGCATATCCTTCCTCCCGAGGAGGTCGCTAGTCCCCCTCCCCATCTCTGTCGCTATAGCAACCCTAACAGTGTGCCCAACTTCAAAGACAGATGTAATTTCAGACTTCCAACAGCCAGTTTGAGTGGTGAGAATATTTCGATGCGGGCGCTAGCTGGCAGGCAGGCAGCTGATGATGAATTATAAAAATATCCAGGAAGGTTACGAGGTGGACTGAACCACTCCTGGGGGGAGAATGGTGGAGGTGGACTGAAAGACTGCTGATGGGAAAATGGAGGAGAGGTGGACTGAACCATTCTGGTACCTTTCCTGGGGGGGAAGTGGACTGAATCACTCTGATACCTCTACTGGGGGGTTGATTTATATATATTTATATATATATATATATATATATATATATATATATATATATATACATACATATATATATATATATATATATATATAGCAGTATAGGGTATTTAGAGTACGACTAGGGAGGATATCACTCGTGCCTCTGGACATTGCCTGCTATTCCCTGCTGAAGAAAACAGGAGAGAGGGGGAGTGTGGTAGATGAGATAAGGGTACTATCTATATCTTCCTCTACCTCTCTCACATAGACAACTGACTCCACCCCACACCCAGCCATCCCATCTGGGATTCCCCACACAGACAAAGGCAGGAACTGCGAACATGGCCTATTACCCAAGCCAGTAGTGCTAGTATGTCCCTGTACTCTCGTGAAATACATACACTGCTGCCATACCAGCTGGAAGGGGATTGCTTTTTCACTTGTGTGTGTGTGTGTGTGTGTTGTTCTTTATCCGTCCTCTTCTTTCATGTCACCTCCAGTTTACAAGGCGTTAGTTTTACACCAGCCCCACTCTGACATTCACACACATGCACATGGGTTGGGCAGTATCCAGATGTCCATACCGTCTCTGTACCATACTGGTGTATACGGTATTACCCAAAGTGCACACACGGGGTGCTATTTAAATAAAATGTACAGTTGAAGTCGAAAGTTTACATACACTTAGGTTGGAGTCATTAAAACTCGTTTTTCAACCACTCTGAAAAAATTATTGTTAACAAACTATAGTTTTGGCAAGTCGGTTAGGACATCTACTACCATTTTTCCAACAATTGTTTACAGACAGATTATTTCACTTAGAATTCACTGTATCACAATTCCATTGGGTCAGAAGTTTACATACACTAAATTGACTGTGCCTTTAAACAGCATAATGTCATGGCTTTAGAAGCTTCTGATAGGCTAAGTGACATCATGAGAGTCAATTGGAGGTGTACCTGTGGATGTATTTCAAGGCCTACTGTCAAACTCAGTGCCTCTTTGCTTGACATCATGGGAAAATGAAAAGAAATCAGCCAAGACCTCAGAAAAAGAATTGTTGACATCCACATGTCTGGTTCATCCTTGGGAGCAATTTCCAAACACCTGAAGGTACCACATTCATCTCTACAAACAATAGTATGCAAGTATAAACACCATGGGACCACGCAGCCGTCATACCGCTCAGGAAGGAGACGCGTTCTGTCTCCTAGAGAAGAACGTACTTTGGTGCGAAAAGTGCAAATCAATCCCAGAACAACAGCAAAGGACCTTGTGAAGATGCTGGAGGAAACAGGTACAAAAGTATCTATATCCACAGTAAAACAAGTCCTATATCGACATAACCTGAAAGACCGCTCAGCAAGGAAGAAGCCACTGCTGCAAAACCGCCACTACAGTTTGCAACTGCACATGGGGACAAAGATTGTACTTCTTGGAGAAATGTCCTCTTGTCTGATGAAACAAACATGGAACTGTTTGGCCATAATGACCATTGTAATGTTTGGAGGAAAAAAGATGATCTGTGCAAGCTGAAGAACACCATCCCAACCGTGAAGCATGGGGGTGGCAGCATCATGTTGTGGATGTGCTTTGCTGCAGGAGGGATTGGTGCACTTCACAAAATAGATGGCATCACGTGTAAAGATAAGTACGTGGATATATTGAAGCAACATCTCAAGACATCTGTCAGGAAGTTAAAGCTTGGTCGCAAATGCGTCTTCAAAATGGACAATGACCCCAAGCATACTTCCAAAGTTGTGACAAAATGGCCTATGGACAACAAAGTCAAGGTATTGGAGTGTGATCTCAATCCTATAGAACATTTGTGGGCAGAACTGAAAAAGTGTGTGCGAGCAAGGAGGCCTACAAACCTGACTCAGTTACACCAGCTCTGTCAGAAGGAATGGGCCAAAATTCACCCAACTTATTGTGGGAAGCTTGTGGAAGGCTACCCGAAGCGTTTGGCCCATGTTAAACAATTTTAAGGCAATGCTACCAAATACCAATTTAGTGTATGTAAACTTCTGACCCACTAGGAATGTGATGAAAGAAATAAAAGCTGAAATAAATAATTCTCTCTACTATTATTCTGACATTTCACATTCCTAAAATAAAGTAATGAATCCAATTGAGCACATCTGGGACATCATGTCTCGCTCCATCCACCAACGCCACGTTGCACCACAGACTGTCCAGGAGTTGGCGGATGCTTTAGTCCAGGTCTGGGAGGAGATCCCTCAGGAGACCATCCGTCACCTCATCAGGAGCATGCCCAGGCGTTGTAGGGAGGTCATACAGGCACGTGGAGGCCACACACACTACTGAGCCTCATTTTGACTTGTTTTAAGGACATTACATCATTGGATCAGCCTGTAGTGTGGTTTTCCACTTTAATTTTGAGTGTGACTCCAAATCCAGACCTCCATGGGTTGATAAATTTGATTTCCATTGATAATTTTTGTGTGATTTTGTTGTCAGCACATTCAACCATGTAAAGAAAAAAGTATTTAATAAGAATATTTCATTCATTCAGATCTAGGATGTTTTATTTTAGTGTTCCCTTTATTTTTTTGAGCAGTGTATATATATAATTTTTTACGCACACAACAATTTAGGCAACAGGGATCTTGATCCAGGTGGGGATTGAATGCCTCTGCCATAGAGATCCTATTCAATTTCTAGAGGGGATACAGCAAATAAACCCTCAAAGTTACAGAATGGGGTGAAAATGGCAGCCATATTGGTCAGGGAGAAATCCCAACCCGTCTAATTGGAATGAATGGCAGTAGAGGCATAATCATAAAAGTAAGGCATGTGATATATCAGACATTGTGAAATAAAATTACTGTCAACTTAAAATATTGTCAAATAATTATAAATACAGTTTGTATGGGTTATATGCCAATTTTCTGTATAAACAGCCTCTAAACTATATCTAAACAGACCACAGACTCTGGTTGATTCTCTCCTCTAGATGTGTGTTCTCTCTCTGTTCTGGGTAGTAGTTTACAGCTCTCTCTCTCTGTTCTGGATAGTAGTTACAGCTCTCTCTCTCTGTTATGGGTAGTAGTTACAGGTCTCTCTCTCTCTGTTCTGGGTAGTAGGTACAGCTCTCTCTCTCTCTCTGTTCTGGGTAGTAGGTACAGCTCTCTCTCTCTCTCTCTGTTATGGGTAGTAGTTACAGCTCTCTCTCTCTGTTATGGGTAGTAGTTACAGGTCTCTCTCTCTCTGTTCTGGGTAGTAGTTACAGCTCTCTCTCTCTGTTATGGGTAGTAGTTACAGGTCTCTCTCTCTCTGTTCTGGGTAGTAGTTACAGCTCTCTCTCTCTCTGTTATGGGTAGTAGTTACAGGTCTCTCTCTCTCTGTTCTGGGTAGTAGTTACAGCTCTCTCTCTGTTATGGGTAGTAGGTACAGCTCTCTCTCTCTGTTATGGGTAGTAGTTACAGGTCTCGCTCTCTCTCTCTGTTATGGGTAGTAGTTACAGGTCTCGCTCTCTCTCTCTGTTATGGGTAGTAGTTACAGCTCTCTCTCTGTTCTGGGTAGTAGGTACAGCTCTCTCTCTCTGTTATGGGTAGTAGTTACAGCTCTCTCTCTCTCTGTTCTGGGTAGTAGGTACAGCTCTCTCTCTCTCTCTGTTCTGGGTAGTAGTTACAGCTCTCTCTCTCTGTTCTGGGTAGCAGTTACAGCTCTCTCTCTCTGTTCTGGGTAGTAGTTACAGCTCTCTCTCTCGCTCTGTGTTCTGGGTAGTAGTTACAGCTCTCTCTCTCTCTCTCTGTTCTGGGTAGTAGGTACAGCTCTCTCTCTCTGTTATGGGTAGTAGTTACAGCTCTCTCTCTCTCTCTCTCTCTCTCTCTCTCTCTCTCTGTTCTGGGTAGTAGTTACAGCTCTCTCTCTCTCTGTTCTGGATAGTAGTTACAGCTCTCTCTCTCTCTGTTCTGGGTAGTAGTTACAGCTCTCTCTCTCTCTGTTCTGGGTAGTAGTTACAGCTCTCTCTCTCTGTTATGGGTAGTAGTTACAGGTCTCTCTCTCTCTGTTCTGGGTAGTAGTTACAGGTCTCTCTCTCTCTGTTCTGGGTAGTAGTTACAGGTCTCTCTCTCTGTTCTGGGTAGTAGTTACAGCTCTCTCTCTCTGTTATGGGTAGTAGTTACAGGTCTCTCTCTCTCTCTGTTCTGGGTAGTAGTTACAGCTCTCTCTCTCTGTTATGGGTAGTAGTTACATCTCTCTCTTTCTGTTCTGGGTAGTAGGTACAGCTCTCTCTCTCTGTTATGGGTAGTAGTTACAGGTCTCGCTCTCTCTCTCTCTGTTCTGGGTAGTAGTTACAGCTCTCTCTCTCTGTTATGGGTAGTAGTTACAGCTCTCTCTCTCTCTGTTCTGGGTAGTAGGTACAGCTCTCTCTCTCCCTCTGTTCTGGGTAGTAGTTACAGCTCTCTCTCTCTGTTCTGGGTAGCAGTTACAGCTCTCTCTCTCTCTGTTCTGGGTAGTAGTTACAGCTCTCTCTCTCTGTTCTGGGTAGTAGTTACAGCTCTCTCTCTCTCTCTCTGTTCTGGGTAGTAGGTACAGCTCTCTCTCTCTGTTATGGGTAGTAGTTACAGCTCTCTCTCTCTCTCTCTCTCTCTCTCTCTCTCTCTCTCTCTGTTCTGGGTAGTAGTTACAGCTCTCTATCTCTCTCTGTTCTGGGTAGTAGTTACAGCTCTCTCTCTCTCTGTTCTGGATAGTAGTTACAGCTCTCTCTCTCTCTGTTCTGGGTAGTAGTTACAGCTCTCTCTCTCTCTCTGTTCTGGGTAGTAGATACAGCTCTCTCTCTCTGTTCTGGATAGTAGTTACAGCTCTCTCTCTCTGTTCTGGGTAGTAGGTACAGCTCTCTCTCTCTGTTATGGGTAGTAGTTACAGCTCTCTCTCTCTCTCTGTTCTGGATAGTAGTTACAGCTCTCTCTCTCTGTTATGGGTAGTAGTTACAGCTCTCTCTCTCTCTCTGTTCTGGATAGTAGTTACAGCTCTCTCTCTCTGTTCTGGATAGTAGTTACAGCTCTCTCTCTCTGTTATGGGTAGTAGTTACAGCTCTCTCTCTCTGTTCTGGGTAGTAGGTACAGCTCTCTCTCTCTGTTATGGTTAGTAGTTACAGGTCTCGCTCTCTCTCTCTCTGTTCTGGGTAGTAGTTACAGCTCTCTCTCTCTGTTATGGGTAGTAGTTACAGCTCTCTCTCTCTCTCTGTTCTGGGTAGTAGGTACAGCTCTCTCTCTCTCTCTGTTCTGGGTAGTAGTTACAGCTCTCTATCTCTGTTCTGGGTAGCAGTTACAGCTCTCTCTCTCTCTGTTCTGGGTAGTAGTTACAGCTCTCTCTCTCTCTCTCTGTTCTGGGTAGTAGGTACAGCTCTCTCTCTCTCTTATGGGTAGTAGTTACAGCTCTCTCTCTCTGTTCTGGGTAGTAGGTACAGCTCTCTCTCTCTGTTATGGGTAGTAGTTACAGGTCTCGCTCTCTCTCTCTGTTCTGGGTAGTAGTTACAGCTCTCTCTCTTTGTTATGGGTAGTAGTTACAGCTCTCTCTCTCTCTGTTCTGGGTAGTAGGTACAGCTCTCTCTCTCTCTCTCTCTGTTCTGGGTAGTAGTTACAGCTCTCTCTCTCTGTTCTGGGTAGCAGTTACAGCTCTCTCTCTCTCTGTTCTGGGTAGTAGTTACAGCTCTCTCTCTCTCTCTGTTCTGGGTAGTAGTTACAGCTCTCTCTCTCTCTCTCTCTGTTCTGGGTAGTAGGTACAGCTCTCTCTCTCTCTGTTCTGTTCTGGATAGTAGTTACAGCTCTCTCTCGCTCTGTTCTGGGTAGTAGTTACAGCTCTCTCTCTCTCTCTGTTCTGGGTAGTAGTTACAGCTCTCTCTCTCTGTTCTGGATAGTAGTTACAGCTCTCTCTCTCTGTTCTGGGTAGTAGTTACAGCTCTCTCTCTCTCTCTGTTCTGGATAGTAGTTACAGCTCTCTCTCTCTCTGTTATGGGTAGTAGTTACAGCTCTCTCTCTCTGTTCTGGATAGTAGTTACAGCTCTCTCTCTCTGTTCTGGATAGTAGGTACAGCTCTCTCTCTCTGTTATGGGTAGTAGTTACAGGTCTCGCTCTCTCTCTCTCTGTTCTGGGTAGTAGTTACAGGTCTCTCTCTCTGTTATGGGTAGTAGTTACAGCTCTCTCTCTCTCTGTTCTGGGTAGTAGGTACAGCTCTCTCTCTCTCTCTGTTCTGGGTAGTAGTTACAGCTCTCTCTCTCTGTTCTGGGTAGCAGTTACAGCTCTCTCTCTCTCTGTTCTGGGTAGTAGTTACAGCTCTCTCTCTCTCTCTCTCTGTTCTGGGTAGTAGTTACAGCTCTCTCTCTCTCTCTCTGTTCTGGGTAGTAGGTACAGCTCTCTCTCTCTGTTATGGGTAGTAGTTACAGCTCTCTCTCTCTCTCTCCCTCTCTCTCTGTTCTGGGTAGTAGTTACAGCTCTCTCTCTCTCTGTTCTGGATAGTAGTTACAGCTCTCTCTCTCTCTGTTCTGGGTAGTAGTTACAGCTCTCTCTCTCTCTGTTCTGGATAGTAGTTACAACTCTCTATCTCTGTTCTGGGTAGTAGTTACAGCTCTCTCTCTCTCTGTTCTGGGTAGTAGTTACAGCTCTCTCTCTCTCTCTGTTCTGGATAGTAGTTACAACTCTCTATCTCTGTTCTGGGTAGTAGTTACAGCTCTCTCTCTCTGTTCAGGATAGTAGTTACAGCTCTCTCTCTCTGTTCTGGGTAGTAGTTACAGCTCTCTCTCTCTCTCTGTTCTGGGTAGTAGTTACAGCTCTCTCTCTCTGTTCTGGATAGTAGTTACAGCTCTCTCTCTGTTCTGGGTAGTAGTTACAGCTCTCTCTCTGTTCTGGGTAGTAGTTACAGCTCTCTCTCTCTCTCTGTTCTGGGTAGTAGTTACAGCTCTCTCTCTCTGTTCTGGATAGTAGTTACAGCTCTCTCTCTCTCTGTTCTGGATAGTAGTTACAGCTCTCTCTCTCTCTGTTCTGGGTAGTAGTTACAG
This sequence comes from Oncorhynchus nerka, assembly GCF_034236695.1. Taxonomy (NCBI): domain Eukaryota; kingdom Metazoa; phylum Chordata; class Actinopteri; order Salmoniformes; family Salmonidae; genus Oncorhynchus; species Oncorhynchus nerka. Next base: position 55,488,295 of record NC_088407.1, read on the forward strand.
CTCTCTCTCTGTTCTGGATAGTAGTTACAGCTCTCTCTCTCTCTGTTATGGGTAGTAGTTACAGGTCTCTCTCTCTCTGTTCTGGGTAGTAGTTACAGCTCTCTCTCTCTGTTCTGGGTAGTAGGTACAGCTCTCTCTCTCTGTTATGGGTAGTAGTTACAGCTCTCGCTCTCTCTCTCTCTGTTCTGGGTAGTAGGTACAGCTTTCTCTCTGTTATGGGTAGTAGTTACAGCTCTCTTTCTCTCTGTTCTGGGTAGTAGGTACAGCTCTCTCTCTCTCTCTGTTCTGGGTAGTAGTTACAGCTCTCTCTCTCTGTTCTGGGTAGCAGTTACAGCTCTCTCTTCTCTGTTCTGGGTAGTAGTTACAGCTCTCTCTCTCTCTCTGTTCTGGGTAGTAGGTACAGCTCTCTCTCTCTGTTCTGGGTAGTAGTTACATCTCTCTATCTCTCTCTGTTCTGGGTAGTAGTTACAGCTCTCTCTCTCTCTGTTCTGGATAGTAGTTACAGCTCTCTCTCTCTGTTCTGGATAGTAGTTACAGCTCTCTCTCTCTGTTCTGGATAGTAGTTACAGCTCTCTCTCTCTGTTATGGGTAGTAGTTACAGGTCTCTCTCTCTCTGTTCTGGGTAGTAGGTACAGCTCTCTCTCTCTCTCTGTTATGGGTAGTAGTTACAGCTCTCTCTCTCTGTTCTGGGTAGTAGTTACAGCTCTCTCTCTCTGTTATGGGTAGTAGTTACAGCTCTCTCTCTCTGTTCTGGGTAGTAGGTACAGCTCTCTCTCTCTGTTATGGGTAGTAGTTACAGGTCTCGCTCTCCCTCTCTCTGTTCTGGGTAGTAGTTACAGCTCTCTCTCTCTGTTATGGGTAGTAGTTACAGCTCTCTCTCTCTCTGTTCTGGGTAGTAGGTACAGCTCTCTCTCTCTCTCTCTCTCTCTCTATTCTGGGTAGTAGTTACAGCTCTCTCTCTCTCTGTTCTGGGTAGTAGGTACAGCTCTCTCTCTCTGGTATGGGTAGTAGTTACAGCTCTCTCTCTCTCTCTCTCTCTGTTCTGGGTAGTAGTTACAGCTCTCTCTCTCTCTCTCTGTTCTGGGTAGTAGGTACAGCTCTCGCTCTCTGTTAAGGGTAGTAGTTACAGCTCTCTCTCTCTCTCTCTCTCTCTCTCTGTTCTGGGTAGTAGTTACAGCTCTCTCTCTCTCTGTTCTGGGTAGTAGTTACAGCTCTCTCTCTCTGTTCTGGATAGTAGTTACAGCTCTCTCTCTCTGTTCTGGGTAGTAGTTACAGCTCTCTCTCTCTCTCTGATCTGGGTAGTAGTTACAGCTCTCTCTCTCTGTTCTGGATAGTAGTTACAGCTCTCTCTCTCTCTGTTCTGGGTAGTAGTTACAGCTCTCTCTCTCTCTGTTCTGGGTAGTAGTTACAGCTCTCTCTCTGTTCTGGGTAGTAGTTACAGCTCTCTCTCTCTCTGATCTGGGTAGTAGTTACAGCTCTCTCTCTGTTCTGGATAGTAGTTACAGCTCTCTCTCTCTGTTCTGGGTAGTAGTTACAGCTCTCTCTCTCTGTTCTGGATAGTAGTTACAGCTCTCTCTCTGTTCTGGGTAGTAGTTACAGCTCTCTCTCTGTTCTGGATAGTAGTTACAGCTCTCTCTCTCTGTTCTGGGTAGTAGTTACAGCTCTCTCTCTCTCTGTTCTGGGTAGTAGTTACAGCTCTCTCTCTCTCTCTGTTCTGGATAGTAGTTACAGCTCTCTCTCTCTCTGTTCTGGGTAGTAGTTACAGCTCTCTCTCTCTCTCTCTGTTCTGGATAGTAGTTACAGCTCTCTCTCTCTGTTCTGGGTAGTAGTTACAGCTCTCTCTCTCTCTCTGTTCTGGGTAGTAGTTACAGCTCTCTCTCTGTTCTGGGTAGTAGTTACAGCTCTCTCTCTCTCTCTGTTCTGGATAGTAGTTACAGATCTCTCTCTCTGTTCTGGGTAGTAGTTACAGCTCTCTCTCTCTGTTCTGGATAGTAGTTACAGCTCTCTCTCTCTCTGTTCTGGATAGTAGTTACAGCTCTCTATCTCTCTCTGTTCTGGGTAGTAGTTACAGCTCTCTCTCTCTGTTCTGGATAGTAGTTACAGCTCTCTCTCTCTGTTCTGGGTAGTAGTTACAGCTCTCTCTCTCTCTCTGTTCTGGGTAGTAGATACTGTTCTGGATAGTAGTTACAGCTCTCTCTCTCTGTTCTGGGTAGTAGGTACAGCTCTCTCTGTTATGGGTAGTAGTTACAGCTCTCTCTCTCTCTCTGTTCTGGATAGTAGTTACAGCTCTCTCTCTCTGTTATGGGTAGTAGTTACAGCTCTCTCTCTCTCTCTGTTCTGGATAGTAGTTACAGCTCTCTCTCTCTGTTCTGGATAGTAGTTACAGCTCTCTCTCTCTGTTATGGGTAGTAGTTACAGCTCTCTCTCTCTGTTCTGGGTAGTAGGTACAGCTCTCTCTCTCTGTTATGGTTAGTAGTTACAGGTCTCGCTCTCTCTCTCTGTTCTGGGTAGTAGTTACAGCTCTCTCTCTGTTATGGGTAGTAGTTACAGCTCTCTCTCTCTCTGTTCTGGGTAGTAGTTACAGCTCTCTCTCTCTCTGTTCTGGGTAGTAGTTACAGCTCTCTATCTCTGTTCTGGGTAGCAGTTACAGCTCTCTCTCTCTCTGTTCTGGGTAGTAGTTACAGCTCTCTCTCTCTCTCTCTGTTCTGGGTAGTAGGTACAGCTCTCTCTCTCTCTTATGGGTAGTAGTTACAGCTCTCTCTCTCTGGGTAGTAGGTACAGCTCTCTGTTATGGGTAGTAGTTACAGGTCTCTCTCTCTCTGTTCTGGGTAGTAGTTACAGCTCTCTCTCTTTGTTATGGGTAGTAGTTACAGCTCTCTCTCTCTCTGTTCTGGGTAGTAGGTACAGCTCTCTCTCTCTCTCTCTCTGTTCTGGGTAGTAGTTATACAGCTCTCTCTCTCTCTGTTCTGGGTAGCAGTTACAGCTCTCTCTCTCTCTGTTCTGGGTAGTAGTTACAGCTCTCTCTCTCTGTGTTCTGGGTAGTAGTTACAGCTCTCTCTCTCTCTCTGTTCTGGGTAGTAGGTACAGCTCTCTCTCTCTCTCTGTTCTGTTCTGGTAGTAGTTACAGCTCTCTCGCTCTGTTCTGGGTAGTAGTTACAGCTCTCTCTCTCTCTCTGTTCTGGGTAGTAGTTACAGCTCTCTCTCTCTGTTCTGGATAGTAGTTACAGCTCTCTCTCTCTGTTCTGGGTAGTAGTTACAGCTCTCTCTCTCTCTCTGTTCTGGATAGTAGTTACAGCTCTCTCTCTCTCTGTTATGGGTAGTAGTTACAGCTCTCTCTCTCTGTTCTGGGTAGTAGTTACAGCTCTCTCTCTGTTCTGGATAGTAGGTACAGCTCTCTCTCTGTTATGGGTAGTAGTTACAGGTCTCGCTCTCTCTCTCTCTCTGTTCTGGGTAGTAGTTACAGCTCTCTCTCTGTTATGGGTAGTAGTTACAGCTCTCTCTCTCTCTGTTCTGGGTAGTAGGTACAGCTCTCTCTCTCTCTCTGGGTAGTAGTTACAGCTCTCTCTCTGTTCTGGGTAGCAGTTACAGCTCTCTCTCTCTGTTCTGGGTAGTAGTTACAGCTCTCTCTCTCTCTCTCTGTTCTGGGTAGTAGTTACAGCTCTCTCTCTCTCTCTGTTCTACAGCTCTCTCTCTCTGTTATGGGTAGTAGTTACAGCTCTCTCTCTCTCTCCCTCTCTCTCTGTTCTGGGTAGTAGTTACAGCTCTCTCTCTCTCTCTGTTCTGGATAGTAGTTACAGCTCTCTCTCTCTGTTCTGGGTAGTAGTTACAGCTCTCTCTCTCTGTTCTGGATAGTAGTTACAACTCTCTCTCTCTGTTCTGGGTAGTAGTTACAGCTCTCTCTCTCTGTTTCTGGGTAGTAGTTACAGCTCTCTCTCTCTCTGTTCTGGGTAGTAGTTACAACTCTCTATCTCTGTTCTGGGTAGTAGTTACAGCTCTCTCTCTCTGTTCAGGATAGTAGTTACAGCTCTCTCTCTGTTCTGGGTAGTAGTTACAGCTCTCTCTCTCTCTGTTCTGGGTAGTAGTTACAGCTCTCTCTCTCTGTTCTGGATAGTAGTTACAGCTCTCTCTCTCTGTTCTGGGTAGTAGTTACAGCTCTCTCTCTGTTCTGGGTAGTAGTTACAGCTCTCTCTCTCTCTCTGTTCTGGGTAGTAGTTACAGCTCTCTCTCTCTGTTCTGGATAGTAGTTACAGCTCTCTCTCTCTCTGTTCTGGATAGTAGTTACAGCTCTCTCTCTCTCTGTTCTGGGTAGTAGTTACAGCTCTCTCTCTCTCTCTTGTTGGGTAGTAGTTACAGCTCTCTCTCTCTGTTCTGGATAGTAGTTACAGCTCTCTCTCTCTCTGTTATGGGTAGTAGTTACAGGTCTCTCTCTCTCTGTTCTGGGTAGTAGTTACAGCTCTCTCTCTCTGTTCTGGGTAGTAGGTACAGCTCTCTCTCTCTGTTATGGGTAGTAGTTACAGCTCTCGCTCTCTCTCTCTCTGTTCTGGGTAGTAGGTACAGCTTTCTCTCTGTTATGGGTAGTAGTTACAGCTCTCTTTCTCTCTGTTCTGTTAGGTGTTCTGGTAGTAGTTACAGCTCTCTCTCTCTGTTCTGGGTAGCAGTTACAGCTCTCTCTTCTCTGTTCTGGGTAGTAGTTACAGCTCTCTCTCTCTCTCTGTTCTGGGTAGTAGGTACAGCTCTCTCTCTCTGTTCTGGGTAGTAGTTACATCTCTCTATCTCTCTCTGTTCTGGGTAGTAGTTACAGCTCTCTCTCTCTCTGTTCTGGATAGTAGTTACAGCTCTCTCTCTCTGTTCTGGATAGTAGTTACAGCTCTCTCTCTCTGTTCTGGATAGTAGTTACAGCTCTCTCTCTCTGTTATGGGTAGTAGTTACAGGTCTCTCTCTCTCTGTTCTGGGTAGTAGGTACAGCTCTCTCTCTCTCTCTCTGTTATGGGTAGTAGTTACAGCTCTCTCTCTCTCTGTTCTGGGTAGTAGTTACAGCTCTCTCTCTCTGTTATGGGTAGTAGTTACAGCTCTCTCTCTCTGTTCTGGGTAGTAGGTACAGCTCTCTCTCTCTGTTATGGGTAGTAGTTACAGGTCTCGCTCTCCCTCTCTCTGTTCTGGGTAGTAGTTACAGCTCTCTCTCTCTGTTATGGGTAGTAGTTACAGCTCTCTCTCTCTCTGTTCTGGGTAGTAGGTACAGCTCTCTCTCTCTCTCTCTCTCTCTCTATTCTGGGTAGTAGTTACAGCTCTCTCTCTTTCTCTCTGTTCTGGGTAGTAGGTACAGCTCTCTCTCTCTGGTATGGGTAGTAGTTACAGCTCTCTCTCTCTCTCTCTCTCTCTGTTCTGGGTAGTAGTTACAGCTCTCTCTCTCTCTCTCTCTCTGTTCTGGGTAGTAGGTAGTTGTTATGGGTAGTAGTTACAGCTCTCTCTCTCTGTTCTGGATAGTAGTTACAGCTCTCTCTCTCTCTGTTCTGGGTAGTAGTTACAGCTCTCTCTCTCTCTGTTCTGGGTAGTAGTTACAGCTCTCTCTCTCTCTGTTCTGGGTAGTAGTTACAGCTCTCTCTCTCTCTCTGATCTGGGTAGTAGTTACAGCTCTCTCTCTCTGTTCTGGATAGTAGTTACAGCTCTCTCTCTCTCTGTTCTGGGTAGTAGTTACAGCTCTCTCTCTCTCTGTTCTGGGTAGTAGTTACAGCTCTCTCTCTCTCTGTTCTGGGTAGTAGTTACAGCTCTCTCTCTCTCTCTGATCTGGGTAGTAGTTACAGCTCTCTCTCTCTGTTCTGGATAGTAGTTACAGCTCTCTCTCTCTCTGTTCTGGGTAGTAGTTACAGCTCTCTCTCTCTGTTCTGGATAGTAGTTACAGCTCTCTCTCTCTCTGTTCTGGGTAGTAGTTACAGCTCTCTCTCTCTGTTCAGGATAGTAGTTACAGCTCTCTCTCTCTCTGTTCTGGGTAGTAGTTACAGCTCTCTCTCTCTCTCTGTTCTGGGTAGTAGTTACAGCTCTCTCTCTCTCTCTGTTCTGGATAGTAGTTACAGCTCTCTCTCTCTCTGTTCTGGGTAGTAGTTACAGCTCTCTCTCTCTCTCTCTGTTCTGGATAGTAGTTACAGCTCTCTCTCTGTTCTGGGTAGTAGTTACAGCTCTCTCTCTCTCTCTGTTCTGGGTAGTAGTTACAGCTCTCTCTCTCTCTGTTCTGGGTAGTAGTTACAGCTCTCTCTCTCTCTGTTCTGGATAGTAGTTACAGATCTCTCTCTCTGTTCTGGGTAGTAGTTACAGCTCTCTCTCTCTGTTCTGGATAGTAGTTACAGCTCTCTCTCTCTCTGTTCTGGATAGTAGTTACAGCTCTCTCTCTCTCTCTCTGTTCTGGGTAGTAGTTACAGCTCTCTATCTCTCTCTGTTCTGGGTAGTAGTTACAGCTCTCTCTCTCTCTCTGTTCTGGATAGTAGTTACAGCTCTCTCTCTCTCTCTCTCTCTCTCTCTCTGTTCTGGGTAGTAGTTACAGCTCTCTCTCTCTCTCTGTTCTGGATAGTAGTTACAGCTCTCTCTCTCTATCTATGTTCTGGGTAGTAGTTACAGCTCTCTCTCTCTCTCTCTGTTCTGGGTAGTAGTTACAGCTCTCTCTCTCTCTCTCTGTTCTGGGTAGTAGTTACAGCTCTCTCTCTCTGTTCTGGATAGTAGTTACAGCTCTCTCTCTCTCTCTCTCTGTTCTGGGTAGTAGTTACAGCTCTCTCTCTCTCTGTTCTGGATAGTAGTTACATCTCTCTCTCTCTCTGTTCTGGATAGTAGTTACAGCTCTCTCTCTCTCTCTGTTCTGGGTAGTAGTTACAGCTCTCTCTCTCTCTCTGTTCTGGGTAGTAGTTACAGCTCTCTATCTCTCTCTGTTCTGGGTAGTAGTTACAGCTCTCTCTCTCTCTCTCTGTTCTGGATAGTAGTTACAGCTCTCTCTCTCTCTCTGTTCTGGGTAGTAGTTACAGCTCTCTCTCTCTGTTCTGGATAGTAGTTACAGCTCTCTCTCTCTCTCTCTATTCTGGGTAGTAGTTACAGCTCTCTCTCTCTCTCTGTTCTGGGTAGTAGTTACAGCTCTCTCTCTCTCTGTTCTGGGTAGTAGTTACAGCTCTCTCTCTCTCTCTCTGTTCTGGGTAGTAGTTTCAGCTCTCTATCTCTCTCTGTTCTGGATAGTAGTTACAGCTCTCTCTCTCTCTGTTCTGGGTAGTAGTTACAGCTCTCTATCTCTCTCTGTTCTGGGTAGTAGCTACAGCTCTCTCTCTCTCTCTGTTCTGGATAGTAGTTACAGCTCTCTCTCTCTCTGTTCTGGGTAGTAGTTACAGCTCTCTCTCTCTCTGTTCTGGGTAGTAGTTACAGCTCTCTCTCTCTCTCTCTCTGTTCTGGGTAGTAGTTATAGCTCTCTCTCTCTCTCTCTGTTCTGGGTAGTAGTTACAGCTTTCTCTCTCTCTACAGTGGCTTGCAAAAGTATTCACCCCTTGGCATTTTTCCTATTTTGTTGCCTTACAACCTGGAATTCAAATGGATAGGGCCTCCCGGGTGGCACAGTGGTCTAGGGTACTGCATTGCAGTGCTAGCTGTGCCACCAGAGACCCTGGGTTCACGCCCAGTTTCTGTCGCAGTTGGCCGTGACCGGGAGGTCCGTGGGGCGACGCACAATTGGCCTAGCGTAGTCTGGGTTAGGGAGGGCTTGGCCGGTAGGGTTATCCTTGTCTCATCGCGCACCAGCGACTCCTGTGGCGGGCCGGGTGCAGTGCGTGCAAACCAGGTCACCAGGTGCACAGTGTTTCCTCCGACACATTGGTGCAGCTGGCTTCCAGGTTGGATGCGCGCTGTGTTAAAGAAGCAGTGCGGCTTGGTTGGGTTGTGTTTTAGAGGACGCATGGCTTTCGACCTTTGTCTCTCCCGAGCCCGTATGGGAGTTGTAGCGATGAGACAAGATAGTAACTACTAATTGGATACCACAAAATTGGGGAGAAAAGGGGGTAAAATTCATTATAAAAAAAATATATATATATATATATATAATAAAAAAAATTACACGTTGTAAATTTGAAGATGCAAAATATTTTTCATTGTGAAAAAGACCTAGAAATAAGACAAAAGAACTGAAAACTTGAGCGTGCATAACTAGTCACCCCCCCAAAGTCAATACTTTGTAGAGGCACCTTTTGCAGAAATTACAGCTGCAAATCTCTTGGGGTATGTCTCTATAAGCTTGGAACATCTAGCCACTGGGAGTTTTGCCCATTCTTAAAGGCAAAACTGCTCCAGCTCCTTCAAGTTGGATGGGTTCCGCTGGTGTACAGCAATCTTTAAGTCATAACGGATTCTCAATTGGATTGAGGTCTGGGCTTCGACTAGGCCATTCCAAGACATTTAAATGTTTTCCCTTAAACCACTCGAGTGTTGCTTGAGCTGTATGCTTAGGGTAATTGTCCTGCTGGAAGGTGAACCTCCGTCCCAGTCTCAAATCTCTGGAAGACTGAAACAGGTTTCCCTCAAGAATTTCCATGTATTTAGCGCCATCCATCATTCCTTCAATTCTGCCGATGAAAAACATCCCCACAGCATGATGCTGCCACTACCATGCTTGACTGTGGGAAAGTGTTCTCGGGGTGATGAGAGGTGTTGGGTTTGCCCCAGACATAGCGTTTTCCTTGATGGCCAAAAAACTAAATTTTAGTCTTATCTGACCAGAGTACCTTCTTCCATATGTTTAGGGAGGCTCCCACATGCCTTTTGGAGAACACCAAACGTGTTTTCTTATTTTTTTCTTTAAGCAATGGCTTTTTTTCTGGCCTCTCTTCCGTAAAGCCCAGCTCTGTGGAGTGTACGGCTTAAAGTCATCCTATGGACAGATACTCCAATCTCCGCTGTGGAGCTTTGCAGCTCCTTCAGGGTTATCTTTGGTCTCTTTGTTGCCTCTCTGATTAATGCCCTCCTTTCCTGGTCTGTGAGTTTTGGTGGGTGGCCCTCTCTTGGCAGGTTTGTTGTGGTGCCATATTCTTTCCATTCTTTAATAATGGATTTAATGGTGCTCAGTGGGATGTTCAAAGTTTCTGATATTTTTTTTATAACCCAACCCTGATCTGTACTTCTCCACAACTTTGTCCCTGACCTGTTTGGAGAGCTCCTTGGTCTTCATGGTGCCACTTGCTTAGCGGTGTTGCAGACTCTGGGGCCTTTCAGAACAGGTGTATATACTGAGATTATGTGACAGATCATGTGACACTTAGATTGCACACAGGTGGACTTTTATGTGACTTCGGAAGGTAATTGGTTGCACCAGATCTTATTTAGGGGCTTCATAGCAAAGGGGGTGAATACATATGCACGCACCATTTTTTCAGTTTTTGAATTTTTGGGAATTTTTTGAAACAATAAACAATTTGGAATATTTGTGTATGTCCATTACATGAAATCCAAATAAAAATCCATTTAAATTACAGGTTGTAATGCAACAAAATAGGAAAAACGCCAACGGGGGTGAATACTTTTGCAAGGCACTGTATGTCTGTTCTGGGTAGCAGTTACAGCTCTCCCTCTCGCTCGCTCAAGTTGGCCTTAAACTGTTCCCCTTGATCTGAGTGGGTGCTACAGTCCAGTCTCCTCGTCTCACTCTCCTCTCCTCTGGTGTGAGGGGTAGTATAGAGGCGCCAGTAGAGCTGAGCTGTGTTTGCTTAACCAGGTTCATCCCTCTCTGTTTCCATCTTGCCTCACTCTGAAGAAATTAAATATATATAGTGTGTGTGTGTCCTGTGTTAGGGTTCAGTGGAGCGAAGGGAAGGGGATAGGTCCTGAGTTTAAAGTCTTCCTCCACAGCTGAACAGGCTCACCCCTGACCTGGACTGACGCTCTGCTGCTTCCTGTTGCGAGCGCACGCACGCACGCACACACACACACACACACACACACACACACACACACACACACACACGACTGATCACTAGAAATAGACAGTGATTTCCAAAAAGGTCCCCTGAATGTTGATATATGCCTTCAGCAACATAAATGAGTGCCCAGCACTGAACTGAACTGAACTGAACTGGTGCTGCTCAGAGCCAGAGTGTGCTGCTTAGACCACTAGGCCATCACAGTTCACAATACTCCAGCAAGCCGTGAGAATACTTGATGATACTTGATGATAATAGCTTATTTTATTTTAAGCCTTTCCCAAACCATGACCCTAACCTTATCCACTCAGAATGAATACCTAAACTTAACCCTTTGAGTTGTTTCTGTTTTAACCCAGTAACTACGCGGAATTATCCCTGTAACCACGCAGAATTAATAGAGAAAATAGAGTTCACCCATAATACGTCGAATTTTGAAGGGAAACTGTGATATCTTGTTGCACACACACTTAATTAACTTACACACGGACACAAACACCAGGGTTTATCTGCTTTTGGCGGATAAAAAAAATCCAATAAATAAAAATTGTCCAGGAGTAAAATAAAAATTCCCATTGTGAAATTATGCTTTTTAGCCTACTCATTGTCAGAAATACCAGTCGATGGAAATACATTTGTCTGGTCATGCTTATCAGTCTATAGATGAATTTGCATAATTTCATGGAATTAAATTGGCAAGTGTGTACAGTATATTCTTTACATTACTTATTTATCACACACGTACCACATTCAGATAGGCCGTACCGCCTTTGAGCGGGAAATCTGTCAGACAGTTTAAGAGTTACAGCATCTCGAACAGCAAACGCACAGGCCAAGGCAGGAAGACTACATCAGCGCGTCACACACCACTTTGCATTGCGCTTTGAAACCCTATACTTAATTGTTTGAAACCCCTGAACGTTTTACTAGATATTACCTTGCTTCAAAGTAGCCGAGCCAAAATCAGACGATATCCGTGTTGTCCAGTAGCCAAAGGCACAATCCTAGTCATACTAGCAACCCATGTTAGTTGTTGCATATTACAGCTCCCCTCTTTCTGCATTTCTAACGGATATTTTCAGACAAGAGTGTTTTCCCATTCATTGTCTTATGGAACGAACATTTGCGTGTAGCCTACTGCCTTGTGCGCATTGCTGCGCGTATAATGTGAAAGAATAATCGTTTATCAACAGTTTAAGCTAAACGTTAAGCTAACTCTGTTGCTTCAGACACATTGCTTAAAATATATATATATATATGTTTTTGCCTAGGCCTACTGGTTGTATGAATTTGGCCTCTATCGTCCCACAACTGTCCCAAAGTATGTTTGGAACAGGCTATTTCTTTCTCGACAAGCTGACCAATAGAACAGGTCAACTTTTCTACTATGAAGATGCATTGACATAGGCTAGTGATTTTGCTGTTCATTACTCATCTTGTGGGCTGAGGGAAAGTACATGTGGACAGTTATTCTAACGTCTTCAAAGTGCGCAACCGAATTTGGTAAGAAAGACTGCACATAGTTGCATCCTCAACTTGCATGTTCTGTTACTATGAATTACCATAATTTAAATGGACGCACTAATCAGGTTACCCACCCAATGCATATGGGTACGGTCAATTTCTCAAATGTCCGGGCAAATTAAAATGTTGAGGGTGTCCTGCGCCACATTTTCCTAAAGGAAACCCTGACACACACACACACACACACACACAGCCCAACAGCACCTGCACAGTTTCTATGGAACTATGTTGGTTTGTGGGTTGGGCTGAGCAAAGGAATACCACACTGTGGAAACCAGTCACCCGACAACTGATGCTTGAGTTTCTAGAAGAACAGCACGCTGCATACTTCTAAAAGATCCACAGCAGCTAATCCCACACAGACTCCAACTGGAGAATGGAGAGTCCCTTTCATAACATCCTATTTTGTGAGAATTGCTACAGCCTCTGGTCATGCCTGCTATCCTACTCTATACAGAGCCAGGACGTGAGTCTGCTTCCCTATGAATCATTGATGTAGAGGGACTGACGCCAAGCTAAACGCTGCTAAACAAGCTCAAGTAGTAACCCTTCAGAAGCAAGTCAGTCAGGGTGCCTTTTAAGCCAGGTTCACATGTCTGGCCTGGAGCAAGACTTGGGTACAAAGTGTGCGACAGCAGCCATGTGTGTGCCCAAAACAGAAAATAGGTCTGCATGAGTTCAGCAAAATGCACTTGACAGAATATTGATCATAGGAAAATACTGTGTGTAATACACAAACAGCAGTGTTTCTCTTCTAACCCTTGTACAGTATTTCACAGTAAACTAAGAGTAGGCAGCAGAGGATCAGTTTAACAGGGTAGCTGGATACTAGTCCCCCCCCCCTGTCTCTGAGCCTCTCTCCCCATCCTTCTCTGTCCCTTCCTCCCTCACTCCCTTTACCTCCCTTCCCAGCATGCAGTGGGGTTGAGTGGGCCACAGTGCAGAGCCCTAACCCCTCTGTGACATTACAGCTCTGAAGAGAACACAGGGAGAACATAAGGAGCATGCATGGCATGTTCCTCTCACACACATACACACACCATGGGTGGGAGGACTGGTGCCACACACACACACACACACAGACTGGGGGGGAGTGTGTGTGTGTGTGCGTGTGTGTGTGTGTGTGTGTGTGTGTGTGTGTGTGTGTGTGTGTGTGTGTGTGTGTGTGTGTGTGTGTGTGTGTGTGTGTGTGTGTGTGTGTGTGTGTGTGTGAAGTGTGTGTTTAAGGAGCGGGAGTATCGGCCTCCCCAGCTGCGCCCTGTCAATCATGACCCAGGCAGCAGTGGGAAAAACAGAGGAGAGGAGGAGGGAGAGAGAGTGGTCATTCTATTTTTCTCTTTTGTTTCATGAAAGTCTGGCTGAGACCACCGCAATTGGAGCATCACACCACCATGTATGTGAGGAATGTGGAAGGTCGGAGTTGTGTGTTACTCACATTATCTAGGGTTTGGAAAAAACATTACACCTAAAACCTACACATTTCATACAACTTGTGATTCAAAGGTGTCTGAGTCCATTTTGCCTCACTTCTCCCCCCCCCCCACCCTCTCACAATCTTTCCACATGGTTCCCCCTCCACTCCCTGTCATGGAAACAGAACAGAGCAGGCTGACTGCTTGACTGGCTGTCAGGGGAGGAGAGGAGAGAGCAGGGCAACATGTACTGACTGGAACGGCAAGGCTACAGTAGGCAGCGTGTGAAAGCTCAGACTAGACGAGAGGAACAGGCTTCACTGGAGCACAGCCTCAGGTGTCAGGGCTGGAAGCTGCTCTCACAAGGTAGAGATCAACCCAACACCACTGCTAAAAGTGAAGCTAAAAGTTAGGCTAAAAGTGAATAAGTGTCCAGGCTTGAGTAGATACGCACACACACACACACACACACACACACACACACACACACAATCAGAAACAATAACAGGACAGTTCCATTACTATTTCCATTTCAGTCATTTAGCAGAAGCTCTTATCCAGAGTGACTTGCAGTTGGTGCTTTCATCTAAAGACACCTGGGTGGGACAACCACATATCACAGTCATAGTAGAGTTCCCTGACCCCCGGTTCCCCCAGTGGGGAGATGACAGGAGCTTCAGACCCAGCATCAGACAGTTGAAAGAAAACAGTTCTGGCTGCTTCCTGACACACACACACACACACACACACACACACACACACACACACACACACACACACACAAAAAGAGAAAACGAACGCATGGGCGTTCTAGAAACAAAATACACCTGCCAAACATCCCTGCAGATTAACATCTAGTCTATCTGTTTCTATGGTTGGAAATAGTCCAGAAATTGCTCTGAGGCGATGCTGGGATTAAAGCAACATAATGTGAACTGATGTGATGTGCCTGGTAGTGTAGTGAAGGCTGAGCTGAGACACTCTGGCAACACACTGACACATCAACGCAATCTCTCAGTTACAAAAAAACCTTTCATGATGGAGGTTCAGAGACATCGAGAGGAGAGGGAGGGAGAGGGGGAATGCTTAAAGAGAGAGGAAGAGAGGGACGATGTTGAGAGAGCTAGGGAATGGCAGCGAGATATTGGATCGGAGAGAAGGAAAGGAGGGTGAAAGAGAGAGAGAGAGAGAGAGAGAGAGAGAGGTAAAACAGGCAGCATGTGACAGACAGAGACCGCAGAGGGTTACACTTCCGTAAAGAGGGAGACGGTTAAAAGAGAGAGAATGAGAGAAAAGCGGGAGATGATAGGGACTGAAATACAGAGTAAATGAAGGAGAGGAAGAGAGAAAGGAATGTGAGTCTGATGTTGCCTGTGTTGAACTACCTCCGACATCTTGACTAGCTGAGAGACTATTGCACTGACAAGGCTCATTGTAATTAAATCAAATGAGTGTATAAGGCAGGATCCAGCTCAGAATATTACCCTAGTACACCTGTTCTCTCCTCTCCCTTCCTCTCCGCTTCTCCCTGCTCCCCTCCTCCCCTTTCCTCTGCACTCCCTTCCTCTCCTCTCCGCTTCTCCCTCCCATCCTCCCAGTTCCTCTGCTCTCCCCTCCTCTCCCTTCCTCTCCTCTCCACTTCTCCCCCCTCCTCTTTTCTTCTCTCTGCTTCTCGCCCCTCAAGTCCTCTCCTCTTCTCCTCTCCACTCTAACAATACTTAGTGTAGCAGAGCCCAATCTAAGGTGCCCATTTCTACTTATGTAGGCAGTGCACACACAACAGAGTGGTGTAGTGTTAATGTGGGCATTAGATCTGAAATGGGCAGTGAAATCTAGGTCTGCCCTCAGAGACTGAGGGGGAAGAGGAGCCTAAAGGGAATCGGATTGTTTGATTGAAGAGCGTAGGTCTGATCCCACCCTGAGTGACAGAGCTCTCCACCAATCGTGCACTGACAGCTCAGGGAGCACAGAGGAAGCGGAGGGAAGAGAAAGGGAAGGGAAAGGGTTGCAGTGTGCACTGCTTTTCTCTTCCCCCTCTGTTTCTTTCATTAAACACAAATACAGTTTGTATTTTACATATTTTACGCACTCAAATAAGGGGACGTTTCTTTAGTGACACTCCTATACTTTAGTAATGGTGGGGATTGGCTGGGAGAGCTGTCACTCACCGGGAGGCTGGAGGGGCGGTCCTGCGGGATCAGACCCATGTCCTCAAGGTTGGCCTTCCCAGAATTCCCTGGGACATGCTGCTGACTCCTGGTGCTGCCTCTGTAGCTCTCCTGCGGAGCCTCCTGGAGAGAGAGAGAGAGAGAGAGAAAGACAAAGAAAGAGAGAGAGAGAAAGACAAAGAAAGAGAGAGAGAGAGAGAGAGAGAGCAAGAGAGAGAGAGAGCGAGAGAAAGCAGAAAGAGAGAAGAGAGAGAGAATGAGAATGAGTGGAATAGAGTATATAGAGAGAAAAAAATGATGGGGGAGGGAGGGTTTGACAGAAAATGACATCATGCATTAGAGTGTGTGTCTCAGGGGGCAGGGGTCTGATGAATGGAGCAGAGCTCTAACAGCAGCTTTGCACAGGATGAATTAAAGTGAGCTAGCCTCCCTCCATGTTTTGACCAGCTGTGAAGGAGGCTTGAATGCCTGTCAAGCTCTGAAACCTCAGGTACTGTGTGTGTGTGTGTGTGTGTGTGTGTGTGTGTGTATGTGTGTGTGTGTGTGTGTGTGTGTGTGTGTGTGTGTGTGTGTGTGTGTGTGTGTGTGTGTGTGTGTGTGTGTGTGTGTGTGTGTGTGTGTGTGTTAGGTATACAGGAAGAGTGTCCTCCAGTGGACCAGATAGATAGAAGTAAATACAGGACAGTAATACCAGACTGTAATTAGGTTTTAATTGAGTGCTGCTGGACACACTGTTTAGCTTGGGAGACATGACAGCCTAGCAACACTACTGCAGCACATCCACAGAGTGTAGACGAACACACACCACACACACACACACACACACACACACACACACACACACACACACACACACACACTACAACCCAATACGCGACAATAAACCACCTACTGTGGGTGAATCTATTGTCACACAAACGCATACACCAAAACAACCCATCAACAGTAGTCTATTCCACCAAATCTGATATCTTGAGAAACACACCTTTATCCTTTCCCCCAAATTGTTTTCTCTTAACTATAATCACAACCATATTAAGTCTGTAAACCAATTTACTTTCCAGAGATAAAAATGTAATGTTTCTAATTTAGTTCCTTTCATTGAGTAGTCAGATCATCCTACATGGTGTTCAGTTATCAGACAGCCACCATGACAATGGAAGGATGCTTCTATCCGGGGTACAGGATTACCTCTCTCTCTGCTGGCATCACAATCACGGACACCACAAACACATCGTCTGTACAATCTCTTGACATGACTTAAGTGGCTCTGAATAACCTCAGGAGGTCATTCACTACAACAGCAGCGAGGCTGAGTACTCCCAAACAAATAGACGTGGTTCTATATTTAATACTATGGTGGTGAAGCCTAATGACATAGAGCCTCCCTGGACAGTGCACTAGGCAGGGTACCAGGGTACACTCAACTCTACAGTGGCACCATGCCAACCTACAAGCTTTATTACATCACACACCAGAGGCCACCCTTCATTTAGCATGACGCCCCTTACACAAATATACAGCTGTTTTCCCTGTAAAAACACACAGCAATGTTCCTTACACAAACACACAGCACTTCCCAAAGTAAACAGAGACGAAGACAGGGGAAGTCATCCACTTGCAAAGTATGTAATGCAGACATCCTGAGACTGGTCTGGCCACACTCACCACTCCACTAGTGTACACACTGGCAGATAGACAGACGGACACGGGCACACAGTCACCACTCCACTAGTGTACACACTGGCAGATAGACAGACGGACACGGGCACACACTCACCACTCCACTAGTGTACACACTGGCAGATAGACAGACGGACACGGGCAGACACACATCACTACATTAACTTAATTGAAAACAGGAGACACTGCAAAGACTAGTCAATTATTTACTTAGGCAGAAATGTGTGTGAGTGAGAGAGAGAGAGAGAGAGAGAGAGAGAGAGAGAGAGAGAGAGAGAGAGAGAGAGAGAGAGAGAGAGAGATAGAGATAGAGACAGAGACAGAGAGAGAGAGAGATCAGATCAGACCGATGCCCCTCCTGCCCATCCCATGCACCCCACCCCCACAAAGAGAGCCTCGACATGGAAGTCACACATACGCCCAGGTAGTGAGCGGGCAAACAGGCCCAACCCCCACTCTTACACTAGCCCAAGCTAAGCCATGTACCAGATGCTCAGCAGGCTCTACTCACACTTACTGGCCTGAGGCCAAACCACACGACCAACAACATTGGACACTTTATGGAACACAAAGGCTTCACTATATCATCCTGGATTATCCAAGGCTTGAGGTCATCTGCCTTTGGCCTAAAGAGCAGGAACCCGGACTTCACCAAAGAAATCGGTAATACAGACATGGTCATCCTGCAAGAAACCTGGTATAGAGGAGACGGACCCACTGGTTGCCCTCTAGGTTACAGAGAGCTGGTAGTCCCATCCACCAAACTACCAGGTGTGAAACAGGGAAGGGACTCAGGGGGTATACTAATTTGGTATAGAGCAGACCTAACCATCTCCATTAAATTAATCAAAACAGGAACATTTTACATTTGGCTAGAAATTCAAAAGGAAATGATCTTAACAGAGAAAAATGTCCTCCTGTGTGCTACCTATATCCCCCCACTAGAATCCCCATACTTTAATGAAGACAGCTTCTACATCCTGGAGGGGGAAATCAATCATTTCCAGGTCCAGGGACATGTACTAGTCTGTGGCGACCTAAATGCCAGAACCGGACAAGAACCTGACACCCTCAGCACACAGGGGGACAAACACCTGCCTGCAGATGACCACAGTCCCTCCCTCTAGGCACAACTATGACAACATAACCAACAAAAACGGGTCACAACTCCTGCAGCTCTGTCGCACGCTGGGTATGTACATAGTCAATGGTAGGCTTCGAAAGGACTCCTATGGTAGGTACACTTATAGCTCATCTCTTGGCAGTAGTACTGTAGACTACTTTATCACTGACCTCAACCCAGAGTCTCTCAGAGTGTTCACAGTCAACCCACTGACACCCCTATCAGACCATAGCAAAATCACAGTCTACTTGAACAGAGCAATACTCAATCATGAGGCATCAAAGCCAAAGGAACTGAGTAACATTAAGAAATGATATAGATGGAAGGAATGCAGTTTGGAAACCTACCAAAAAACAATTAGGCAACAACAAATTCAATCCTTTTTAGACAATTTCCTGGGTAAAACGTTCCACTGTAATAGTGAAGGTGTAAACTTGGCAGTAGAAAATCTTAACAGTATATTTGACCTCAGAGCTTCCCTATCAAATCTAAAAATCTCAAATAGAAAACCGAAGAAAATTAACTACAATGACAAATGGTTTGATGAAGAATGCAAAAATCTAAGAAAGAAATTGAGAAACCTGTCCAACCAAAAACATAGAGACCCGGAAAACCTGAGTCTACGCCTTCACTATGGTGAATCACTAAAACAATACAGAAATACACTACGGAAAAAGAAGGAACAGCATGTCAGAAATCAGCTCAATGTAATTGAAGAATCCATAGACTCTAACCACTTCTGGGAAAATTGGAAAACACTAAACAAACAACAACACGAATAATTATCTATCCAAAATGGAGATGTATGGTTAAACCAACATATACATGATTAAATACAGATCTTAGAATCAACTATTAAAGACTACCAGAACCCACTGGATTCTCCAATTACCTTGAATGAGCTACAGGACAAAATAAAAACCCTCCAACTCAAAATGGCCTGTGGTGTTGATGGTATCCTTAATGAAATGATCAAATATACAGACAACAAATTCCAATTGGCTATACTAAAACTCTTTTACATCATCCTTAGTTCTGGCATCTTTCCCAATATTTGGAACCAAGGACTGATCACCCCAATCCACAAAAGTGGAGACAAATTTGACCCCAATAACTAGCGTGGGATATGCGTCAACAGTAACCTTGGGAAAATCCTCTGCATTATCATTAACAACAGACTTGTACTGAGCAAATGTCAAATGGGCTTTTTAGCAAATTACCATACAACAGACCACCTATTCCCCCTGCACACCCTAATTGACAACCAAACAAACCAAAACAAAGGCAAAGTCTTCTCATGCTTTGTTGATTTCAAAAAGCCTTTGACTCAATTTGGCATGATGGTCTGCTATACAAATTGATGGAAAGTGGTGTTTGGGGTAAAACATACGACATTATAAAATCCATGTACACAAACAACAAGTGTGCGGTTAAAATTGGCAAAAAACACCCACATTTCTTCCCACAGGGCCGTGGGGTGAGACAGGGATGCAGCTTAAGCCCCACCCTCTTCAACATATATATCAATCAAATGTCTACTGTTTGCTGATGTTCTGGTGCTTCTGTCACCAACCAAGGAGGGCCTACAGCAGCACCTAGATATTCTGCACAGATTCTGCCAGACCTGGGCCCTGACAGTAAATCTCAGTAAGTAAAATAATGCTGTTCCAAAAAAGGTCCAGTCACCAGGACCACAAATACAAATTCCATCTAGACACCGTCGCCTTAGAGCACACAAAAAACTATACACACCTTGGCCTAAACATCAGCGCCACAGGTAACTTCCACAAAGCTGTGAACGATCTGAGAGACAAGGCAAGAAGGGCATTCTATGCCATCAAAAGGAACATAAAATTCAACATACCAATTAGGATCTGGCTAAAAACACTTGAATCAGTCATAGAGCCCATTGCCCTTTATGGTTGTGAGGTCTGGGGTCCGCTCACCAACCAAGACTTCACAAAATGGGAAAAACACCAAATTGAGACTGCATGCAGAATTCTGCAAAAATATCCTCCGTGTACAATGTAGAACACCAAATAATGCATGCAGAGCAGAATTAGGCCGATACCCACTAATTATCAAAATCCAGAAAAGAGCCGTTAAATTCTACAACCACCTAAAAGGAGGCGATTCCCAAACCTTCCATAACAAAGCCATCACCTACAGAGAGATTAACCTGGAGAAGAGTCCCCTAAGCAAGCTGGTCTTGGGGCTCTGTTCACAAACACAAACACACCCCACAGAGCCCCAGGACAGCAGCACAATTAGACCCAACCAAATCATGAGAAAACAAAAAGATAATTACTTAACACATTGGAAAGAATTAACAAAAAAACAGAGCAAACTAGAATGCTATTTGGCCCTAAACAGAGAGTACACAGTGGCAGAATATCTGACCACTGTGACTGACCCAAACTTAAGGAAAGCTTTGACTATGTACATACTCAGTGAGCATAACATTGCTATTGAGAAAGGCCGCCGTAGGCAGACATGGCTGTCAATAGAAGACAGGCTATGTGCACATTGCCCACAAAATGAGGTGGAAACTGAGCTGCACTTCCTAACCTCCTGCCCAATGTATGACCATATTGGAGAGACATATTTCCCTCAGATTACACAGATCCACAAAGAATTCGAAAACAAATCCAATTTTGATCAACTCCCATATCTACTGGGTGAAATTCCACAGTGTGCCATCACAGCAGCAAGATTTGTGACCTGTTGCCACAAGAAAAGGGCAACCAGTGAAGAACAAACACCATTGTAAATACAACCCATATTCATGCTTATTTATTTTACCTTGTGTACTTTAACCATTTGTACATTGTTACAACATTGTATATATATAATATGACATTTGTAATTTCTTTATTGTTTCGAAACTTCTGTATGTGTAATGTTTACTGTTAATTTTTATTGTTTATTTCACTTTGTATATTATCTACCTCACTTGCTTTGGCAATGTTGACACATGTTTCCCATGCCAATAAAGCCCCTTGAATTGAATTGAATTGAATTGAGAGACAGAGAGACAGAGAGCGAGACAGAGAGAGAGAGACAGACAGACAGACAGACAGACAGACAGACAGACAGACAGACAGACAGACAGACAGACAGACAGACAGACAGACAGACAGACAGACAGACAGAGAGAGCGAGAGAGAGAGAGACAGACAGAGAGAGAGACAGAGAGAGAGACAGACAGAGACAGACACAGAGAGAGAGAGAGAGAGACAGACAGAGAGAGAGACAGAGAGAGAGAGACAGAGAGAGACAGACAGAGAGACAGAGAGAGAGAGAGAGAGAGAGACAGACAGAGAGACAGAGAGAGAGAGACAGAGAGAGACAGCGAGAGAGAGGGAGAGAGAGAGAGAGCGCGAGTGAGGGAGAGAGAGAGACAGAGAGACAGAGAGAGAGAGAGAGCAAGAGAGAGACAGAGAGAGAGACACACAGAGAGAGAGAGCGAGAGAGAGCGAGTGAGGTAGAGAGAGAGTGAGGGAGAGCGTGGGAGAGGGAGGGAGAATCAATGAGCACAGCCAAGGTGAGGTTAGTCTCATTTTGCTTTATGTATTTTTTATGTCAATATCTCGAAAATCCTATTTCTGAACTAATTTAGAAGCTATGATGACCAGCTAGAATATCATCCACTCCATACCGAATGCCTGGAGCTATACTTAATCCTGTCTTTACACACACACACACACACACACACACACACACACACACACACACACACACACACACACACACACACACAGAGTTTGCTTTTAACAAGGCTTCATCTTAGAGTAATAGAAAAGGGGGTATTGAAGAGAAGTGTTGGAAGTACATGAGGGAATGCAGGAATCTGTCTGACTTAAATGATATTAGACAGCCGTGTGTAGAGCTGCGTAACATGAGGTAATATTGCATATATAGACTGATAATTGGTCAATAGGCTATTTGTCTGAGGGCTTGGAGACGGATAGAGAGCATTCATAAATGAATTAAACAAACGAAGAAAAACAAACCTACTCTTCCTCTAACCCAGTAGAAAGGCTATCTCTGTCAGTGGCATGGCCCTCTCTTCTCTCTCTCTCTCTCCATCCCTCCATTCTTCACTCCCTCTCTCTCCTGCCAGGCACCTCATGACTACCAGATGAATAAGTCATTCCCACACCTTCACAGATCTCTTACAGATCTGCCACCAACGCCATTAATATTCATACAAAATGAAGCTTAATTGTGCGTCTTTAAAAAGCCCTGTGGCCCCAGCGCATCCCTGGCCCCCTGAGGAGAGCCAGTTCTGATTTCCATTGGGCAACCTCCCCATGCCTGTCAACCCTACACACAGAGAGAGGAGAGTAGGCAGAGGGGAAGAGAGAGAGAGAGCGAGATAGAGAGAGGTAGAGAGAGAGGAAGAGACAGAGAGGTAGAAAGATGAGAAAGAGATTTGAATGGGAAGAACAGGAGGACAGCGTACTGTACTACACAGGAGAACAGCGTAATGTACTACACAGGAGAACAGCGTAATGTACTACACAGGAGAACAGCGTACTGTACTACACAGGAGAACAGCGTAATGTACTACACAGGAGAACAGCGTAATGTACTACACAGGAGAACAGCGTAATGTACTACACAGGAGAACAGCGTAATGTACTACACAGGAGAACAGCGTAATGTACTACACAGGAGAACAGCGTAATGTACTACACAGGAGAACAACGTACTGTACTACACAGGAGAACAGCGTACTGTACTACACAGGAGAACAGCGTAATGTACTACACAGGAGAACAGCGTACTGTACTACACAGGAGAACAGCGTAATGTACTACACAGGAGAACAGCGTAATGTACTACACAGGAGAACAGCGTACTGTACTACACAGGAGACATAGAGGGGTAATGGGAGTGTCACAGAGAGACAGTGACACCTCCAACAGCCAAGCTGTGTTGAATCACACACTGGCTAGCTGATGGAACCTCTCATCTCTGCTTTATTGTGTGTGTGTGTGTGTGTGTGTGTGTGTGTGTGTGTGTGTGTGTGTGTGTGTGTGTGTGTGTGTGTGTGTGTGTGTGTGTGTGTGTGTGTGTGTGTGTGTGTGTGTGTGTGTGTGTGTGTGCGCGCCTGTTCCTGATGATTCTTGAGGGGTGTATTTTTAGTGTTCATATTTAAAGCTGAGGATGTGAAAATCGCGGCGTTTAAAAATACAAACACGCGTCTGTGTACACAAAGCACGGCACATCAGAGACACGACAGAGAACAGGGAACAGGGACAGACAAAGACAGGCAGGCAGAAGAGAGGAGAGGAGAGGGAGAGGAGAGGGAGGGAGAGCGGGAGGGAGGGAGGGAGAGAGAGGGAGGGAGGGAGAGGGAGATGCGGGCCATCCATATTCATGGCTCCTGCACGTCATTAGCACAGACAACAATGGCACTTCGGATTGGGACGCCATCATTTAAGCAATCAGCCAGCTGAACAATAATACAGGAGAGAGAGAGAGAGGAGTTGCCAGGGAGAAACTGCCAGCTCTTATTAAGGGTTGTAATGCAGAAAATCAACTAGATTGCTTATAAACTGGCAGCTTGGATCAGACAGGACTGCTAGACGATACAGCAGTCTCTCTACAGTAGGAATAAAAACAGACTGACTGACTGGCAGACTGACTGACTGGCAGACTGACTGACTGGCAGATTGACTTCACAGCTTTTGTTTAGTGTAAAGGCTAATATGTGGTGATCTCTTTCCAAACGATACGTGTCTGCACACACACACACACACACATATATCTGACTGTATTTGACTGGGTGTGCCATTGTGTGTGTGCCTTTGTGCATGCGTGCATACCTGCGTGTGTGTGGAGAAGGCCTGTATGCTGTAGCAGCAGAGCCTGTCTCTCCAACCATCACCCAGCCCAGTGACAGAGAACCAGCCAGGGAGGGACCTTCCCCTCTCCTCTCCTGGGATTTTAATTGATCCATTTGTCCAGATCTGTTCTACTACCATGTCCTTCAGATTGGATTCTCACCAAACAGCAGCCCAGAGCAGTGCACCAATCCTTCTGACCTTTATCACAAAACCCCCACTAGAGGGAACACACAGTACCCCCCCTGCTACCCCATGTCACGTCCCGTAATATCAGCTCCCTCTCTCTCTCTCTCTCTCTCTCTCTCTCTCTCTCTCTCTCTCCCTCCCTCCCTCCCTCCCTGCGTCCCCCTGGGAGCAGTCTTGATGTGACAGTACTGTATTAACTGAACATGTCATTGGTACTGCTTGTATTCTGACTTGTCATTCAGCTGTGGAGAGGAATCAGATGAGACTGTCTCTCTGTGTTGTGATCCCAACAGACAGACAGACAGACAGACAGACAGACAGACAGACAGACAGACAGACAGACAGACCTCAGATGGACCATTCAGAACAGGCCTCTGTCCTTCCCGCTGGTTCTGTCCCTCATTTAAACAGTGTGGAATGATATATGGATGCCAGAAACCTGGCGTCTATGTGGGTAAGGGAAACATAGTATTCACCAAAACTAGTACTGTTTTCCATACAGACGTTGTTGCCCTTGTTCAAGGATGGCAGAACAATAGCACTGTTGGCAGTCTCATCAGTGATTGTCCAACAATTCTGTGTGCATCCGTGTATTTTTCAAAACTCTGTGTGCTGGAACATTTAGTGGCATTTCTAACAATTGTTGTGCTAAATGAGGCCCCTGGGGTGCATAGTGCTAAACACTATCCTTTCCAGCGTGATTAAGATTGTCCTGACCCTTCAAAAAAACACCTACCATTTTCATTTGAATGGTACACAATGGTACAAACAAACATAAATCAGAAAAACATGGTGGCACATTCCAGTCACGCAATTAGCAAGTGTCAGTCAGCGGAGAGGCGAAAACACACACAACTAAAAACACAATCCAACTGACAAAAAAAATGGAACCAACCGTTTTCTCCTATTCTCCTTTTTTTCTAAACTCATCAGGCTTAAGTGCTTGTTGCGGGCAGCCAACGGGAGCGCTGTGTTGGTTGCCGTGGCGCTGGCGCCTAGCGATACGCAGGGACATTTAGAGGACTCTGATAAACTATGCCATTTAAAAGGTTACGACAATTAAAGCAGCTCCCGCAAATTACAGTGGCCAGACCTTTACCACGGATGGGTCTCCCTTATCGCCTGGCACCCGGCTCCCTCTACCATATGCCCTCTCTCTCCCAGGCCCGCCCTCCCTCCCTCTCTCTCTCTCCATCCACCCCCCTCCGAATTGTAGCAGCGCTTTTATGATCCAGTTAATTAACGGTTCTTAGCTAATATTCAAATGCTGACCAATTAATGACATTGAACTTTGAATGGCCCTCCATCCCTCCCTTCCCCCTCTCCCAGTCAGTTGTTGCCGTGGCATCCTCGAGTGCGGTGCGCTGGGCGACGTGTTATCAGCGGCCATGATTAAACCGGCGGTGGCAGACTGGTGGACGGTGGCAAGAGCAGGAGTGGAGATGAAGACGAGCAGCCAGCGAAGGTGACTGTGTTTTAATTAACCTTGTGTCATTAGGTGATAGAGGAGAGAGAGAGAGATGGGAACACAGCAGAGCAAAGCAGAATAAAGCCCAGCAGAGCAGAGTACAGCAGAGTACAGCAGAGTACAGCAGAGTACAGTACAGCAGAGTACAGCAGAGTACAGCATAGCATAGCAGAGCAGAGTACAGCATAGCAGAGTACAGCAGAGTACAGCATAGCAGAGCAGAGTACAGCAGAGTACAGCACAGCAGAGTACAGCAGAGTACAGCACAGCAAAGTACAGCAGAGTACAGCATAGCAGAGCAGAGTACAGCAGAGTACAGCACAGCAGAGTACAGCAGAGTACAGCATAGCGGAGCAGAGTACAGCAGAGTGCAGCAGAGCAGAGTACAGCATAGCAGAGCAGAGTACAGCAGAGTGCAGCAGAGCAGAGTACAGCATAGCAGAGCAGAGTACAGCAGAGCAGAGTACAGCAGAGTACAGCATAGCAGAGCAGAATACAGCAGAGTACAGCAGAGTACAGCATAGCAGAGCAGAGTACAGCAGAGTGCAGCAGAGTACAGCAGAGCTGAGTACAGCAGAGCTGAGTACATCAGAGCATAGTAGAGCAGAGAAGAGTAGAGTACATCAGAGCTGAGTAGAGTAGAGCACAGTAGAGCACAGTAGAGCAGAGTAGAGTACAGCAGAGTAGAGTAGAGCAGAGTACCGCAGAGCAGAGTAGAACAGAGTACAGCAGTGTAGAGTAGAGCAGAGTACCGCAGAGCAGAGTAGAACAGAGTACAGCAGAGTAGAGTACAGCAGAGTAGAGTATAGCAGAGTAGAACAGAGTACAGCAGAGTAGAGTACAGCAGAGCAGAGTACAGCAGAGCAGAGTACAGTAGAGTAGAGCAGAGCAGAGTAGCCTAGTGGTTAGAGCGTTGGACTAGTAACCGAAAGGTTGCAAGTTCAAATCCCCGAGCTGACAAGGTACAAATCTGTCGTTCTGCCCCTGAACAGGCAGTTAACCCACTGTTCCTAGGCCGTCATTGAAAATAAGAATTTGTTCTTAACTGACCTGCCTAGTAAAATAAAGGTAAAATAAAAAAATAAAAAAATAGAGTACAGCAGAGTAGAGCAGAGTATAGCTTTGTACAGCAGAGTACAGCAGAGTACAGCAGAGTAGAGTAGAGGGGCTAAAACCCCTCAGAGAGACAACAGGAAGTAGTTGGGCGTAATACAGGAAACCGCCCTAGAGATCAGCAGTCTCACAGAGGAACAGACCGGACACTTTCACTAAACAAATGAGGGGCAATGCAGTACAATTCTCCTTGGTGAAATCTTTGTGTGTCACTCCTGAGAGTGACACCGCTTAAGGTGTAACCAATCGATGACCCTGCCTGGTAACATTGTGAACAACATGACAAATCCCCACATTGGAGTAGTCCTGTCACACTCTGCCTCCTTCAGTTAGATAAGGGCCCTAGATAGGAACAGGACATGGATGTTTCAATCACTACACACTATACCAGCTAGCTACCTAGGAAAATAAAAGAATGGCAGCCCGAGAGGGAAAGGTGTCTATCTCCTGAGGAAGCAAGTACACAGTTGCACACACACACACACACACACACACACACACACACACAGTCATGCACGCAAACACACAAGTACACACACACACACACAAAGAGAATCGCCTTCCTAGCAAAGTAGGCAGAGAGGAACGTGTATTGTGTTAACAAAACTGATGGACAAAGACGAAGAAGAGTTACTGACAGACAGCAAAAAAACGGTGAGAGACGGGTGAGCAACCCTTTAGACAGAGAAACTGCTATTATGAGTTCTAACAGCAATTCATCAAAGCTGCAATGTAACTTTTTGGGTGACCTGACCAAATTCACAAAGAAATGTGAGTTATAGATCTGTCATTCCCATTGAAAGCTAGGCTAAGAAGATCTGTTCTATGTGAGCTATTTCTATGCTTCCCGTTCTTAAGTTTTGTTTTTGCGTCATTTCTTTTGGCTTTGTACACCAACTTCAAACAGCTGAAAATACAATATTTTTGGTTAGTGAAAATATATTTAACAGCAGTTTAGATGGTACAATGATTCTCTACACTTATACATTGCTTGTTTTGTCACATAAACTGTAACTATTCGAATTTCAGCAACCAGGAAAAGGCGGATCGATTTCTGCATATTGCACCTTTAATTGCTTGAGAATATAACAAAGACCCAGGGTGTTCATTCCCCTTCATCACGACAGATGCATTTCTGAGATGTTCTGAAGTAACAGCTTTGACGGGTCAGAACCAGAAAGCCTTTTGACCATCGCCAGGGTTATGCCAGTGAAACACACCCCAATAAAGAGCACACTTCCCCTTCAGGGGGATATAAAAGAAGGATAATGGTCGTGTTTCTGTCGTGAACCTTGGGTTTCGCAGCCAATATGATGGTCAGAGAAGCTGCAATCACTCAATCAAGTGAAGGAAGTCCTTTCACCTGCCTAATAGGTGTTGAGTGGAACGGCTAACCCCCCAAATCACACAGGGTGGAACTTCCCTCCTCTGGTAACTAGAGGTCATGAGAGAGGGTACACAACCACAATAACATCCTAATCTCTCTCACAGTGCTTTGTGTTTGTGTGTTTCCACTGATCGGCACAGAAAGCTGTGAAAAGGTCAAATGTTGACCTTTCTTTATGATTGGGAGCTGACATGAGACAAGGATTTCACACAGCCGCAATGGCACCGGGGTGACAACAGTGGTACTCTCCCTACTGTAATTCACATACACACACCCGCTCACAGGTCGTTTTTTATATAGTAACCTTACAGAAATGATCATCCATCTTTACCCCCTGCCTTCTTAGACCACTCTACATCCTCCAATGGCCTAAAAATATTTGACACTAAATCTTTAGAACCCTACATAGGTCCGGAGGCTGTGTGCTGTAGAGGGCTGTTTGCTGGCTGGTTCAATCCAAAAAGCCTTGAGCTTGGCTGGCCCACCTCACCCTGCTCCAACCTGCAGTCTGGAGACACTACAGGCCTAGCCAGAAGAGAAGAGACTCAGATAAAGGACTTGATTAATGAGTCTTTGAGGAGGAAGAAGAGAGGGAGCAAGATAGAGAGAGAGAGCGAGAGAGAGAGAGCAAGAGAGGGAGAGAGAGCAAGAGAGATAGCAATAGAGGGAGAGATAGCAAGAAAGGGAGAGAGAGAGAGATAGCAAGAGAGGGAGAGAGAGAAAGAGAGAGTGTTGACCTTGCGGCCAATATTGAGAAAGCCTCAACTGGACTGTGTAATACAAAGTAGTTTAAATGCAACCAGAGTTGTAAAAGAGGCATAAACATGCAATCCTTGACTGACTGCATTCTCTCTCTGGCCATATCCTGCAGAACTCAGTTCTCACTAAAATCCTGGAGCGCCCCCACACTGACTCAACCACATCTGTCTGTCTGTGTGTGTGTGTGTGTGTGTGTGTGTGTGTGTGTGTGTGTGTGTGTGTGTGTGTGTGTGTGTGTGTGTGTGTGTGTGTGTGTGTGTGTGTGTGTGTGTGTGTGTGTGTGTGTGTGTGTGTGTGTGTGTGTGTGTGTGTGTGTGTGGCAGACCTGGGATAACTATAGTTTTAGCTGTGCTTTGTGGAAAGTAACTATTCCAAGGGAACAATTGTTACTTTGGAGGTGACTACAACTATTTGAATACAGACCTGAGAACGTGACTACTTTTCAAAACTATTTGAATACAGACCTGAGAAAGCAACTACTTAAATAAAATATTGGAATATAGATCTCAGAGGTGACTACCATTCTGAAACTATTGGATTGGCCGCCTTCAACTAATGGCAGGGCTGTATCTGGAACTGCATGTTGAAAGATAGAAAAATAATGAATCTATCTCACAGTCGAATTTGATCTACGCAATACATTTCTATCTGAAGATTTTCATAAATGTCCATTCTCCTGAATGTCCATTGCCCCAGGTGTACATAATCAAGTCAAACCAATCAACCAATGATATTGTGTACAGAGAAGTATAAATATGTTGCTAATGTATGACTCTTTCAACATGTCACTGAAAAGGTAGAAAACTGCAATTAATTGTATGATACCTGAAAATACTTCAGAGGGAGGCATCTGAGGTAAAGTGTTATTTTTCAAACACACACTATATCAGGCGTATTCAACTCTGACCCTACGAGGTCCGGAGCATCCTGCTTTTCTGTTCTACCTGATTATTAACTGCACCCACCTGGTGCCCCAGGTCTAAATCAGTCCCTGATTAGAGGGGAACAATGAAAAAACACAGTGGCACTGGCTTCGAGGTCCAGAGTTGAGGACACTATACCATCTTTAAAAGGATGCTTTACTCATAGTGCTAAATGACATGATTTTCAACCTAGCGTGGCTGTAGTTGATTCAAGACAGTTTTGGGATATTTACTTTCCTTTTGACACTTAATAGCCATATTTTGTTACTGCTAGAATTCTCAGTAACACTTACCTTTAAACTGTTCCTGTGTAATAAAACAAATGACTTTTGGAGCAACATTTTACTAGCGTGTTGTTGCATAAAACTGACCAAAGGTAATTGCATTTGAATTGCATAGCAAAGAACAGAGTTTTTCTATCTACTGTACACAAGAGGAATACTGACTGTTCCTTACTCCACTTATGTAATAACTACATTAGTATGCAATTATAAAGCCATTTCCAATGTCCTGTGTAACAACAATATTGCTATTGTCATAATCAAAGTTACTACAAATGTATAGGGAACTGGATGTCAAGTGTTACTGCATTAACTTATGTACCTCATTATGAAAATACATTTGTTAGTCATTTTGAAGCTGCAAACGTGGTTTTACTCTAATGTTACTCTAATGTTGAGACGACTGCATGTCCCTCGTATGTAATTCTAGGCTATAGGCTCTATCAAGAATTCATACCTAAGAGCCCTCCAAACCAGGGTTATGATAATGTATTTAGACTCATTTAACTAACTGTTGTAGTTTTTGGTTCTTCATCAAATCTTTGGCCGCTATCCAATAAATATTTGTTTGTTTTCAAATAACTTGCGTATATACATTGAGTGTGCAAAACATTAGGGACGCCTGGTCTTTCCACTGACCAGGTGAATCCAGGTGAAGCTGTGATCCCTTATTGATGTCACCTGTTAAATCCACTTCAAATCAGTGTAGATGAAGGGGAGAAAACAGGCTTTGTAATCGTTGAGACGATTGCGACGTGGACTGTGTATGTGTGCCAGTCAGAGGGTGGCTGGGCAAGACAAAACATTTAAGTGCCTTTGAACGGGGTATAGTAGTAGTAGGTGCACCGTTTTGAGTCAAGAACTGCAACGCTGCTGGGTTTTTCTCGTGTGTATCAAGAATGGTCCACCACCCAAAGGACATCCAGCCAACTAGACAACTGTGGGAAGCATTGGAGTCATTATGGGCCAGCATCCATGTGAAACGCCGGGGCCTGGACCTTGCAGAGTCCATGCCCCGACGAATTGAGGCTGTTCTGAGGGAAAAGGGAGGGGGGGGGGGGTGCACCTCAATATTAGGAAGGTGTTCTTAATGTTTTGTACACTCAGTGTATATTCAAATAGCTTCAAATATGATTTGTTTTCCTGGACCTGTATTTGACTATCAAAGAAAATAGTTGCCTTTTAGTTTAAACTCTAAACTATATATGACAACCTTGAGTATTTGAAAAGTTGGTATTTTCAAGGTCTGGTGTGTAGTGTGTTTGAATGAAAGTAAAGTAGAGGAAGCAGGGAATGCCAGAAATAGCCCATATGAATAATCTGGACGACAAATCAAACCTCCGGGCCAGAGCCAGACTCTCTGCCCACACACACCACAAGAGGTCTGTGTGGGAGCAAAGTATTCTGGGATAACAGAACGGGATGAAGTGTCCCTTAGACACTGATCTTCAGTCTGTTTTACATTTACCCCCTCTCTGACTGTAAGTGAGGTCTTACCTGCTGGGGTGGGGCGCGGGGAGGCAGGTAGGGGGGTTGTGTGGGGGCGGTGGGGTTCTGCTGGGGGGGGCTGAAGTAGGATCCCGGAGGTGTTCCCTGCTGCTGCTGGCTGTATCCTCCCATACCCTGCTGGCCGTACTGGGGGGGAACCTGCTTGAACAACCAATCACACAATAGTTAGAGTAGCACCTCCCCTCTGCTGGAACAACCAATCAGGCATTAATTGACCCTCCTTCCCCAGAGAGAGCATTCCGAGGAGCCTGGATCCACCTCTATGCTTCAACCAGGTCCTCCATCTATTCCTGGTTGACTTATGGCCACATCATGTTAGCAGCTCTGTTTCAACTGTGACAAACCATTCTAGCCATGCTCCCCTGCCAACTCCAGTCACAGAGCAACTGGGGTCTTCACATGTCCCATCTCCTGCCAACCCCCTCTCCCTCCCTCCATCCGCTCTCCCCCTGCCAGAACACACATAGGGAGGGGGACAGACTGTATAAGTTGTTCTGTTTTGTGAGCCCAGACCAGGCCATAACTGTAATAGAGGAAACATGGCTGAGAGAGAGCAGTTAAGACTCACACTACCTATGGGCTAGGTATTCCCAGAGACACATTGTGGTTTTCATTACACTAACACAAGGCTACTAAGTGTGTGTGTGTGTCTTTGTTTGTCTGTGTGTGTGTATTCACAGAAACGTGTCCATAAATGTGTATTAGTTTCCCCAACGTGTGCCAACACCACTGGGCTAATCCGTGTATTGTCCCAGTGTTGATCCCTCCGTGTTGGGCTTTATGGCGACATAATGAAAGGCTCTCTCCCTCCTCTCGGAGGATTTCCTCGATGTCGTGGTGATGGGAGCCAGGAAAATAACTGCTGTTGTCTTTGGAATGCACGAGTAGCTTCCCCAACCCGACCGCCCCGCGTGCCATCAAACACAACCCCTTCACTACAATCTTTCGTTTCATCCCTCCATCCCTCTTTCCCAATGTTGAACTCTGCTTATGTAACACGTTCTAATGAGCAGCTGCCCCAGCAAACGCACACATGCATCACGAGGTTTTACTCTGCCCCAGAAATCCAAACGTTTACTGCTGCCAGTCAGTGTAGTCTGACGACACTTTTCTTGCCATGTTTTCCTTGAAATCGTTTTCAGCCACGAGCTTGTTAACCGTCGTTAAATGTGGCATAAGTGGCCATTTCAGCGCATGTATTCATTCCTGAGTTCAACTGTACAAACTGATGTAAGGCAGGGGTCTTCAAACTAATATTGACCAGAGGCCCCTGCCCAGGAAAACCAGGGACCCCCACCATCATAAAGAATTTTTAAAAAAAGTTTTATCAGGTGAATGATTATGGCAAGGAGAAGTCATCAACATTTTTAAATGAATAGATTTGGGAGATAGTTATAGTTGGAAGAGGGAGCGTCAACTCTAATTAAATTTCTATGTAATAGGCTAACTCGAACGCATTAACCCTAACCCATTTTCGCTAGTAGCAGCTGTTTAACTAACCTTAACAAAGGTTAGCCATGTGTTGGCAAAAACAAATGTCCAAGTCAAGAAAGCTTACTAGTAGATAGTCACACTTACAGTGACTGGTATTCGTGGGTGCTTTTTTTTAAAGCCTATGTCAGATACTCCAGTGACTGTAATTGTCTCCAATGAGTGTATTTTGCTCAATATTAGGAGTTGAGAAATAATTTTGACACCATTAGAAGGAAGATATACCTGTGTCACAACAGGCCATGACCTGGAGTCCCATAGGGCGGCACACAATTGGCCCAGCGTCATCCGGTTTAGGGAAGGGTTTTGCGGGGGGGCTTTACTTGGCTATTCGCGCTCTAGCGACTCCTTGTGGCAGGTCGGGTGCCTGCAGGCTGACTTCGTTCGTCAGTTGAACGGTGTTTCCTCCGACACATTGGTGCAGCTGGCTTCAGGGTTAAACAAGCAGGTGTTAAGGAGCGCGGCTTGGCGGGACATGTTTCGGAGGACTTATGACTCGACCTTCGCCTCTCCCGAGCTCTTTGGGGAGTTGCAGCGATGAGACAAGATGGCAATTGGATATCACGAAATTGGGGGTAAAATAAATGAAAATATTCTCCTATTTTCTTCTGTAGGTACTGTATGTAATTCAAAATGTGTTTTGTTTATTCTGTTAATAGCAATATTAATAAAAACATTTAAATAATTGATTTGCGGACCCCCTGTAATAGCTTGGAGGCCACGGACCCCAGTTTGAATATCCCAGATGTAAGGAGTTCTCAGAGACACGCGCACGCTCCAAACATTTTCATTTGAAACGTCCCTCCCTGACACAAGCAGGCTCCACAAATAACTGATTTATTTTGAGGATGCTGATATTACTGTGATCTCACTAGTAACAGTCGTTATGAGTCTGTTTCAGATCAAAGTGGGAGCGTTCAGAGTTGATCCTTTAAATGAGCGTGGGAGTGACGGTCCACCCAAACCCTCTTCATTAAGTTGATAAACCAGTGGCAAAACGGGCTGAAACCCGAGCAGGCCAAAGACCAGGTCAGTACGCACCTGATACTGTCCAAAGTGCACAGTCTAATATATTGGATACCTAACGGACACGTTCATTTGTAGATGTGATATGTTTTTATGACTGCCGCAAGATGAATTGCCTCTGAGGACGTTAACGTTTTCTGAATCTGAATTCTGATGTTTTGAGTATATATTTGACATGGCTTTTGTGCGTATGCGTCCGTGCGTGTTCTACGCGTGTGTGTCTGATCTCACTGCGTCTACTGAGCTTAATGAGACATCCCACGTTCAGTCTGTTTAAAAACACACACAGATACATACACCACGCATATTATATAGACTCTCACACACATGCATTAACAAACACAAAAAAAGACAAACGCACACTATTTAGCCTAAAAGCAATTCACACACACACACCAATAAAGCCAATGAGAACCAGGCTCAACACTATGTTGACAATCCTTCCCTGTCTAGTCATTGTCAGGCGCTAACAGACAGGACAGGTTTGGTATCGAGGCTTATCCTCCATGGTGATTCAGCCCTGACGACAACCGTGGGCTGCCTGCTCCCTTCATTTCTATAGGACAGACAGATCAGATGAGACAGAATTAAACCTCAACAAGCAGCAACCTGTCTGACTGCATTAGTTGCGTTTATAGGTAGGTCTACTCTGTGAGCTGAACCTCTTTTCAGGAGGCCTTGTTGTAGCGATAATAGGCCTATGTATGGTGGGGCAAGTACTACACTACACAGTAGTATGAAGAACACTGTCATAATAATGTCATGTGTAGTTATGCCATGGTATTGATTGGCTCAGCCAGGAGGAGGAGAAGACAACATACAGAAGCTTATGTTTGCATTCAGGTGTGTTTCCTGAGAGCTTAACAGTGTGCTACACTGGACAAAAATATAAGCGCAACATGTAAAGTGTTGGTTTCATGAGACGAAATAAAAGACCCAGAAATGTTCCATACGCACATAAAGCTTATTTCTCTTCAATTTGGTGCACAAATTGTTTTACATCCCAGTTAGTGAGCATTTCTCCTTTGCCAAGATTATCCATCCACCTGAGCGGTGTTAAGAAGTGGATCAAGAAGTGGATTAAAGAAGTGGATTAAACAGCATGTTCATTACACAGGTGCACCTTGTGCTGGGGACAATAAAAGCCCACTTTAAAATGTGCCGTTTTGTCCCACAACACAATGCTACAAATGTCTCAAGTTGAGGGAGCATTTTTATCTATTTGAAGACACAGAAATGCCGTGATGAGATCCTCAGGTCTATTGTGAAGCCCATTTTTTTTTAAGGTATTTGTGACCAACAGATGCATATCTGTATTCCCAGTCAGGTGAAATCCATAGATGAGGGCCTAATGAATTTATTTCAATTGACTGATTTCCTTATATGAACTGTAACTCAGTCAAATCTTTGAAATTGTTGCGTTTTATATTTTTGTTCAGTGTACAGTATGAATGAGAATATGTCTGTTATAGACTAGACAAGCACCACACAGTATCTGTTCCAATATTTGCTGAGTCCTGCAGACTCTCTCAGTCAATAACGCACAGCCGTATGCAATAAAGGTGAAAAATACAGATCCTAAAACTTAACAGTACATGAAAGACGGGTGTTCATAGAAACAGACAGCCTTTATGTTTTGTGACGCAAATAATTCACCATAAAATGTAATACTGATATCATAAAATCCAAGGCTCGGGCTTCAAACAGGAAAAACGCAGACCAATAAAAAAAGGGCAATGCCACAGAAGAATCCAAACAAACCATCAAAAACATATGAAAACAAAAGTCATGATAGAACGAAGCCAGAAAATAGACAGCCATCACCACGACAACCCATTTAGAACCCTATGGGGGGGATAGAAAAACCTGCTTGTAATTCAATTGGGCCAATGAGCATATACAGAATTTTCTTAATTCTATCGTTGTGGCGATACGGCTGGATGGCAACTGGGCTGTTGCCAGAGCACAGGTTGCCCATTTGAGTGACATATGGATCCAACCAACCAGAGCGGTGTTGGAGCCGTAAGCAGCCAGAACAGACATGATGGGAATACAGAGGACTGTATTAGCATTAGCACGCTAACGCCCTCGCTACGGATCACAACACTGCAAGCACATCAGAGACAGAGAGAGAGGGAGGGTGGGAAAGAGACAGGGAGACGGGAGAAGGCTAAGAGAGAGGGTGGGGAGAGGCAGAGAGAGAGGGAGACCAGAGATGAAGAGAACTGGACATCACCAGCAACACCATAAGCTACAGTACAGCTAGGCTAATAATACACCATGTCAATGCAGAATGGGTACATTGAGCAAGCTAGCAGGGTTGCTGCTATCAAAGGTTATCAGTTTGACCTCAGATGAAACACCATGGACTTTCTCAATGCCAGGTGTGCGTACTGAGTCAACCTCATAGACAGAGCTGTTAACAAAGGTTATCAGGCTGCTTCTAGATGAAACACCATGGACTTTCTCAATGCCAGGTGTGCGTACTGAGTCAACCTCATAGACAGAGCTGTTAACAAAGGTTATCAGGCTGCTTCTAGATGAAACACCATGGACTTTCTCAATGCCAGGTGTGCGTACTGAGTCAACCTCATAGACAGAGCTGTTAACAAAGGTTATCAGGCTGCTTCTAGATGAAAGCCCCATCAGCCAGCAACGCCACGTCAGGTGAGGAGCTGATACGATTAGGTGTTTCTCTGAGTAAGCACTATAGGCTGGTGATGTGGAGCCGCGGTAGATAAGTGCACGATTTCCTTTTCATTTCCCCCTGCATGAGTGTGTGTGCGTGCCGGAGTGGCAGTGAGCCCCAAAATGAGATGCGGCCGGCCCGCTGAGGCGATCAACAATCGGGGCTCATGATTAAACATAGAGGAGGGAGATTACATGGCCTACCGTGGCTGCCAAGGTGACTAACCTCCAACTGCCTCCATTGATCTCCACTCTCCCTTCTCTCCTCTCTCTCTCTCTCCCCTCTTCTTCTCTCTCTGTCTCTCCGCTTTTCCCGACCCCACTTCTCTGGCTCTCTTGATTTTTCTGTCTCTCCATCTTGTTCTTCCCTTCTCTCCCTTTCTACTCTGCCTCTACTATCACCAGTGCAATTACTAATGCATTAACAGTTTTTTTCTGACCACATTTACTGACCAAGAAAAACCCTGAGCCCTAATTGTCTATAACATGAGCCCAGAGTTTTCCCTATACCTATAACTGACGCATTCATGTTACACAGGGGGTTATCTTCAATGAAAACTTCTCTAATGTAAAACATGTCAAGTGTGGTATTCCTCAAGGCAGCTTTCTTGACCCTTTACTGTTCTTTATTGTTACTAATGATCTCCCACCAGCTTTGAACAAAGCTGGTGCGTCTGATGTACACTGATGATTCAACATTATACACATCAGCAATAACTCAGGCATATGTATATGTACTGATGTGTGGGTGACTGTCAGCAATGTGTGTAAATGTCAGTCGGGCCTTTTTTGATGGTTCTATTGTTCTTATTTAACATTTGTGTAGTTCAGTCCTTGAGCTGTTCTTGTCAATTGATGTTCTGTTTTATGCCATGATTCATGTTTTGTGTGGACCCCAGGAAGAGTAGCTGCTGCTTCAGAAACAGCCAATGCAGATCCTAATAAAATACTGCAGGTTATTCCATTCTATTTCATTGAACAGTTTAAATCAACAGTGCTGCAGCCTGAAAGGGACTCATATTTACCTGATGACACTATCGACACTAAATCTGCAGCTTGAATGCAGCCTGAGACTGAAACTGCCTGAATGAGTGGGAGCTAATAGTATTTCATTGATTGAGGGAATTTGACAGCGTGTGGTTGTATTGTATTGTTCTCCTTTAGCCTTGGCTCCTGTTTCCCTCCGTTCAGAGGCTGCTGTGTGTGTGTCTGTGTCTGTGTGTGTGTGTGTGTGTGTGTGTGTGTGTGCGTGCGTGCATGCGTGCGTGTGTGTGTGTGTGTGAGAGAGAGAGAGAGAGAGAGACACTGTGCTGTGCCTCTGCTCTTTTCTAGCACGCTTCAATCGATGGATAAAAACCTGGGCAGGCAGTTAGCTGTATCGTTGGTCTTTATTGCTAACTGGCTGTAGTACGGTGCGGCTGTGTTGTTACAGGGGCTGTAATGGAGATGTCTGAGGAGAGAGGAGAGGTTAATACCGCTCTGTAATGTGTAAGCAGCACCGTGCACCGCCAAGCTCTGGGCTGGTGCCACCGATTCAAATGTTTTCCCCACTAAACTGCTGACCCCATTCTGAGGCCAAGAAAAATAGGGAGAGAAAAAAACACTCATTCGAAAGAAAGGAGATGTGAGCAGAAAATGTTTGAATAAGCCCTGGTCTTTAGGGAGGAGGAATTTCGCCTGTGATCCAGCTAGGAAAGGAAGGAGGGAAGGATTTCCCAGTCTCTTTAAAGCCTGGGGGGGGAGACTTTAAACCTCCTTACCTCTCCTCTGACCCTCTACCCCCACAATATCCTGGAAATACTGGAAATCTTTGGGAGTCAACCAATTTCACAGAGAGCTATCTTAAATTCCATTTACATGTGACCCAAAGCATCAATCAATTGTAAAAGAGTAACAATAACCCTGATGCTAGAATGTTATCTTGGGCCATTTTAATTCAATTTTCTTCCGTTGAAAGTTCTCTTTTATCACCATACAGAGTGTAGAGGCAAGCTATAACTTGTGTCAATTACATTTGAACACTGTGAATGCAAACCACACATTGCTAGTCAAACACGGAACCATATCATTAGTGGTTGACATTAGGACAGCAGATTATACTGCACATTGCCATAGAACACACTGCTAGATTAGTGACTGTAAACGCTACCTTAGTCATATAAAGCCGTTGTAAATGATTTTCACATTGACATTGTGACCTGTGGAGTTCCATCAGGCGCTGCTGGAGTGTGACCAGCGCAGAATGGATGGCTGTTCGGGTCACTGTGTGTCAAAAGATACACGTCAAATAACACTATCTGATGCGTCAAATAACCTTTTCATTTGAGACGTAAAATAGCTAAATATATTATATAATTTGAAAGCGCAAGCCAAACGCCACCACTACCGTCAGTAGCACTGTCGAAGCTGTCAACAAAGGTCTACAAACAAACGCACACAACAGCCTCTAATCATGTATTTGCCAAAACCGCGTTGGCAAAATGCCATAATTTGTTTGACCGAATGGGAAAACGGCTCTGTGAGCATTTGAAATAAGATCAGGATCAAACAAGCAGGATAGAAAATGTTAACTAGGTAGTCCAACATTTTCCCCAACATACCATCCCCGAGGCAGGGGAGAAAGGATGGCGATACTGCTGCTCTGCCTGCCAGCCAGCCACAACCCAAGCAGTTGCACCTGATTTATCCTTGCTATTTTCCAATTAAAATCAGACTTCAGTTCATGAAAATAAAGAGCTAGCTAACTAGCTAGATAGCGAACTAAACAACCTAGCAATATTTTTCAACCACTCCACAAATGTATTGTCAACAAACTATAGTTTTGGCAAATCGGTTAGAACATCTACTTCGTACATGACTGTAACGGCTGTTGGTGGAAGAAGGTGAGGACCAAGGTGCAGCGTGGTACGTGTCCAAAGCGTGTGCGAGCAAGGAGGCCTACAAACCTGACTCAGTTACACCAGCTCTGTCAGGAGGAATGGGCCAAAATTCACCCAACTTATTGTGGGAAGCTAGTGGAAGGCTACCAGAAATGTTTGACCCAAGTTTAAAAAATGTAAAGGCAATGCTACCAAATACTAATTGAGTGTATGTAAACTTCTGACCCACTGGGAATGTGAT
The DNA here is from genome assembly GCF_034236695.1 of Oncorhynchus nerka. Classification (NCBI taxonomy): domain Eukaryota; kingdom Metazoa; phylum Chordata; class Actinopteri; order Salmoniformes; family Salmonidae; genus Oncorhynchus; species Oncorhynchus nerka. Next base: position 55,527,943 of record NC_088407.1, read on the forward strand.
GATAGAAATAAAAGCTTAAATAAATCATTCTCTCTACTATTATTCTGACATTTCACATTCTTAAAATAAAGTAGTGATCCTAACTGACCTAAAACAGGGATTTATTTTACAAGGATTGAATGTCAGGAATTATGTCAAACTGAGTTTAAATGTATTTGGCTCAGGTGTATGTAAACTTCCTACTTCAACTGTATTTAGCTACTGAAACTGATGTCGTTTTGCTTTGTTTTTGCAGATCTTTGGGGGAGAACATTGTTTTTTTTTTTTTACAAATTGGGTGACAGGGGGATGACATTGTTTGCATCCATCAGCTAGCTAGTTTGTTTTCTGACCAGCACTGTCCCAGAGCTTGGGGAATTGTGTGGCTCATGCAAATCAAAAAATCAAATCAAATCAAATCAAATTTTATTTGTCACATACACATGGTTAGCAGATGTTAATGCGAGTGTAGCGAAATGCTTGTGCTTCTAGTTCCGACAATGCAGTGATAACCAACAAGTAATCTAACTAACAATTCTAAAACTACTGTCTTATACACAGTGTAAGGGGATAAGGAATATGTACATAAGGATATATGAATGAGTGATGGTACAGAGCAGCATACAGTAGATGGTATCGAGTACAGTATATACATATGAGATGAGTATGTAGACAAAGTAAACAAAGTGGCATAGTTAAAGTGGCTAGTGATACATGTATTACATAAGGATGCAGTCGATGATGTAGAGTACAGTATATACGTATGCATATGAGATGAATAATGTAGGGTAAGTAACATTATATAAGGTAGCATTGTTTAAAGTGGCTAGTGATATATTTACATCATTTCCCATCAATTCCCATTATTAAAGTGGCTGGAGTTGGGTCAGTGTCAATGACAGTGTGTTGGCAGCAGCCACTCAATGGTGGCTGTTTAACAGTCTGATAGAGATAGAAGCTGTTTTTCAGTCTCTCAGTCCCAGCTTTGATGCACCTGTACTGACCTCGCCTTCTGGATGATAGCGGGGTGAACAGGCAGTGGTTCGGGTGGTTGATGTCCTTGATGATCTTTATGGCCTTCCTGTAACATCGGGTGGTGTAGGTGTCCTGGAGGGCAGGTAGTTTGCCCCGGTGATGCGTTGTGCAGACCTCACTACCCTCTGGAGAGCCTTACGGTTGAGGGCGGAGCAGTTGCCGTACCAGGCGGTGATACAGCCCGCCAGGATGCTCTCGATTGTGCATCTGTAGAAGTTTGTGAGTGCTTTTGGTGACAAGCCGAATTTCTTCAGCCTCCTGAGGTTGAAGAGGCGCTGCTGCGCCTTCTTCACGACGCTGTCAGTGTGAGTGGACCAATTCAGTTTGTCTGTGATGTGTATGCCGAGGAACTTAAAACTTGCTACCCTCTCCACTACTGTTCCATCGATGTGGATAGGGGGTGTTCCCTCTGCTGTTTCCTGAAGTCCACAATCATCTCCTTAGTTTTGTTGACGTTGAGTGTGAGGTTATTTTCCTGACACCACACTCCGAGGGCCCTCACCTCCTCCCTGTAGGCCGTCTCGTCGTTGTTGGTAATCAAGCCTACCACTGTTGTGTCGTCCGCAAACTTGATGATTGAGTTGGAGGCGTGCGTGGCCACGCAGTCGTGGGTGAACAGGGAGTACAGGAGAGGGCTCAGAACGCACCCTTGGGGGCCCCGTGTTGAGGATCAGCGGGGAGGAGATGTTGTTGCCTACCCTCACCACCTGGGGGCGGCCCGTCAGGAAGTCCAGTACCCAGTTGCACAGGGCGGGTCGAGACCCAGGGTCTCGAGCTTGATGACGAGCTTGGAGGGTACTATGGTGTTGAATGCCGAGCTGTAGTCGATGAACAGCATTCTCACATAGGTATTCCTCTTGTCCAGGTGGGTTAGGGCAGTGTGCAGTGTGGTTGAGATTGCATCGTCTGTGGACCTATTTGGGCGGTAAGCAAATTGGAGTGGGTCTAGGGTGTCAGGTAGGGTGGAGGTGATATGGTCCTTGACTAGTCTCAAAGCACTTCATGATGACGGAAGTGAGTGCTACGGGCGGTAGTCGTTTAGCTCAGTTACCTTAGCTTTCTTGGGAACAGGAACAATGGTGGCCCTCTTGAAGCATGTGGGAACAGCAGACTGGTATAGGGATTGATTGAATATGTCCGTAAACACACCGGCCAGCTGGTCTGCGCATGCTCTGAGGGCGCGGCTGGGGATGCCGTCTGGGCCTGCAGCCTTGCGAGGGTTAACACGTTTAAATGTCTTACTCACCTCGGCTGCAGTGAAGGAGAGACCGCATGTTTTCGTTGCAGGCCGTGTCAGTGGCACTGTATTGTCCTCAAAGCGGGCAAAAAGTTATTTAGTCTGCCTGGGAGCAAGACATCCTGGTCCGTGACTGGGCTGGGTTTCTTCTTGTAGTCCGTGATTGACTGTAGACCCTGCCACATGCCTCTTGTGTCTGAGCCATTGAATTGAGATTCCACTTTGTCTCTGTACTGACGCTTAGCTTGTTTAATAGCCTTGCGGAGGAATAGCTGCATTGTTTATATACGGACATGTTACCAGACACCTTGCCCTGATTAAAAGCAGTGGTTCGCGCTTTCAGTTTCACGCGAATGCTGCCATCAATCCACGGTTTCTGGTTTGGGAATGTTTTTATCGTTGCTATGGGAACGACATCTTCGACGCACGTTCTAATGAACTCGCACACCGAATCAGCGTATTCGTCAATATTTCCATCTGACGCAATACGAAACATGTCCCAGTCCACGTGATGGAAGCAGTCTTGAGTGTGGAGTCAGCTTGGTCTGACCAGCGTTGGACAGACCTCAGCGTGGGAGCCTCTTGTTTAAGTTTCTGCCTGTAGGCAGGGATCAACAAAATGGAGTCGTGGTCAGCTTTTCCGAAAGGGGGCGGGGCAGGGCCTTATATGCGTCGGAAGTTAGAGTAACAATGATCCAAGGTTTTACCACCCCTGGTTGCGCAATCGATATGCTGATAAAATTTAGGGAGTCTTGTTTTCAGATTAGCTTTGTTAAAATCCCCAGCTACAATGAATGCAGCCTCCGGATAAATGGTTTCAGTTTGCAAAGAGTTAAATAAAGTTCGTTCAGAGCCATCGATGTGTCTGCTTGGGGGGGGATATATACGGCTGTGATTATAATCGAAGAGAATTCTCTTGGAAGATAATGCGGTCTACATTTGATTGTGAGGAATTCTAAATCAGGTGAACAGAAGGATTTGAGTTCCTGTATGTTTCCTTCATCACACCATGTTTCGTTAGTCATGAGGCATACGCCCCGCGCTCTTCTTACCAGAAAGATGTTTGTTTCTGTCGGCGCGATGCGTGGAGAAACCCGTTGGCTGCACCGCATCGGATAGCGTCTTCCCAGTAAGCCATGTTTCCGTGAAGCAGAGAACATTGCAGTCTCTGATGTCCCTCTGGAATGCTACCCTTGCTCGGATTTCATCAACCTTGTTGTCAAGAGACTGGACATTGGCAAGAAGAATGCTGGGGAGTGGTGCGCGATGTGCCCTTGTCCGGAGTCTGACCAGAAGACCGCTACGTTTCCCTCTTTTTCGGAGTCGTTTTCTTGGGTCGCTGCATGCGATCCATTCCGTTGTCCTGTTTGTAAGGCAGAACACAGGATCCGCGTCGCGGAAAACATATTCTTGGTCGTACTGATGGTGAGTTGACGCTGATCTTATATTCAGTAGTTCTTCTCGACTGTATGTAATGAAACCTAAGATGACCTGGGGTACTAATGTAAGAAATAACACGTAAAAAAACAAAAAACTGCATAGTTTCCTAGGAACGCGAAGCGAGGCGGCCATCTCTGTCGGCGCCGGAAGGTGTGGCAGGTGTGCGAGACAACTTTACCAGCGTCATAGCATACGTACCAGTGAAGCACTGTGACATATGAAATACGAGTGATTATCAGCAACCATCACTCCTGTGTTCCAATGGCACGTTGCGTTAGCTATTCCAAGTTTATCATTTCAAAATGCTAATTGATCATTAGAAAACCCTTTTGCAATTATGTTAGCACAGCTGAAAACTGTTGTACTGATTAACGAAACAATAAAACTTTCTTTAGACTAGTTGAGTATCTAGAGCATCAGCATTTGTGTTTTCGATTACAGGCTCAAAATGGCCAGAAACAAATAATTTTCTTCTGAAACTCGTCAGTCTATTCTTGTTCTGAGAAATGAAGGCTATTCCATGCGAGAAATTGCCAAGAAACTGAAGCTCTCGTACAACGCTGTGTACTACTCCCTCCAGAGAAGAACGCAAACTGGCCCGAACCAGAATAGAAAGAGGAGTGGGAGGCCCCGGTGCACAACTGAGCAAGAGGACAAGTACATTAGAGTGTCTATTTTAGCAACAGATGCCTCACAAGTCCTCAACAGGCAGCTTCATTGAACAGTACCCGCAAAACACCAGTCTCAACATCAATAATGAAGAGGTGACTCTGGGATGCTGGCCTTCTAGCCAGAGTTGCAAAGAAAAAGCCATATCTCAAACTGGCCAATAAAAAGAAAATATTAAGATGGGCAAAAGAACACAGACACTTGACAGAGGAACTCTGCCTAGAAGGCCAGCATTTTGTACACTCAGCGTATTTAAGCCAGTCTAAATGCAAGACAAACAGTGGACTGATGAGCTAGACTTGAACTGTAGAAATCTGTCATTTGGAGCAAGAGGAAGATTAATCTTAGCACTGCCAATTAGAGGAGAAACAAATCTAGCCATAACTACAGAGACATAAAACATCTCTCTCTCCTCTGTCTCTCTCTCTCTCTCTCCCCCCCACTCTCTCTTATACACACAATCACTCTATAATTCCACTTCTCTGTCTCTCTATCCACCCTTCTCTCTCTCTCACACACTCTCTTTCCATCTGGCTCAATGCTAAAAGGCAGATACTATTTTCATTCTGTCCTGCTGTTTGTAGGCTTTCAGCACAAATAAGGCAATGCAAAATACCCCAGTGAGTGTTGTTGTTTGTGGGAGAAATGAGCCATCAGCTATCAGAAAGTCATTGGCCATTATGATACACAGAGTGAATGTACACCCACCACTATCCACCATTAGTGATTGCATTTGAAGTCTGTCTGAATCCAAAGCATAGGGGAGGGTATGTGGAATCTCTGGATTCAATTCACCAATTTAGACAGAGCTACAGTAGCATTTTCCCACTAATCTCCACAAAAATGGGGACAGCTTCAAAACAGGAGCAATTCCCGACCTATTCTAACACTTTTCACAAGCGACTGCAAAAACATTTGATTGTACCTCGATACAACTGACGCTGGGTTTAAATGGAAAAACAATAAAGTGGCTGTGTGAGGGATGACGTGCAAAGACATTTTTATCTGTCGCTAATGGACGCATGGCGTCCTGCTCCTCATGGCTGATTGGCTGGGGCATATAGAACAGTATGGTAATAAAAATAACAAATGAGAACAGGCCATTAGAGTCATTGACGAGCGCAGGGTTCCCACTAATTAATTGATCCTGAAACTTCATGTATTCTGCAGCGGGAGGAACCTTAATTAATCAGCCTCCATACATCTCCTGGCAGCTGCGCCGTACCACAGTCCTCTTTTCTCTCCATCCTTCCTTCCCTCTATCTTTCATTTCTCCTATCCTCTCCATCCCTCATAATGTCTCCTGTTTTAATTGTGGTTTGGAAATGATGCCCTTGGTCCCCGAGGAGAGGGATGGATGGATGGAGGAGAGGGAGGACTTTGAAGAGCAGCCTTCAACATTTCAAAATGCCTTTCAAAGAGCCACTGGCCCCCACCGCCGGCCCCCACCATCCTCCACAAGCCCCCATCATGGGCCCCCACCGGCCCTGATCCCTATCTTCTCTGACTTTCCGGGTGTAATTGATGTGTCCCTCTCAGCCATCCGTCAGGCTGACCAGCGCTCAGTACATTATCCCCCCCAGACAGCCACCAGGTTCCTAAGTGATTCCAGTGGCTCAAAGTGTTCCTCACCAGGGCAGAAACACATTTCAATCAATGCCATAAATTACCCTGGCTAATTCCATGCCGTCAATAGCCACGGCACAGAGGTGATGGGAGCCCATCTGGGAGAGTGAGATCCAACATTTTATGGTGCGGGAAGGAACGAAGAAAACGGGTAACGTCATACCTCATAGATGAAATGAACGAACAGAAGAGAGGAAAGGGCTTCAGTCAACCTTTCTTTGAATGAGAAGCTCTGAGAGTAGCAGTGGAAAGAAAAGGCTAGCAGAAAGGACAGTGGTCTTCACCAATGGAAGAATGGACGCTGGCCACAGCCACATTTCCACTCCAGTGTAATGATTGGATTCTATTAACTTCGCAGAGGAAAGTCAGTTTGTCAGAACAAGCAGCAGCAGCCACTGGTAATAGTTCCTCCCTGGCTTGTTGACACATTTTACCTCTTTCATTTCACAGACAATCCCCCCCCCCCACCCCCCTCCCCTCCAACACATCAAACGCTAATGTTTCCTTCAAATTCCTTTTCCTTTCTGTCTGCCAACTTTGACATCACAGGAAATTACAGTGGAATTGGCAGCCTTTTTACTTTCAAGTTCATTCCACTTCCAAAGAAATACCTGTCTAGTCCTGTCATCCGACAGGTCCTTCTGCCGTGCTCCCTGCACTGTTTGTTCTGCCTCCTGTGGACCAATGTTGCCTCTGTCACATCACTGATGCACAAAGACACAGACACACGCACACACACTTAATTGAACACAGGTCCACATTTGCTTGAGGGCGGAGGCTTTCCTTCAGAGATAAAACATAGTTCAGTTGTGCTTTAAGGAGAGGTGGGAGAGACAAAACATTTACATTGACGCCACACTGCTGGGTTAGCAGCAGAGCCTGCTAAGGAGAGCTGGGGCTGGAGCTGTGTGTGTGTGTGTGTGTGTGTGTGTGTGTGTGTGTGTGTGTGTGTGTGTGTGTGTGTGTGTGTGTGTGTGTGTGTGTGTGTGTGTGTGTGTGTGTGTGTGTGTGTGTGTGGGGGAGCGATTTAATACCTGTAGGAGCTCCCAGTCCTTTCCCAGCATCTCACTGGAGTGCTCCAGGCTAAGGGGTGGTCATGGCAGCTCTACCTCCCCAGGGAGAGGACTCAACCTGGGATAGAACTCATCTACACGCCTGTCACTGTTCCAGACAACAGCGATTAACCACATACAGACACTTATACAGGAGGCAGAAAAGCATCCCTGCCACAGCAGGCCCAGTCACACTGTCACTGGGAAAAGAGGAGAGGGGATCGATGTTCTGGGGCCATGAATTGTAAAGGTAAACCCCTAGCCAACCTATCCACTACAATTCATATTGGGAGGGAGTACTGATACAAGCAGTAACCTGGATGGTGAACCAACACTCAGCCTAAACACAACACACAGACACACAGACACACGATACATGACAGCCACTAGGGCATCCTGGGTGCCACCGACGCAGGCCTGTGACGTCACATTGCCTGGCTACCATCCAGCAAGCCTGTCTACAGCACACCAAGCCCTCTGCCTGCCGGGAGCACAATGCATCATGGGGGAAAGACAGTCAGAGGCTTGTCATGTAGCAGTACATCACAGACAGCCCTGGCTGGCTCTTTGACCCTCTTTCTCATCGCCTAGTCTGTCTTGCTCTTTATCCTGTAAAGATGAATCTGATGATCTGATGAATCTGATGATTCAAATGCTTCCACGTCTCCAGATATAAACTCATTACTTTTCAGTTGGTTATATTTCAGAAATATTTCCGATAATTCTAACATTTAGAAGTCCGCTTCCCTTGGCCATAGCGAGGGACAACAACTCATTTTATTTGTCTGATTATTCTGCGTGGCTGCTCTGTGATATCTGCTGGCCCTATGGTCTTTCACCTTGTTTTCAATAGCTTTCATTTTCAAAAGACCAAAATGGAATTTGTGTAGAGTTTCTTTTGTGTATGTGTGTGTGTGCATTTGGGCCAGGACGATACCAATATCGCAACCCTCGTTAGTATCGTAGCAAGGAAACAAAACACAAATCAGATTTAAATTCTTTAGAAAAACAGGCCTAATGTTGGAAACAAACCTTATCTTGTCATTCAGAGTCACATTTATTTAATTTCCAAGCTATAGCAAACCATTTTTGCCATGAAAATAAATATTGCGATACGGGTATTGTCCCGGCTCTAGTGTGCCCGTCCACTACCCAATCATGTATACGTGTGTGAGGGCTAGCCTGTGTACGTGTGTTTTTTCACAAAATCCCTCTCCTCTGCTAGAGTAGGTTTCTGATGCCTGTGTGTATGAGGCAGCCCGGTCACTGCAAAAAGATGGCGATTTCGGACGCTCGAAAAGGTCCCGAAAATGTCGATTATATGCCTTCCTCGGAGCTCACCGCAACAAAAATGTCAACGATTGCCTAGCACTGATGATCGCAGCCGGAGCACACTGCTTAGACCAATGCGCCTCCGCAATTCACAATGCTCAACCAAGCCATGATAATACTTGATGATAGTTGATGTAAACAGTTTTAACCTTAACCACTCGGGATTAATACCTAAACTTAACCCTCTGAGTCGTTTCTGTTTTAACCTAGTAACTACCCAGAGTTAACCCTGTAACTGAACCCTGTAACCAGAATTAATGCATTAAAAATAGACGATCATCCATAATACGTTGAATTTCAAAGGGAAACTATGAGATCTTGTTGTATGTGGAGCCGGAGTGTGCTGATGTCATCAGAGCAAGCCAGAAGCAGCCTGCAGCAAGGAAGTCTGACGTGGTCTCTAGTCTCAGTCAGTCTGCACACACACACACACACACACAGCCACGCTGGATAGACCCTGGGGTCCAGCTATAATCAGGGACAACAATGAGAATAACATAGTGGAAAGCTAATATTGAACATGAAAATGGGAGAGTAAATAATGAAAACAGTTTAAATGACACAGTTCATAAAGCAGTCTCCACTGCTTTATGAACAGCGTGGATTACTGGGTCGTACTGTGTACAGCATTTACTTCAGAATACACTGGGTCTGGCCTCCCGAGTGGCGCAGTGGTCTAAGGCTGTGCCACTAGAGATTCTGGGTTCGAGTCCAGGCTCTGTCGCAGCTGGCCGCGACCGGGTGACCCATGGGGCGGCGTACAATTGGCAAAGCGTCGTCTGGGTTAGGGGAGGGTTTGGCCGGCAGGCATGTCCTTGTCCCATCGCGCACTAGTGACTCCTGTGGCGGGCCAGGCGCAGTGCACACTGACACGGTCACCAGGTGTACAGTGCTTCCTCCGACACATTAGTGCGGCTGGCTTCCGTGTTAAGTGGGCATTGTGTCAAGAAGCAGTGCGGCTTGGTTGGTTGCGTTTTGGAGGACGCACGGCTCTCGAACTTCGCCTCTCCCGAGTCTGTAAGGGAGTTGCAGCGATGAGACAAGACTGTAACTACCAATTGGATACCATGAAATTGGTGAGAAAAAGGGGTAAAAGAAATAATACATTGGGTCTGAGTGTGTGTGTGCGTGCGCATGTGTGCATACGTTTTTTATATAAATGTAATCAGAAAGAATGAAGTCTGTTTGTCCTCTTCAATATCATCTGTCCTCTCACTATGTGGGCAACAAAACTTGGCGAGACACATTAAAACTCAGACCATCAGGCCAGGTTAAATATAGCAGTACAGCAGGGAGACGAGAGCATTCTACCCAGAATAGACTGGCCTGCTTTCAACCAACCAACCAACCAACCAATCTGACTGAGCCATTGTTCTAGTCTCTGTATTGAGACATACAGTATCTCTAACTCACTACACACATGCATGTACGCAGACCCACACACATGCACGTACGTACGCACACATACAAACAAACACACACACTTACACCTGTCGTGACTTGACTTTAACATTCATCTGAAGACTGCTATTTATTTAATGAACTAACTATGTTTAATTGTTACCTGATTATATTAATCATGTAACAATTAACTCATTAGGATCTGGGGCACCACGAGAGCGGTTCTTTAAAGAGTTACCATCTCCCAAATTTAACTCTAAAAGGTCTTTACATATCAATAAACAGTCAACTTATTAATCATAACCTCGTATAATATCACCATTCTGAACAGTCGTAACCTCCTTGCATCTGCAAAAAACCCAGCCTTACTTATTATTCAGTACTACACAAAGTGATTTAATTATTTTTTTACTTACTAATTCAATGGGAACACAAGATAAACATACACACCTTGCACCGGTTATTGACTAGAGACTTAATATGCTGAAAACAACAGGTCCCTAGTGGACATGGCTGCGTGTTAAAGAGGAGAGGGACAGGGACACTTAACATTGGTACATTCAGAAACTACTCTTACCTACAGTAACCATTTACTTCGCACACAAATCACCACCCGCTTTGAGTAAGAAATCATGAATGTATTTACGTGAAATGCCTGGGTTCACCGGGGATGTCTCGGTGAACAGGGCAGCCTTGGAAAGGGGGTTGGGCCTTTTCGTGGCACGCTTGTAAGGCTTTGATTGTACTAAATGGTTCCAACAAGTCTTCTACTGTTGTCCTGTTTTGTAGTTGTCCAGTATCCAATGACTTGTCGTGTAGTCCTGAACAGAACTACAGAGTTGAATTTGCTTCCATTCGCTCTTGAAGATGCTTCTTTTAAGATAGGCTAGCCATCCACGTCGATGGTTTGAGCAGAGTAACAGGATGGTCCTTTTTAAATTCGCTTTCAAGGATACTTTACTTAGGACAGCTAGTCAGCCGTGCCAGTGATTGTCCGGGAGGTGAGTTTATTGTGTTGAGATTCAAAGTAGAAACCACTTTAAACATGCAGGTGCAGCTTCACGTTTTTCTGGCCTGGTGTGTTTTTTTCTTAACCCATTTATTCAGTTTGCTGGAAAGGAGCAGTTCTGGCAGGCTGGCACGCTCCCTGACCTCACTCCGGGCGGTAACTACTCACTGTGCAAAGTTAAGTAAAACAATTACCTCTTATAGCTTCTCAAATCACATCCCACTCTTAACAAAAACACATTCAAAATTGTTCATATATACATGCACAACGTGGAGTATGGAAATGTCATATATGTAGTGGGTATACTTTCCAAGTTACAGTATTTCCTTTATAACATTTTTAATGACATCACAAAAGAACAAACAAAATGACATTTGTGTTCTTTAGATCGCCTCTGACCGTTCCCCACGTTCTATGTTAGAAATATTGTTCCAGCATTTGCTTTTGAACATGTTAGAGTTTCAGAGGGGGAAAAGTCTGTTGAAACAGAGCACAGGGCTGAATCTTCTCCCTTGATTTACAACAGGGCGTGAGTTGTTAACCCCCACTAGTTATTTTCTTCCCCCTCTAGGGTGAGAGGGGGTCTGATTGAAGTTATTTATTGCAAAACTGATCTGACCTATTTCGATTCTCGTGGACAGTCATGACACACCTGAATCATTGTCTTAGTGCAGTGCAACTCTGGGCTGTGAGATACAGATTTTGACTGTTGCTAGAATGACTTCCCAGTACTGGGTTTGGTTTCATCACACTACAGACATCAACGAGCCCATTTCAGAGCGAGACAACGGGGAACGCATTGATGAACACCGCTGACAATTCCAGATGCCAGCCACGGAAATAAGAGCGGTGGCACTGCATGGCACTTTGGGCTAAATCTGAAATGAAATACAATAGATAGTGTTCCAAATGAGAAACAAATATCCCTTGTAATGCTACTTATGACAACTGTGACAGGTCCTGTAATCTATTGAACAGAGGATGCTTTCTCAATCACACTGAGATACTTACTAGTCAATCTGACACACTACTGTACCATGACATGATACACTCAGAGAACACAGCATGGCTTGGTATTAAAGTACACTCAAATCAAGTGTCAACCACCAGGGAGGAAAATTGTTTTTTTCCTGGTATGTCGCATGGGGGCCCTAGGGAGCAAACACCTGGCCCTAGGGAGCAAACTCCTGGCCCTAGGGAGCAAACTCCTAGCCCTAGGGAGCAAACTCCTGACCCTAGGGAGCAAGTGTGCAACAAAACAGTAGCACAATTTTAAAGCATCTTCCTCATATGGACATAGTGTACATACCTGCTGTTGAGGGTACTGCATGCCGCCCATGCCCGCCTGGCCCCTCCCCTGCATTCCCATTGGGTATCTGTGTGTAGCGGGCGATCCATATGGCTGGCTGGGGTAGGGCCCGCCCTGCTGCTGCTGAGAGTAGGGGTTGTTGCCCATCCCGTAGAGATGGGAGCGCTTCATAGCCATGAAGTCCACGGAAGCCACCTAGGGGGAACACCGGAGAAGGGAGAGAAAAGGGTTAGTGCCACTTTTTATAGCAATACTTTTAGAAAATCTATTCATACCATATGCAGTTAAGAGCGCACCAAAATGCATGATTCACTGTCAGATCTCTCCAGGGGGTTGACGCCCCTAGGCCTAGACCTCCCTACAAAGGGTTCTCTCGGGTGAATCTAGTCCATATCCACAACTGGTTAGTGGACTACAGGGGTATAATATAACAGTAATATCAAATACTTCTGTTTGTCAAATACCCTTCTTCTGTTTGAACAACTGTTACACAGCACACTGAACCTGAAAAGAGAGAGGTGCCAGGAGCAATCTATTCCTTTCAAGTATTTCACATTTACAGGTTCTTTTCTGGGTCCCGGTGAGTTAACGGGAAAATCGTAGCCAAAATGTCAGGCTGTTTAATCCGTCACCTGCATTGTGGATTCGTGAGCAAGGCAGATTATGTGGAGTGTGATGTCTCCTCGCCGCTGTGCTGCATCATGGATGATATATGACATGTGTTGCCTCTGTCTGTCTCAGACAGACATGGGGCTACGTGTGGCTCATCTCCTGCCTCCATCAACAATAGCTCCACATCCCCACTCAATAAGGCCTGAACCAACCCTGTTGGGAGAAGCAGAATAGCCTACTGTACTGTATTGCACATGCTGCCTGGCTGCTCATCAAGGGACAATATCCAGGAGACATGTCACGGAGAAAATACCAAGGCATTCATTCAGTTGGGGAAAGTTATACTATGTTTTCTTTCCAAACACTTTTATGTAGTAAATGCAATATGTCATAAAAATAATATAAAAGAAGAAGTCAATATTCTGTGAGAAGGGAGTGATGGATGGTGTTTTCTGTTGCCTGCTCTTTGTAGCTTGTTCTGCAACCAATCACCTCTCCAACTAACCACACATTTACCACAACCACTGACTGTACCCACAGACCAAGGACCACAACCACCGACTCACCACGCCTATTGACCACAGTGACCATAACCTGACCACATATAGAAAAGAGATATGCTACTGAATATGTTGTATGTGGAGTATGTATAGGCAAGGCAAACACATTTTCACAATTTCACTAATATTTATCAAAATCAACAAATCACAGCTTGTTTCTGGGCTCGTTCAGTCGATTTGACCTAATTAAGTAGATTCATGTTGAAAAATAATGTTAAAAGAATCATTTATATTCCTAAACGATCCGTTGAAAATGATACTGTTGCTGCTTCCTGTTGTCATGGCTTTTTGATTTATAGCCCAGTGTCAAAACACTGGTTAGAAATGTCCACATTAATAATGGATTAAGCTGAAATATGTCGAGATATTTTGAAGAACAAAAATGTAAAATTACTGTCCACACACACGGATCTGATGTGTTCAGATTACTAGTATTTTGCTCAATTATTAGTACCTTATAAACTGCACACGTGTCAACATTAGTCAAGTGTCCACTTGAAGCTGGAGTTGATGAGCTTGTTCTGCTATAATCAATAGCACAAACAAATGAATCACTCACATTGACATTGTGTGAAAACCAATGGAACTGGCTGCCGTTACATGTGCCATTCGTGCTCCTCTAAAAGGCAAACCACAGCGAACTTAGGTATATTACCCATCGATAGACGAGAAGCAACTATCCCTTTAGCGACTCATCTCCTTGTGGGGCGATGTTTCCGGTAGATGGCCAATATGAAAAAGGAAACAACACTTTTTTGACTGGATCATTTCAACGAATCATCTCTCCACAGGTAGTTCTAAATAGTGAAAGGGCTCAAAATAAAGGACGGCTTGACTGTCAAATCTGTATATTTACATGTGGCCAGCAACTTTTAGAAAGGGAGCTCCCCGTTTTTTCCTTGCTCTTTGAAAATGACAACTGCTTTCTAAGTCCTGTGACGGACAGGTGTGTATAACAAAGTGAACGGTACCAAACCAAGGAAATGAATCTGATTAAAGCAGTCACCAATCTGAGGTCATTTCACACAATTGTATGAGGTAAACAATGTGACCTTGTGTAAGGTGGTAACACAAACTGTCCACATTAGGGAAATTAGCACATTATAAAATCATTTTATATGGCAAAATATCCATTTTGGATGATATCATATGTTGCCCACTCACAAACTATTGCAGCAATTACATCTATTTCCCACTCATTTAACCATTTAGAGAGTGTAAAAAAAATACACTCAACACAATGTGTCTACTATGTAACATGTGGTCCCTACGACAATGTGATGTAAAGGTTTAAGGTTGAGAACCCATTATCTGGGTACCACATACACTGAACAAAAACATAAACGCAACATGCAACAATTTAAAAGATTTGACTGAATTACAGTTCATATAAGGAAACCAATCAATTGAAATACATTCATTAGACCCTAATCTATGAATTTCACATGACTGGGCAGGGTGCAGCCATGGTTGGGCCTGGAAGGGCATTGGCCCACCCACTGAACAGCCAGGCCCAGCCAATCAACGTGATCTGTGGTTGTAAAGGAATTTGTGCACAAAACATGAGATAAATAAGCTTTTTGAGCATTTGCAACATTTCTGGGATCTTTTATTTCAGCTCGTGAAACATAAGACCAACACTTTACATGTTGCATTTACATGTATATTTTTAGATAAAGCCAAATAATCACATGATAAAAGCCTATTATATAAAGTACATCCAAATGTGTGAGGTTCAAAGGTTCATTCTTTGGAACAATATTGTTTTGGAGGAATATCATTATCCACATGACCCTCTTTAAACTTCATCACTTTAAACCTAGAACACATAATAGCCACTTTTGGTATTTCTGCCTGCCTCCCTACCTGCAGCAGTGTGTCTGCCTTTCCCTCCCTGCCTGCCTAACACTCCTATTAATTAGACAGGCGAATGGCTAAAGGGTACTGCTCTTCAATCCACACATCCAGGGCACGGCGCCGCTCACTCTGCTCTGATACGAGACACACTCAGGTCGCACCTCCCTCCTTCCACTCTCCTCCTCAGGTCATCTCAAGTGGGTCCCCCTTTCCCCAAAACGCTGAGCGCAACTTGAACAAATCTCCTCGTGTCACTTCCGAGTTCAGAATGCCACTGCTACACTAAGACGAAGAATTAGGGCTCCTAAGATTGGGGAAGGAAACACACACACAATTGAATTGGAAGGAGACAGAGAAATGCTGAAATGTCTAAGAGTTACCTCTTAAAGTTACACCATAACTGCAAGTCATGGAGGCTGCAGCAACACAACTTGATTTCCTAGACTGATTTTAGATCTCCTAAAATGATTGAAATGTTTTTTTCCAATGCTGTCCTGTAAAGTTCTATCAAATGAGATTTCATCCCAAACTAGGCCTATTTCTGGGGATGAGTTAACTGTATAGTTCATTCTATACCAAAATACTTCCTTTGATGAGGAACTTTTGTCCCTTGGAGAAACATCTGTACTTTTGAAAAGAGATGAATAATATGAATTGATTCATGTTTTCGCCAAAAGGGAGTGTAAATAAAACAGTCACAGGGAATAGAGTAAAATAGCTTTTATTTGTTCCAATGTATTTTCAGTTTTGTTCATCTGGGCATGCCATTCAATTGAGGTGTTAAGAGACAATACTACATCTGAAATTCAATTGATGAACTCCCCTGCAGTTTTCAACTCTCGTGAGCTTATTGCAAAACAAAGCTATTAAGAAAGAACACGAGCAAAATTAGTATCGGGTGAAACCTGTTAAATTGCTTTTCAGACTTCTATTGACTCTGATTTTATGACTTCAAAATGGTTTCAGTCTTTCACATTAATGTGCAAAGTTGTTAATCAGCAAAAACAAAACACTCCCCACAAAACAATGTGAAATGTGAATTATAAAACAACAGAATTTACTAATAAAAATCAAATAGATATAAAAGCAATATGATTTAATGGTTATTATTATAATTTCATTTTGAATGTGGGTACATAAATCAAAGATTTATTGGCTAATTTAACTGTTTGCCTCCTATACGCGGTTGTGTGTGTGTATGTGTGTGTGTGTGTGTGTGTGTGTGTGCGTGCGTGCGTGCGTGTGCGTGTGTGTGTGTGTGTCTGCCTGCATGTGTCCATATGCAGCTCCATCCTAAACTGCTAGTCTTGGAACTGTTGAAAGGAGAAACCAGTGTCAGCCCAGCTCACAAACACACACACACATGGATACAACACTGCAGTCAGGCCAGTCACAGTGACCATCACTGTCCTGTCCTCCACACAGATGACCAAATCACCACCTCCCTCCAACAGAAAGATTGTCACACCAGCCACAGCTGCTAACCTGTGTTTATCCCCTCTAGCATGAGTTTGGTCCAAGGCTGAGCTGGATGGATGGTCCAGAGGGAGAGGAGCGAGGTCTGAGCCCGCCCAGAGAAAAGCCCTGTTGGCTAGCTGTAGTTGGCTGCTCTGGTCCAGTCCCAAGCCTGACAGCATCGTGAGCATTTGTCCATACATCATACTGGATACCAGTATGCTAACACTATGCGTACATCACAAGAAACAAAGAGAACCAATCACCAATGTTTAATGTAATTAGCTATACTGTAGACGGATATCATTCTCCATCCATTGTACCAACCCCTGTCCCCCGAGAATTGACATGCAGACACAGAAACAACAGACAATCTGAATGACATCCTTTCCAAGTAAAGAAGCACGAAATCCGCCGCTTCCTATGAAACCACATGGCTGTGCCTGCAGTACAAAGCGCTGCGTTAGCCCGAAACACAGACGGTTACAGCCCGCTGTTTCATACTGAAGAGAACAGGGAGGAAGAGACTGCAGGGTTGGGGAGGGGAGGGGAGATCGACTTCCATATTAATGTGTGCAAATTCCCCACTCCTGCTGACTAAGATTAGAAAATTAATTTCATGGATGCAAAGACAATACCGATGTCATCAAGCGGAGAGGAGAGGAGCAGGCAGGTTAACTCTTCGTTGCCATGACAGCAAGATACACAGTGAAGGATAATCTGACAGCAAATGTTGAGTACATGCATTCTTTGGAATAATTTACAGGTAAACGCTCTTGTCCAGTCTTTTACACAGTCACTGATATTTAACTACTAGCCTGAATGGTTTTGTGTCATGCATCTTCTAAACTGATGTTACAAAGGGGCTCCACATAACATACAGCCTGTAACTGCACCGTACTCTGCTGGTAAACGGTGAAATAACCCTACAACAACATTGACCGTGTGGTCCACGTTCCCCGGCAGTGTAAAGAAGCAGAAGCTTTCCCAGGACTGAACGTTTGTCAGTGAATATTTATAAATACAAAATCTCATTCCGCTTGACACATCAACCCTCGCCGCGTTGCAAAGCGTCTCTTTACAAATGTCAGCGGTGAGCGTGTGAATGGTCCGTGGGGAGTCGTGGCGGGGCAAATTGGCTTTGCTCAGCCCAACAGGCTCAGTTCTGGGTGGCACAGGCAGCTAGGCATGAAGGCCGGCTACGAATGAGAAGCATGAAATTATCACAGAGAGGGAGAGAGGGAGGGAGGGAGGGAGGGACAGAGAGGGAGAGATGGAGGGAGGGAGGGACAGAGAGGGAGAGAGGGAGGGAGGGAGGGAGGGACAGAGAGTGACAGAGAGAAGAAGAAAGACAGAGAAAGAGAGCCAGATAGATAGTGAGAGAGAGAATAGAACGAGATAGAAAGTGAGAGACAGATATAGAGGTAGAGAGAGAGAGAGAGGAGGCAGATAAGAGTGTGTTGTCGTGCAGGCAGGCAGGCAGCAGCAGTAGCATCATACTATTGTGTTGAGATCATGCTGGTAATTGCTCTCCCTGGTGTTAGGATGCTGAGGCTGCTAAGGTGCCAGTCGGTGAGAGTGCCCTCCGCATTTGACACCAATATTTACAACACACCCTGTGCGTCTGCAAACACATCCCCCCTGCGCTAAGGAAAAGTGGCTGAGCGTTTGGTTCCTCACGGCGAGCACGCAGCCGTCATTAGACCAGGCAACAGAGGAGGGATGGAGTGGGGCGAGGGGGAGAGCGGGAGAGGAGGGGAGCTCATCTGTCTGAGGAGAGATTGGGGTCAGACGATGACAGGAACTCTTTTCCTCATGGAAAAAGACTGAGACTGAGGAGGAAAAAAGCTCAATGACAAAATGAGAGGTGTGTGACGATGGACACATACCAGCACAGAATGAAAACAAATAAAGAACTTAACAGAAAGAGACACATTCAAAACAGCTTGGACCCAAACAACTTGGACGAAGATTCTGCCAACAACCAGCCCAGCTCTCGCCACACCAGATCCACGCCAGTATCCTGTGTCCCTCGCCAGTCAGTCGACAGTAATGAATTGTCAGTGTTATGCCCGGTCTGCAATGGTAGTGCCACTGCCAGCAGATGCACCCATTCATTCTACCATTAAATCCTCAGAGCCACATAAATAGATGATGAGACCTATCTCTGCTGGCTGGCTGGCCGGCTAGCTGGTGTCTGAGGAGTCTTAGAGGAGAGCTGATATTGATGTAGAGGAGGAGGAAGAGGAGGCGGATGCTGCCTGTCTCTCCCAGCCTCTCTGAGGAGCTGGCCTGCGCTGTGTTGGAGTGCTAGACGCTTCACTTCCTGTCAGCAGAAACCCCGAGAAAGAGTTTCAGTTATTTCATGTGAGGGAGGGGAGTCGTGGCACGAGAGGAATGTGCTCCACTTTCCCTCCCAGTCAGCCAGAGACGGAGAGCCAGGCAGGCCAGGCAGAGAGGCATGCTGCTGGAGAGACGAGACGACGGGCCGGACGGCCACAGACATACGAAAGAGGGAAAAACACAACAATAACCCCATTGCTCCAGGGAGGATAGGAGGCTGTGTGTTTATCAAGAAATCTGCAGTTTTTTTCTCTCTCTGTTTAGAGACCAGGCCTGCCATAAACACTGATATTAAATATACACCAGTTATTCAGGGGAATTACCATCTACGCTAATAGAATGGTCTGGAAGGGGAAGTAATAGTTTACGGCTCCGATAACTATAAATGAGGCAGAATTATCAAGCGTGTTTATGAATTAGCAATGGCTATTCCCCGGTAATGTGTTCAGAGAAGGGGAAAAATACATAAGTGAATATTAAGAGGAGCAATAGATACACAAATGAAGCTAAAGGCTCCTCTGGGCAGAACTACACTCTCTCCTTCATCCATCAGCCTCTCTGTGTCTAGCTGTTATAATAAACAGGCTATTCAGCTGCCGCCGTAACCACAGAGCAAGACGAGCATGGCCTCAAGTAGAGGATTAGAAAAATGGAAGACTGCGCACTTACTACAAGTATAAAATATGCTCCTTAATTCTAATGGAAATGTTTTAACCCTTAGGAGTTCATCAATCCATTTGGCGAACTACGTTCCCATCACTTCTCATGTACAGCATTCAAAGCCATAGTGCAGTCCAGGAGAATCACCACGTTTCCGCAGGGAATGCCAGAATGTCGTCGTGCTCTGTGTTTTGGGCCACAGCCCAGTCCTCTCTGGATATCCATGTTTTCATCAATTACTTTTAAAACAACAAACAGATATCCTGACCTTCTATCCTCCGGCAGCTATTAGATACTCATTAAAAGTCACCTGAAACAATTTGAACCAAATTGATTTCATTATCGGACTCCTCACAGCGACTGTCTGATAGCTCAGCGGGAAATTTACAAAGTTAATTGGAAAATAATATATTTTCATTAATTTTTTTATTTTCCTCCATAAATGCGCTGGCTGCTGTTCGTGTATCACTGCCAGGGCATTGTCTGGATGAGGCAACAGCAGGCTGGTGAATTGATCGCAATACACACTCGCACTGCTCACTGCATTCAGAAATTGAGGCTGGATGAGAGGGGGTTGGAGAGGGCGTGTGTGTATGTGTGTGTGTGCGTGTAACAATAAACCTGGTCCACCCCGTCACCCCCCCTCACAAGCGGCACAAGGCGAGAGCGTCAGGGGGTTGATTGTCCTCATAATGCCTTGTGCCCCTGGCTGAATGGGCTGGTCGACCTGGGAGTGCCCCGGAAATGGGCTGGCTGTGACTCCCACAGCCTCTCCAGGCCACCCCAGGCGTGCGTGCTCAGCCCAGGCCACTTCCAATCGCTTAAGACCTCTGAATCAATCAGCAAGCTGGATGAGAACATGGGCTGGTGGTGCTGAGCGATCAATGACAGCTGGCCTAAAGCAAAATGCATGTCCAGGCTCCAGCCATCCACCTAAGCTCCAGCCACCACTCACCCAGGCTCCAGTCACCACACACCCAGGATCCAGCCACCACACACCCAGGATCCAGCCACCACACACCCAGGCTCCAGATACCACCCACCCAGGCTCCAGAAACCACACACCCAGGCTCCAGCCACCACCCACCCAGGCTCCAGCCACCACACACCCAGGCTCCAGCCACCACACACCCAGGCTCCAGCCACCACACACCCAGGCTCCAGCCACCACCCACCCAGGCTCCAGCCACCACACACCCAGGCTCCAGCCACCACCCACCCAGGCTCCAGCCACCACACACCCAGGCTCCAGCCACCACACACCCAGGATCCAGCCACCACCCACCCAGGCTCCAGCCACCACACACCCAGGCTCCAGCCACCACCCACCCAGGCTCCAGCCACCACACACCCAAGATCCAGCCACCACCCACCCAGGCTCCAGCCACCACACACCCAGGCTCCAGCCACCACACACCCAGGCTCCAGCCACCACACACCCAGGCTCCAGCCACCACCCACCCAGGATCCAGCCACCACACACCCAGGCTCCAGCCACCACACACCTAGGCTCCAGCTACCACCCACCACCCACCCAGGCCTCTCTCAGCCTGTAGAAGGGCCACTAAAGCCTAAGGCTGTGGAACAGTTAACTAATCCTTTATTCATAAACACTTACACTGTCAATATGCGCCCTTCTCTGGACAAACAATTAGGTGGCAGAAAGAATCACCTTCATTTCTGTTACTTTTAATAGACTACAACCGTAACACGTTTTATTGCTCTGTTTTTAAAGCATAGACATATTAAAGCACTGAGAAAGTCCAAAGCAAATCCTTAAATTGCACTGCACGGTCTGTTTCATTTCCCCATGTGTATTTGTCTTGGACAGTGGACAGACAATTGGCAATACTTACACTGTAGGAGGAATGTGTTGTTTGATCCATAGATAGAAAGAGAATAACAGGGAGAAGAGTCCGTCTCACACTATTTATTCTAATAGTCTCAGTCTGCCCAATACAGACCAGCAGTAAGCTACACACCCAACACAAAGGGTTCAGGTCTCACCATTAAGGGTTCCCATTTTTCCCCATGGAGCTCAAACTCTCTATCTAACCTCAAAGCCAACACCATTGTCAAGGCAGACGTTTTATGGAGGGCAGCCCCGTCCCGGAGCTTTGATCCAGCAGGCCAGACAGGGGTCGTAGTGCAGGCAGGCAGGCAGCCCATCTGGGAGGCAGCAGGGGTAAATGGAAGCACATTGAGCTGCTTTTACAGTTTAAAGGCTCTGAGCAAGCAGCAATTCCTCTACTAGGACCACTGGCTGAGAGCTCCACTCAAAACATACCTCAGTTAGATGGAGGCTTGGAGTCTGCAGAGAGTTCAATGTGTGTGTGTGTGTGTGTGTGTGTGTGTGTGTGTGTGTGTGTGTGTGTGTGTGTGTGTGTGTGTGTGTGTGTGTGTGTGTGTGTGTGTGTGTGTGTGTGTGTGTGTGCAGAGCAAAACAATATACAATTCATGTTGTGGTCAATATCCAATAGCTTTCAAGTCAGTCACAAGTAACAATATAAAAACAAAATGTCAATCTCTCTGAGGAAACATGGCTTTCTCTTCCATCCCTCACAAATTATTCATGACAAAAGCTCAATTTATTCATTCCATTCTGTTTACTTTATTGCTCTGCTTTTATTCTCCTTTCTTCGCATTTGTTTACAAGAATAAAATCCTGACAGAATGATCCTCTCCACAAGTAAAATAAATCACAGCACTCACACATCATTCAAATTCAAAGAAACATCTAAATTATAGATGGCCCTTTTCCCCCAAATATGCATTTCATTAGCATTTCCTGCCTCGCGTTCTATCTCCTCCACATGCGGGAAGGAGAGAGAGAGATGGAGGGAGGGAGGGAATGGGAGCAGGCTCACAGTAAAGCAGGACGTGTCCTCTTTCCCAGGCCTAATTTAGGATTCAATTACAATACTCTTTAAAAGCGTCGACTTCGCAATTAATTATTTTAAGATTAGCCTGACAGTAATGGGCTTGCCACCAACGCTTCCCGACGCAAGACGGCTCGGTTCAGCCACAAGACCTTGTTGCCTCTCTCTCTCTCTCTCTCTCTCTCTCTCTCTCTCGCTCTCGTGTTCTCTCTCTCTCTCTCTCTCTCTCTCTCTCTCTCTCTCTCTCTCTCTCTCTGTTCTCTCGTGTTCTCTCTCTCTCTCTCTCTCTCTCTCTCCAGAAAAAACATAGATATATAAATCAGTCTGCTACCCTTCCCTCCCCCTCTGTCCTTTCTTTTTTTACACATTGTTGTGTTATATTCTGTTTTTACCTCCGCTTTCTCTCCCGCTCGCTCTCCTTGGCACACGATTGATATTACTATGCTGGGCTGCTTTTATGAGCCACTGGGGCCTGCCGTCAGCCCCAGCCCGGGGAAAAACGCTGACGGATGGCCCCTCTGCCGCCGCCCGCCCGCCACCCGCTTGCCGCTGTGAGGCGTAAGCAAAAAAATGTCCTCCTCCACTTTGATTGGAGGCAAGTGAAGCATTTCTCTTCTCCGCGTCTGCAGCCTTTCTCCCCTCTCTCTCTGTCGCCCTCCTTCCCCCCCTTCTCTCTTCATTTCTCGCTGCCTGCCTGCCTGCCTGCCGCCTTTGCGCTTGGAAATTAATGTCTTCCCCCCCTCGGCATCAACCAGCCCCTATTCTGTTTATTTAAATATTTGATATGTAAGCAGTCATAAAATAAGTGTCATAACACGGAGAGAATGATATGCGGAAAGGCCATTACGCATAATGGTTTCTGATGCACACAGGGCCCATAGTTTAGCCCAATGGTACACGTGACAGGCCTGAGCAGGGAACCAACCGGGAAGAGATGGGGAGGAGGCGCCCAACATGCAGAAACCAGAGCTAGCTGCATGCCCAACTAGACGTCAGCACAGGCAGAAGGCAGGGGGACCCTAACACCGGGAGAATAGGGCCTCTCTCAAGCACTATTTACCTCTGAAACACACATTCACAGGACTCCACAATACCCATACATTAGGACATATGACATCATCTGTGTCCTCTTCTGTAAACTGAGATTCTTCTGCTCGATCTAATTGATCTGACAAGTGACAGAAACCTCTTCGTTTCCTGCTCCTCAGTGCAACTCTGAACAATGTAATATTGACCCACCTGAATTTCCCAGTTGGGCAGCAGCAGTGCTCTCAATGGAGAAGGCTCATCCTAGGAACACAATCACTTCCCTATCGCCTTCTCCTTTGTGCCCGGCCTCATTTCCCTCTCATTTCTCCAAGTGGCAGATGATTTGTATCGGCCTACATGTGCAACACCCAGAGGAGTACAGCTGTTTCAATTCCACCACATAATGATGAAGATATGAAGGGAGAAATGAAGTAAATACATGTCACAGCAGACCCAAGTCATAACAGAGCACAGATAAAGGGCCCTGATCGGTAGAAAACAGAGAGACGACTCTGACCCTGGATTTCTACTTCATCCCAACATACTATATAAACATTGAAAGTGACAATCAGCATAAAAATCCATGACCTAATTAAGAAAAGAAGGGAATGTGAGGATGTTCGTTAAGGTGATGGCATTGGCCTGGCATTTCAAACATCCTCTCTTTAACAAGCGCTCATTAAGCCACAGGGCTGAGGGTTAGGGGTCACAGGTCAACAAGGGGTGTTTCCACTGACCCCCAAACCACAGTGACTCGCCAAACACACACACACACACACACACACACACACACACACACACACACACACACACACACACACACACACACACACAGGCTAAGGACCTCCAGAGCCCAGGTCCCCTCGTCCTCCAGCTCTTCTCGCCCTCCAAGCTCGTAACTATTTCTAATTGGTCTGATTGCCTTATTTCCTCCTCTCCTATGGTGGAACTATTCATCTTAGATGGATAATGAGTGCAGCAGGCAGCACAGTCATCCACTAACTAACTACAACGCTGAAGGTCAACCCCAAAGACTGGCTGACTGACTGGGGAGGAGGACAGAGAGAGGAGAGTTGACAACATTCTGGGAAAGAGAGCGAGAGCGATAGCAGAGGACAGAGGGTGAGAAGGGTAGAGAAAGACGAGAGAGAGAAGAGCGAGCGAGAGAGAGACAGAGAATGAGATGGACAGTGGGAGACAGAGGGACGACATTTTAGAAATGCCTTCCCTTCAGATTGCAGCAACCACTAAAGCCATGTCTGCAATTCTGTCGCTGTCACTGGATGTTCCAGACTTTTCAGAGAAATGTGCAGGTCTGTGATTTCCAACACATAAACAAATAGCCACATACGCAGTGAAAAGAAATGGCGAGACTCTGTATGTGGTGTAATATACTACTGGAGATGTTGGTATTAAAAGCATTCCCTTACAGTCAACTCCATTTAGGTTAAATGTCAAATGTGTCAGGGTGTGATCATCACGCGCCACCACATCAGTCTGAATACACCCAGGTCCCTTCTAGCCCAGAGCATGTCACAGCCTCCCTACTGGGCAGAGCAGCCCGTTGTAGGCCCAACTATGGACTATGCTAAAGTAATCTCCATCAGAGCCCTCTGACATACAGCTGACATTACGGTAACCTTTTTACATGTTGATTCAACAATACCAATGGATGTTCATCAAGAAAACACAACATGGTATGGTGGAGGGAGGTGGTGTTACAACAAGTCTCTGTTTCGTGTTAGCTTTCAGTGAAATATGCCAGAAACCCTGCTTTTGCATTCAATTTTAAATCAGTTGTAGGTGCTTTTGCTAAAACAATATATTTTCAGTGTGTAACTACAGTGTAGGTACAAACCAGTTAGTGAATTTACATATTGATCTATCTGCACGCGTATTTCCAAACAAAACCTTCCCTTACTCCCAAATTATTTCTCAAGATTGCACAGAAATACTTGAACGGGTTTACTGAGTTTGTTTGCGCGCTCACTTACATATTTTCTCATGCTTTTGTGCCGATGTCCAGTCAGCCAGTGTTTCTGTGTCATACGGTGTGTTGGAGATCTAGATGATATTATTACAGTCTTGATTGGTGTAAATGACTGTTCTGTTCCGACAGAGGTGGTCAACACAGTCCCGCGTCTCACCACAGACTCTAAATCGTCATCATCATCACCTTCACATACGGTCACCAAAACAATAGTAACAGTTGAATATTGTGCATCAGACACATAAAACGTCATGGAGACAAACAAACTGCCTGCCAGACTGCTATGTCTCAATGTGTCGGACGAACAAACTAAAGTCCCCGGCAGCCAGGCGGAGAAGTGTGCCGATCATCACACACACACACACACACACACACACACACACACACACACACACACACACACACACACACACACACACACACACACACACACACAGTAAGTGCCGGCCTATCATCTAGCATTCTCCCCTTGGGCAAAGGGGAAGGGGGTGATGTCAGAACGATACTGATATACTCTGTGTATAAATATTGCAGCATACAAACACCTCTCGCTTTTCTCCTCTCCATGAACCCCCTGACTCTTTCCTGTACTGAGGCAGAGGGAGCGAGAGAGGAAGAGGCAGCAAAGGAAGAGAGAGATGCAGATGGGAGGATATAGAGGTAGAGATAGCCCCACTGGGGTATATCCCCTCTTTTCGACTCCCTTTAACCCTCCACTGGAGGACCACATGCTTAGAAAACACCCAGGAGATCAGAGAATAGAGGAGAGGAGATGGGGAGCAAGAGAGGGCTAGTGGGGGAGACAGACGGGCTGGAACAATAACAAGAAATAGAGAGAGAGAAATCCCTTTTCCTCTGAGAGGAGGAGGTAGTGTGTGCTCTGCTCTCTTCCCATTCACCGGCCGCACGTGGCTAATTTGCATGTGTGAAGGTCAGGGGGATTGTGGGAGGTGAGTGAGGCCCCCGACCTGGCTCCCTGCCCAGCCCAGCTCTCCCCTCCCGCCAGCCAGCCAGCCAGGCAGCCTGCCACACACACAGCACCCCACCGCTGGAGGGGAATAGGATAGCTCCAGGATACCAGAGAGAGAGGGGCTGAAATCACCCGACCAACCACTCTGGTCGTAAACACATATTACTGTATAATCATCCCTTTCTTTTGACTTGGAGAGGTTGGGGCAAGTTTCACATGGAGGGCTATAAATACTCTGACATTTCCCCTGTTCACAACTCCCTCTCTCAGTCTCTGAAGTCTGCCCCATGCCTCAGTAGCCCTGTGTGAGTTCAAATGCTGCTGTCGCTCGCTGCTATATTTCCATCCTTTTCCGATTGCCTCACACTCTCTCTCTCTCCACAGAAAAGACACTATGAGGCCCTCTTCACACCCCTGCTGGGAGGAATAACCAAAGAGAAGTTTGGCTGGTGGAGCTGAGGCAGTGTTGATAGGAGCTTCCCTGAAGTCTCACAGATAGACAGACAGACAGACAGACAGACAGACAGACAGACAGACAGACAGACAGACAGACAGACAGTTTGGAATTGGAAATAAACTCAACACACTATCACAGTTTATTGTGAAATAGACACAAATGACTTATTCTAAATATATGTGCCATGCACACGAAAAACACAATTTTTTTTTATTTCACCTTTATTTAACCAGGTAGGCCAGCTGAGAACAAGTTCTCATTTACAACTGCAACTTGGCCAAAGCAGTGCGACACAAACAACGCAGAGTTACACATGGGATAAACAAACGTGCTATCAATAACACAATAGAAAAATCTATATACAGTGTGTGCAAATGTAAACTCAGCAAAAAAAGAAACGCCCCATTTTCAGGACCCTGTCTTTCAAAGATAATTCGTAAAAATCCAAATAACTTCACAGATCGTCATCGTAAAGGGTTTAAACACTGTTTCCCATGCTTTTCAATTAACCATAAACAATTCATTAACATACACCTGTGGAACGGTCGTTAAGACACTAACAGCTTAAAGATGGTAGGCAATTAAGTTATGAAAGTTATGAAAACTTAGGACACTAAAGAGGCCTTTTTACTGACTGAAAAACACCAAAAGAAAGATGCCCAGGGTCCCTGCCCGTCTGCGTGAACTTGCCTTAGGCATGCTGCAAGGAGGCATGAGGACTGCAGATGTGGCCAGGGCAATAAATTGCAATGTCAGTACTGTGAGGCCTAAGACAGCGCTATAGGGAGACAGGACGGTCAGCTGATCGCCTCACAGTGGCAGACCACGTGTAACAACACCTGCACAGGATTGGTACATCCGAACATCACACCTGCGGGACAGGTACAGGATGGCAACAACAACTGTCCGAGTTACACCAGGAAAGCACAATCCCTCCATCAGTGCTCAGACTGTCCGCAATAGGCTGAGAGAGGCTGAACTGAGGGCTTGTAGGCCTGTTGTAGGCCTGGTCCTCACCAGACATCACCGGCAACAATGTTGCCTACGGGCACAAACCCACCGTCACTGGACCAGACAGGACTGGCAAAAAAGTGCTCTTCACTTACGAGTCACAGTGTTGTCTCACTAGGGGTGATGGTCGGATTCGCGTTGAAGGAATAAGCGTTACACCGAGGCCTGTACTCTGGAGAGGGGTTCGATTTGGAGGTGGAGGGTCCGTCATGGTCTGGGGCGGTGTGTCACAGCATCATCGAACTGAGCTTGTTGTCATTGCAGGCAATCTCAACGCTGTGCGTTAAAGGGAAGACATCCTCCTCCCTCATGTGGTACCCTTCCTGCAGGCTCATCCTGACATGACAATGCCGCCACCCATACTGCTCGTTCTGTGCGTGATTTCCTGCAAGACAGGAATGTCAGTGTTCTGACATTGCCAGCGAAGAGCCCGGATCTCAATCCCATTGAGCACGTCTGGGACCTGTTGGATCTGAGGGTGAGGGCTAGGGCTATTCCCCCCAGAAACGTCTGGGAACTTGCAGGTGCCTTGGTGGGAGAGTGGGGTGACATCTCATAGTAAGAACTGGCAAATCTGGTGCAGTCCATGAGAAGAAGATGCACTGCAGTACTTAATGCAGCTGGTGGCCACACCAGATACTGACTGTTACTTTTGATTTTGACCCCCCTTTGATCAGGGACATATATAATTTATGTTAGTCACATGACTGTGGAACTTGTTCAGTTTATGTCTCAGTTGTTAAATCTTGTTATGTTCATTCAAATATTTACACGTTAAGTTTGCTGAAAATAAACGCAGTTGACAGTGAGAGGACGTTTCTTTTTTGCTGAGTTTAGTAAGATTAGGGAGATAAATAAATAGGTCATAGTGGTGAAATAATTACAATTTAGCAATTAAACACTGGAGTGATAGTGCAGAAGATGAATGTGCAAGTAGGGATACTGTTGTGCAAAGGGAAAAAAACAAACAATATAGGGATGAGGTAGTTGGGTGGGCTAATTTACAGATGGGCTGTGTACAGGTGCAATGATCGGTAAGCTGGTCTGACAGCTGATGCTTAAAGTTAGTGAGGGAGATATAAGACTCCAGCTTCAGTGATTTTTGCAATTTGTTCCAGTCATTGGCAGCAGAGAACTGGAAGGAAAGGCGGCCAAAGAAGGAGTTGGCTTTGTTGATGACCAGTGAAATATACCTGCTGGAGCGCGTGCTACGGGTGAGTGCTGCTATCATGACCAGTGAGCTGAGATAAGGCGGGACTTTACCTAGCAAAGACTTATTGATGACCTGGAGCCAGTGGGTTTGGCGACGAATATGAAGCGATGGCCAGCAAAACGAAAGCATACAGTTCGCAGTGGTGGGTTGTATATGGGGCTTTGATGACAAAACGGATGGCCCTGTGATAGATTACATCCAATTTGCTGAGCAGAGTGATGAGTAGAGTTTTGTAAATGACATCGCCGAAGTCAAGGATCGGTAGGATAGTCAGTTTTACAATGTTATGTTTGGAAGCATGAATGAAGGATGTTTTGTTGCGGAATAGCAAGCCGATTCTAGATCGAATTTTGGATTGGAGACACTTAATGTGAGTCTGGAAGGAGAGTTTACAGTCTAACCAGACACCTAGGTATTTGTAGTTGTCCACATATTCTAAGTCAGAACCGTTCAGAGTAGTGATGCTAGACGGGAGGGTGTCGACAGCAATCGTTTTTTAGTTTTACTTGCATTTAAGAGCGGTTGGATGCCACAGAAGGAGTGTTTTATGGCATTGAAGCTCGTCTGGAGGTTTTTTAACACAGTGTCCAAAGAAGGGCCAGAAGTATACAGAATGGTGTCATCTGCATAGAGGTGGATCAGAGATTCACCAGCAGCAAGAGATGTATACAGAGAAAAGAGTCGGCCCAAGAAGTGAACCCTGTGGCACCCCCATAGAGACTGCCAGAGGTCCGGACAACAGGCCCTCCGATTTGACACTTCTGAGAAGTAGTTGGTGAACCAGGCGAGGCAGTCATTTGAGAAACCAAGGCTGTTGAGTCTGCCGAAAAGAATGAGGTGATTGACAGAGTCGAAAGCCTTGGCCAGGTCGATGAAGACGGCTGCACAGTATTGTCTTTTATCAATGGCGGTTATGATATCGCTTAGGATCTTGTGCGTGGCTGAGGTGCACCCATGACCTGCTCGGAAACCAGATTGCATAGCGGAGAAGGTACGGTGGGATTTGAAATGGTCGGTGATCTGTTTGTTAACTTGGCTTTCGAAGACTTTAGAAAGGCAGGGTAGGATAGCTATAGGTCTGTAACAATTCTGGTCTAGAGTGTCTCCCCCTTTGAAGAGGGGGATGACCGTGGCAGCTTTACAATCTTTAGGGATCTCAGACGATACTAAAGTGAGATTGAACAGGATAGTGATAGGGGTTGCAACAATTATGGTGGATAATTTTAGAAAGAGAGGGTCTAGATTGTCTAGCCCACCTGTTTTGTAGGGGTCCAGATTTTGCAGCTCTTTCAGAACATCAGCTGTCTGGATTTGGGTGAAGGAGAAATGGGAAAGGCTTTGGCAAGTTGCTGTGGGGGGTGCAGAGCTGTTGCCCGGGGTAGGGGTAGCCAGGTGGAAAGCAGCTGTAGAAAAATGCTTCTTGAAATTCTCGATTATCGTAGATTTATCGGTGGTGACAGGGTTTCCTAGCCTCAGTGCAGTGGGCAGCTGGGAGGAGGTGCTATTATGCTCCATGGACTTTACAGCGTCCAATCACTTTTTTGAGTTTGTGCTACAGGATGCAAATTTCTGTTTGAAAAAGATAGCCTTCGCTTTCCTAACTGCCTGTGTATATTGGTTCTCATTAACTTCCCTGAAAAGTTGCATATCGCGGGGGCTATTCGATACTAATGCAGTACGCCACATTATGTTTCTGTGCTGGTCAAGGGCAGTCAATGTCACACCCTGATCTGTTTCACCTGTCCTTGTAATTGTCTCCACCCCCTCCAGGTGTCGCTTGTTTTCCCCAGTGTATTTATCCCTGTGTTTCCTGTCTCTCTGTGCCAGTGTATTTATCCCTGTGTTTCCTGTCTCTCTGTGCCAGTTCTTCTTGTACGTTTCAAGTCAACCAGTGGTTTTCCCCGTTCTCCTGCCTTTGCTATTCTCCTTTTTCTAGTCCTACCGGTTTTGACCCTTGCCTGTTTCTGGACTCTGTACCCGCCTGCCTGACCATTCTGCCTGCCTTGACCTCGAGCCTGTCTGCTACTCTGTGCCTCCTGGACTGGTTTTGACCTTTTGCCTGTCCACGACCATTCTCTTGCCTACTCCTTTTTGGATTATTAAACATCTTCAACTCCAACCATCTGCCTCATGTGTCTGCATCTGGGTCTCGCCTTGTGTAATGATAGTCAAGTCAGGAGTGAACCAAGGGCTATATCTGTTCTTAATTCAACCATTTTTGAATGGGGCATGATTATTTAAGATGGTGAGGAAAGCACATTTAAAGAATAACCAGGCATCCTCTACTGACGGAATGAGGTCAATATCCTTCCAGGATACCCGGGCCAGGTCGATTAGAAAGGCCTGCTCGCTGAAGTATTTTAGGGAGCGTTTGACAGTGATGAGGGGTGGTCGTTTTACCGCGGACTCATTACGGACGCAGGCAATGAGGCAGTGATCACTGAGATCCTGGTTGAAGACAGCAGAGGTGTATTAAGAGGGCAGGTTCGTCAGGATGTTATCTATGAGGGTGCCCGTGTTTAAGGATTTAGGGTTGTATCTGGTAGGTTCCTTGATAATTTGTGTGAGATTGAGGGCATCTAGCTTAGATTGTAGGACGGCTGGGGTGTTAAGCATATCCCAGTTTAGGTCACCTAACAGTACAAACAATTAATTCACATACGGTGTCCAGGTGGTGACTGAGGTGGGTCTATAACAAGCAGCAACAGTGAGAGACTTATTTCTGGAAAGGTGGATTTTTAAAAGTAGAAGCTCAAACTGTTTTGGCACAGACGTAGATAGCATGACAGAACTCTGCAGGCTATCTCTGCAGTAGATTGCAACTCCACCCCCATCTTGGCGGAAAATGTTGTAGTTGGGGACGGACATTTCAGAATTTGTACATCTGTCACTCCAGTGTTTAATTTCTAAATTGTAATTATTTTGCCACTATGGCCTATTTATTGCCTTACCTCCGTGGCCTTCCTAAGCCAGGATTCAGACCCGGCTTGGACATCAGGGTTGGCGGAGTGTGTTATAATAAAACAAACTGAGGGAGGAGGCTTCTGTGTTAATTAACAGGCTTCTATGCTAACATGCATCAAACCAAGGCTTTTAAGGTTACAGAAGTCAACAAATGATAGCGCCTGGGGAATAGGAGTGGAACTGGGGGCTACGGGGCCTGGGTTAACCTCTACATCACCAGAAGAGAACAGAGGAGGAGTAGGATAAGGGCTAAAGGCTATAAGAACTGGTTGTCTAGTGCGTTGGGGACAGAGAATAAAAGGAGCCGATTTCTGGGTGTGGTAGAAAAGATTCAGGGCATAATGTACAGACAATGGTATGGTAGGATGTGAGTACAGGGGAGGTAAACCTAGGCGTTGATTGACGATGAGAGAGGTTTCGTCTCTGGAGGCACAAGTTGAGGTCTCCGCATGTGTGTGGGGTGGGACAAAAGAGCTAACTAAGGCATTTTGAGCGGGACTGAGGGCTCTACAGTGAAATAAAACAGTAAGAACTAGCCAAGACAGCAGTAGACAAGGCATATTTACATTGGAGAGGCATAAAGCAAACACAGGTGTTGATTAGGAGAGCTAATCAACAACTTTTCATGTGTATTACACGATTTTCATCACAATGCATTTTGTGTGTATACCACACTTTTCTTTCTTCATAACGCATTTGTATACATTATACAAATTCCAATTTGTTGTGGCTAACTTTAGCTAGGCTCGGGGTTAGGGTCTTTGCTAGGTAAAGCCCCGCCTTATCTCAGCTCACTGGTCACCATAGCAGAACCCACCTGTAGCACGCGCTCCAGCAGGTATATTTCACTGGTCATCCCCAAAGCCAAATTCTCTTTGGTCGCCTTTCCTTCCAGTTCTCTACTGCCAATGACTGGAACGAATTGCAAAAATCACTGAAGCTGGAGTCTTATATCTCCCTCACTAACTTTAAGCATCAGCTGTCAGAGCAGCTTACCGATCATTGCACCTGTACACAGCCCATCTGTAAATTAGCCCACCCAACTACCTCATCCCCATATCGTTATTTTTTTCCCTTTGCACAACAGTATCCCTACTTGCACATCTATCTATCACTGCACATCTGTCACTCCAGTGTTTAATTTCTAAATTGTAATTATTTTGCCACTATGGCCTATTTATTGCCTTACCTCCGTAATCTTACTACATTTGCACACACTGTATATAGACGTTTCTATTGTGTTATTGACTGTACGTTTGTTTATCCCATGTGTAACTCTGTGGTTTTGTTGCTGTCGCACTGCTTAGCTTTATCTTGACCAGGTCGCAGTTGTAAATGAGAACCTGTTCTCAACTGGCCTACCTGGTTAAATAAAGGTTAAATATATTGTTTTAAAGGGTTAGGGTTAGTTAACATGCTAGCTAAGTTGTTAAAGGTTTAGGAGTTTGGTTAAAGGGTTATGGTAGTTGCAAAGTAGCTAAAAAGTAGTAAGTAGTTGCAAAGTAGCTAATTAGCTGAATGTATGATGAGATTTGAACACACACTTTGTGTTGCTAGATGTTCACTTTATACACCCACCCATCCTCCCTGACCAACCTCTCTCTTATTGTTTCTGTCTTAAGTAACCTACTGTCTTTATCTGTAATTGAAATGCACTGTATGCAAAACAAATATTTTAAGCAATTAATGTCTATTTCACAATAATCTGTGATATTGGGTTGAATAAAGTTGCACCATATGTATGGTCCAAACAGCCAAAACCCAAACAAAAATAATACTGATTTAAAAAATATATATAATTAGGGAACTGCTCTGCTTCAAGTTATTTGTCTGCTAACCTTTGACTCTGTTTGTTGTAAGTGCATCACAGGCCCGAACAAAAAGCTACAATTATTTTATTAGCAGATAATTATATGTACAGTTGACGATATGACTGGTCATTTTTTTATGGCAAATCAGAATTAATTGGCATTTTAAGAAAACCACGTGCAGTCCTGCGATAACCTAGCTGCCAATTACGCTCCTGAGCATTGTGTTTTATCCTGCAAGATGAAAACCCAGGCCGTCTATCAGCCCCTTATCGGAAGAAACAGAGTACATGAACATTTCACTGTGTTGTTCCTAATCAGCCAGCGCTAGGCTGAGCTAAACTGGGCTAGGAGAGCCTGAGATGTAAACAAACCAGCATAAACAAAGCATGGAGGACGAGCAAGGGAAGGAGTGAGCGCTGGAGTTGAGGCTGGCCTGGTATACTAGCGCTGACGAGGCTACTTCTGTCTGAAACCAACTGCGCTGTCACACAAACACACGCACACACCCAAACACTCACCCAATTAAATACTAAATAATGTGCACACAAGCCCAGACAGACAAGCAAGAAAATGAACATAAAGCCAGACATACAAGGACACACAATCGAACACACATAAACTACTGAAAATAAGTGAGTAAAAAAAATCTGAAGACAAAAAGGCATAACTAGACAGAGAATAAAATAAGCAATGTGTTAAATCAGTTAACACTGAAGCTAGAACAGTTTACTTTTATTAAAATTAGTTTCTTTATTGACTAAGGTGTTCTGATTGACCAGCACCAGCCCTGTGTATCTGGACCACTACCACTCTGTTCCTCTTCTCGTTTCCTCAAACAAATTGGCCAGAGTAATTGAAAATGCAGGACAATGCCATTTAAACGAGCGAACCGCTTCAACTAGGGCTCACCTTCCTGTAGTGTGTGTGTGTGTGTGTGTGTGTGTGTGTGTGTGTGTGTGTGTGTGCGTGTGTGCGTGCGTGCGTGCGTGCGTGCGTGCGTGCGTGCGTGCGTGTGCGTGCGTGTGTGCGTGTCCCAGTCTGTTTGTTGGTGGCTGGCCAGAAAAGAGAGAGGGAAACAGGCTTGTAAATGAGGAAAGTGTTCTCCTCACACAGCTAGCTCCCGAAGAGAGGTAGTGTGGGGAAAATGAGCTTGAAAAAGAGAGATTCTGCCGACAGTTGATTTTGACGTGTTCAAACAAATACACACACAATTTGAGGTGCATAAACATAGATCATGGGCCAATTTGGAGGATCCACACTAGACTGGTCCTGACCCAAAAATCCGTGGGTGAACTGAGGTACAGCTCACAGTCGATTACAAACCTGTTTTTCCACATGTATACAGTATCTTTGTTGATATGGAACGGCAAACATACAACCTCTTCTCTGGGGTTGAAATAAAATACATTATACACTGGGTGATTTGAGCCCTGAATACTGATTGGCTGACAGCTGTGGTATATCAAACCATATACCATGGATATGACAAAGCATTTATTTTTACTGCTCTAAATAGGTTGGTAGCCAGTTTATAATAGCAATAAGGCATTTCAGGGCTTTGCGTTGCGTCGTGCCAAGAACAGCCCTTAGCCGTGGTATATTGGCCATATACCACACCATCTTGTGCCTTATTGCTTAATTATACTATTGTATGAAAATATAAACATTATAACCTGAGTTCAATTACAAGCAACCTGTGCATAACATACTGTACATTTTAATAATAATAAGATATATTTTTGAATTTAAATCCTCTAGAGATATCTTCTGCTTGTAAATGAATGTGTATGATCTTGTGTATTTTCCTGCACCCATTATCCAATCTTTAACCCACAGAGGTCTTTAAATAATAGGGACAAATATCATTACTAAAATGTATTTACCAATTACAATTTGAAAGGCGTTATTCTCTGAGGCTGAAGGAGAGGCTTATTATCTAAATGGCTGCACAGCTCGGCTACGGTATGTATCATATCCAATCATTACCTTCCAAGGGCTAACTATTATTATAGCCACGGCAGTTCATAATGTTTGGATGGCATGGAAAATTGTAATAAATACACCATACCGCTATTCTGAAACCTGGCATAATCTTACAAATGACTTTGAATTATTTTCCTGTACAGTAATGTAAGACAAAATGTACGGTGTATGATGTGTTGTCGATACGTAGCACAGCGGTTGGTGTGCATCCCAAAATATTATGAACATTTGTGGAATGAAACCTACTGTGGCATGTGGTAATAAAGAGTATTACGAAATAGGCCTTCACATTTCCTAAATTATGACTGTACTAAAACTACTTCAGACAAAGAGTTTATGATCTGTTGAATGACATGTCTAAGATATAAAATATGGGCTACAATTACTATGGAATTACTAGGCCCACTACAATGATAACAGTAATCAAGATACCCCGTGCACACAGGTCTTCCTGGGAACTACAGAAATGTACCGTTTTGTTTGGAAGAGGGAGACCGACCGAGAGTAGGCTACACCTCCACTTTGCCCTGGGGTCAAATATCTGGGTCATATTCAGCAGAGCGCATCATTGAGAACAAAAATGCATTCACACATAATAACACAACCAGAGGCATACTGTTTGTATACCACTCTTCTTCATTCAATAGCTTAGAAGATAAGGCTGGGCGATATGACCTAAAAATCATATCTAGATTTTTTTTGTACATTTTCTCTACATAAGCTTTGTTGCACAATTAAAGGTCAATACACTGCATTTCTAACAGTCAGGAAGAATCTGATAAATTATACCAAGGCTAAATATAAGCCTTAATAATAATTAAATGTTGGTATTTTACCCCCTTTTTCTCCCGATGAGCTATATATAGAGATGAGCCAAGTAAAGCACCCCCGGCCAAACCCTCCCCTAAACTAACCTGGATGACGCTGGGCCCTATGGGACTCCCGGGTTATGGCCGGTTGTGACACAGCCTGGGATGGAACCCTGGTCTGCAGTGACGCCTCAAGCACTACGATGCAGTGCCTTAGAGCGCTGGCGCCACTCGGGAGGCATAATTTCATCATTTTGTTTAACCTACTTTTTTTGCAATAATCACTGATCTGGCTTTCAAGTCTGTCTATGAAATTTCCCTTTTTGTTACAAAGTTAACACAATGCACATCCACTAATAATGGCCAACTTCTTGTAGCAGGCATTATAGAAATTTAACACAGGTCTCAAACAATCTCTCAAGCACAAGCTCACGTGCTAGTGAATAGCCAGCTGATATTTATATTTCAAGTCTAGCCATCGTGGATCTATTTGCTTGCTAACAAGGTAGAACAGTTGAACTGTTATGAACACACCCTTCTGTCTGCCTCCAACTGTTTGAGCAACATAACTTTTTCACTTTGTTTAGATATTGAAATCAAGTGGCCTTCCTGGATAGGATGATGCTTATTTCTCAGCATGAGAACGAGTTGCCAATTCCTTATATAAATGCATATTTTTATACTGATTGCACATGTATAAAACACAGACTAACTCAGTTAGCACAAAACAGTCTGTGAAGGGCCGGCTCTAGCCTTTTGGGGGCCTCAAGCCCCCCCCCCCCACCACCACCAAGCGGGCATATATTGTTTTGCGCTCCCCTCTTGACGGCGGAGAGAAAAATGACTCCCCCCTTTTTATTTGTTTTTACACTGCTGCTACTCTCTGTTTATTATGTATAGTCACTTTACCTCTACCTACATGTAATATTCTCCCAATTACCTCGACTAACCTGTGCCTCCATACATTGACTCGGTACCAATACCCCCTGTATATAACCTCGTTATTGTTATTTCTACTTTGCACATTCTTCCACTGCAAATCTACCATTCCAGTGTTTTACTTGCTATATTGTATTTACTTTGCCACCATGGCCTTTTTTTTGCCTTTACCTCCCTTATCTCACCTCATTTTCTCACATCGTATATAGACTTGTTTATACTGTATTGTTGACTGTATGTTTGTTTTACTCCATGTGTAACTCTGTGTCGTTGTATGTGTCGAACTGCTTTGCTTTATCTTGGCCAGGTCGCAATTGTAAATGAGAACTTGTTCTCAACTTGCCTACCTGGTTAAATAAAGGTAAATAAAATAAATAAATAAATAATTGTTATTTTATTGCGTTCCTTTTTTTAAACTTTAGTTTATTTAGTAAATGTTTTCTTAACTCTTATTTTTCTTAAAACTGCATTGTTGGTTAAGGACTTGTAAGTAAACATCTCACAGTAAGGTCTACACCTGTTGTATTCAATGCATGTGAAAAATAAAATTTGATTTGAGTTTTAAAGCACGTTTTCTGCAGTTATACACATTTTGCCACGTGGCAGAGAGAAAATTGAGCAATTTTATAACACATTTCATGCAATTCTATTAATTTTGCCATGGGGCAGAGAGACGTTTTTGCAGTTTCAAAACACATTTTCAGCAGTTCTACACATTTTGGCATGCGGCAGAGAGACGTTTTAGCAATTCAATAACACATTTCATGCAATTCTACAAATGTTTGCCATGGGGCAGAGAGACATTTTTGCAGTTTTATAGTGAATTTGCTACTACCCCTTCTGCCATGGGGTTTAAATAGGTTTTTGCCACGTTAAAGCAAATGTCCTGCAATTCTACACATTTTGCACATGACTTATGCCATGATATCTGAGTGAGTGACTAACAATATCAATGGGTGCCCACTGTAGGTCAGGGTCCCTGGGCACGTGCCCTGCTCGCCCGGTCGGTATTCGGCCGTGATTACTGCAAGTTTAGATAACTGGCTAGGTTGACTTAACAATCTAAACATTGTTAGCTCACATGGCTAATTGAGTGACTGTCAGTGTCTGATAAAACAAGAGCAAAACTGCTAAAGCACAATAAAATGTCGAACTGGCACCTTGGGTATTCTGCTTTCTAACTTTCAACAGTAAATTGCAACCTGAATGTGTAAAAAAAAGTACTTTTTGGGGGGTCGGGGACCCCTAATGGCCCGGTGTCCTAAGCAGCCGTTTATGTCGCCTGGAGCCAGCCCTGAATATGTGGCTAAAATGCTGCTAGTGGTATGTGGTACAGCAATGCAGCACACAACAGAAACTGAGCATTCCTTTTCCACAACATGTTCATTCATACAGTACTCTAGTTTTCGTAGGTTCTGCTCTGTTCTACATTTTGGGAGTTGAGACATAAAAGGGTATCATTAGAAAGGTTAAGTTCTCCTCTATTACGGTACAATAATGTCTCTGTGTTTCGGTGTCCATTTGACCCATTCTGTCAGACCAAACCTAAAATGGAAATGGGGAGTTTAAACTGCTTGTTGTCAGAAACTAAGAAGTTATCTCTCCATCTTTATTGTAAGTGGCAGGGGGGGGGGTATTGGTGTCTGTGTGCAAATGGGAAGGTGCACAGTGCACACAGCACAGAAGGAGACCAAAAAGACAGAATGCTCATAAAAACAAACAAAAACCTCATTTGGAACATCGCACTAAAACATAAAATCGAGTTAATCGAATTCATTCGATATATCGCCCAGCCCCATTAGAAGACCACGTTCTGTAGGCATAGTTGTGAATGGTCCATCCCGCACTCACCATGCCCCGGGTCGCGCACCTGAACAGAGGGTTCAGCTCGATTTACATTAGCAGCGCTCAGCACACAGTTGGGAGATGGAGCGCCAATCAGATGGCAGATTTGATGTCAACTCAGAGGCAGCCGTCTGGAGAGTATTACAGCCACTTTACCTCCAATTCAAATTCCAAACCTTGCGATGGAGACCAATAGCGCAAGGCGGACAGCGTGGTACACAGACACGTCTCGCCTTTGATAGTCATAGCAGCTATTCTATTTGTGCAAACATCGATTAATAATTCAAATATATGACATTTTGAAGATAGCAATATGACATTATTGTAATGCAAACCAATATGAATGAATAAAATCTATAATTCGACGAGAGCCTATACAGCGCGTCCTTCCAGAGGGCGTTTTGCAACGTGTCTCCAACCACGTCAGCAAGAGAGCGAATCTCCAACGCCATTAATTGTTTTTCATTTAAAAAATAATATCTTACACAAATAAAGCTCTTCAATTCAAAAGGCTGTGGTAAAGAATAAACACATAGTATAAGCAAATGCATTGCATCGATTTTAACCAAATAAATATTAATAATGATAATTTTACTCCGTTTTACGCGCCTTTACGCGCAAAATTATATTTAGTTCCCAAGCCTATATTTACGCTTCATGGACTAATAAATTAATTGTGTAAAATAGATGTTATGAATGACAATGTATTGCATACATACGTGACTGACAGGCTATTGTTTCTCTCGCAAGAGTGACCTTGAGCAGATCTGAAACCAGACAGTATTCTCTTCTACAATTACTTTACCTGTAGATGAATATTAGAAGTGCAATATTCACCAGCACACAGCATATGTATTTGAAGTCGAGAGAGACAAGTTATTACAGTGCAATAATACATGTAACCTAGGCCTAGTGCATTTCAACAACTCTGCCAGACAGCTCATGCCAGGTGTGACACAGAGTGCCTCTCAAGTTAATGAGCTACAGCTGAGTTTGTAAAACTAGTACTCACCTGTGGTCTGCTGATACCTTGCCCTCCGTTTCCAGGACTCATGGACGGGTGATTTCGCTGTTGCCCTGGCCAGCCATGGGTTGTGGAGCCATACTGAGAAGTCATGTCTTTGCCTAAGCCGATGCCAGCTTGTTGTTGTGCAGAGGGACTGTTATAGTCTTGATGATAGCCACTGCCATAACCTCGCATCATTGGACTTGGAGACGTCAGCAGTTGGTTTAGAGTTGGGGTGGCTCCCGAGGGATGCTGAGTATGTCCTGGGAATCTCTGAAAGCCCCCAACACTTCCACCAGAACCGGAGGAAGCAGCTCCCATAGCAGCCTTGACATGGCTAGCTGGAGTGTTGCTGCCAGGGCCAATCAGCATGTTACTGCCCTGTCTGGACGGGGCCATCATACCGTAGCCCGCTCCACCGTAGCCCTGCCGGTAGCCAGGGTAGTGGTTGTACTGGCTGTTGTGGTATCCTTCGTGGGAGTTGTGCACTGGGTCCATGTTGTTGGGTCCCGAGGAGTGCATCATCCCCATCCCAGTGTTTTGTCCGCCATGTTGATCATAGCAGGCCCCTACTCTGGAAGTGCCATAGTAGTTATTAAACTCTGAAATAGCGCTGTTCCCTCCTGCGCTCTGGGGCTGGCTGCTGATGTCGGTCGTTGGTCCCAAGTTGGCATGTTCATACCTGGCACCCATTCGCTCCCCTGGTTTACAGGTATGATCCCCTTCACCTTTACTCAGCATCTGCTGCTCTGTCTGGCTCGCCAAAACACCCCTCTTCCCTCCGTGGTGCTGATTCTCACTCTCTCCCCTTGTCGCTTGGCTGTTGTTTATGTTGTTACTTTGTATCTGGCGCTGCTGATGCTGAGGAAACGGGTTCAATTGTGACTGCTGTTGCGGCGGCGTGAGGTGCTGAGGGGGATCTCCACTCACATTGTTCTGTTTATGGTTTGCTATCAAACCCGTCTCCATTCCCTCCAGAGAGGTCGTCGAATTTGACGATGTTATGTTATTTCCACTCTCCTTCTCCCGTGTGTCAGAATTGTTATTCGGAGAAGTTGAATTGACCATGTTGAGCTCGTTTTGGTGGTGATGGTCTACATTATTCATTGTGTTAGTCCCATCTCCAGCTCCAAGCATTGCTCCAGATCTCGATATAGTTCCTCCTCCCGATTTCCCCGAATGTATCTCTTGACCCAAACTGCCAGACAATTTATTTTTCTTATTGTTAGTTGTCGTCGGTGCTGATGCCACTTGCGCAGCCATTGTCACTTAAACATTTCAGACAGGGACACAGACCCACGAGAAGAACACTCTCACACACAAAAAACACAGACTGGGGAAAAGTCAAGCAGGTAAAAAAATCTTCAATTGAAAAACGAAGCTCTGTTCTAGCGCTGTAATGCTCGTAATAATCCGCGGTGAAATGAGTCGCTGACAGCCGCGGCTGTGGCGCTGTCAGTGAGGCATCATGCTGAAAGTTTGTTGTCCAGGTTTAAATGAAACTTTTTTCCTCCAACCCGGATATGGGTAAGTGCATGTCTCCCGGAGCCCTTCTGGCCCAGCATGGCATGAGAGAGAGTAGGCTCCACCAGCTATTATCCCCCTCCAGGGTCCAACGCGCATCACAAGGAAAACCCGGACTGGAGTTTCCTATGTTATCCATCGAAGGAAAGTCACTATTATTTTGCAATAGACAAATGTTGAGTTATAGCATGGTATCAGGAGGAAATATTTATATTGAAAAGAGGAATAGCCAACATAATATACCACGTTTAATTTTATACCAATATTATGTTGGAACGAAGGCTAGGGCTACCTATCAGAGTGGCTTGTGTCCTCTAAAGATGGGCAGCCCCATTTTAAATTCATGCCAAAACTCCAGATCTGGGTTTGAGTGTTGCCTGCTCTACTCCGCTCTGCACTCCCTCGGCTCAATCCAGTTTCTGCAGCTCTGAAAGACAGACACGCAACCACAGACGCTGCTGAGCGCAATAATGTTGCCATCAGAATAAGTACGTAATCACACGCTGTAACTGCCCTAGTCGAGATGTGAAATGTAACCACACACATTTGAATCATCTTCAGCCGTTATGAGCACATTGCTTTGTATCCTCTTGATGTTGAATAGGCTCCAGAATTTAAACACGAGTGACGTCACTGCCCTTGCTTATTATGCCCCTTTATTTTCCCTTTGTCTGTTCTCTCAGCTTGTTTCGTTTTGGGTGAAATGTATACATTGATCTAACGATTTCACGCATAAAGGGTCACACCGGACAGAGCACGGTCCTTTAGAACAGAGTAACTACCAGTGGATTATCTGATGTAAAGCCTCTTTTTGTATTTTCTTGGAAAACAGAATTCACCATAGTAAGTACT
This sequence comes from Oncorhynchus nerka, assembly GCF_034236695.1. Classification (NCBI taxonomy): domain Eukaryota; kingdom Metazoa; phylum Chordata; class Actinopteri; order Salmoniformes; family Salmonidae; genus Oncorhynchus; species Oncorhynchus nerka. The sequence goes on from NC_088407.1 coordinate 55,570,801, forward strand.
ATGTAACAGACTGCATTTACCATTTGTACTACAATATAATTGCATAAGTTACTCCCTGGTAGTTCCCTACAATAATGACGGGGCCTATGTAATTAATGTAACATTTGGCCAAATATAGTAAAAACATTGGATGCGAGAGTCCTTTGGGGTTTACATAGGTAGAGGGAGAGCAGTTCACTTGACGGAGATTACTAACAGCGGAAACGCTGTATCCAATTGATATGGAGACGGTTCATTACAGAAGTAGGATGATGATGATAGCAATAATGGCGAAGATTGATGCTGATGAGGATGACAGTGAAAATGGTGAAGATGATGCTGATGAGGATGATGACGGCACCCAATCGAGGAACACATTTCTCGTAAACGTACATTATATCCCATGTCTTAGCAAGCTTTTGAATGTGACATTTTGACCTGACTGCTCTGAGTGAATGAGACTCCTCTCGCTCACTGTCATCTGCAGCTCCCATCGACAGTAGGGACCTAGAAAGACCCCTGGTGGAGACAGAGTGTATGCACAAGTAGACCAGACATGAAAAAGAACATTGAAGTGAACCTGATGTTATAGTTAAGAAATAAGGCATGAGGGAGTTTGGTATATGGTCAATATACCACGGCTAAGGGCTGTTCTTATGCATAACGCAGTGCCTGGTTACAGCCCTTAGCTGTGGTATATTGGCCATTTACCACAAACTCCCGAATTGCCTTATCGCTATTATAAACTAGTTACCAACGTAATTAAAACAGTAAACAAGTAGCGGTGGTATGCGGTCTGATATACCATTGCTTTCAGCCAATCAGCATTCATGGCTCCAACGGCCCGGTTTAAAACACTCGTTGGAAAGCAGAAAAGTGAAAGCAAAATACATCAATAGAGTCTCTTCCCCATTAGTCTTGATGGGTCCATATGGTAAAGAGTAACAGAGATTAGATCATGATAGTAAAGTACACAGTCCTGACACTATCTAGCATTTAGAACTGCCTGCCTGCCCAGACATCACAGCATCAAGAGCAGATGGCAGAGAAGGAACAGCTTGATCAGGTGACTCTAGGACACCCTGGGTAGAGTTCACCTTTACGTTGGTGTGTAGTTTGTGTGTGTGTGTGTGTGTGTGTGTGTGTGTGTGTGTGTGTGTGTGTGAGTGAGTGTGTGTGTGTGAGTGAGTGTGTGTGTGTGTGTGAAGATTTGCAAGGACATTGTAACAGCATTATCTTGAGGGTGTTACAGATCATTAAGAATTATAGTTAATGGTGAAATATGTGGTTATATGACACATTGCTCTTGTATATGAAAGTGTTGCTTTGGGTGTGTCATGGTAGCTTTACAACTAAAATATTCCACTCTGCTCATTATCAAGCGCACTGTTCTCGCATTAATCCGCAGACACACTGATCTGTTTGAATGGGAAGAGGAACAATGGCTCAGCGCATTTGCATTTATGTTTAATTTATAACTTTCAGGGCCTCCTGATGCAGCAAGATTGAAACAATAATTTCACACAAACACAGTGAAGGGGAGGGACCAAATTAATACAGATCTGGGTTTTAATGTATTTCTCAGTGTCTGTGTGTACGCGCGCGCGTGTGTGTGTGTGTGTGTGTGTGTGTGTGCGTGCGTGACAGACAGACAGACAGAGAACACACACACACACACACACACACACACACACACACACACACACACACACACACACACACACAGAGAAACAAACAGGCGTAGGCCTTGAATCCATGGGGGGATAACATGCCACTATTCTAGTCTGTCAGGAGGCTGGGGGCTGTTCAGGGGGAATCTGCCGGGATCTTCCTCAGCAGAGAACACAGCACAGCAGCAGCACAAGCCTGCCTGCCTGGCCAAGCACAGAAATTGGGTCAGCCCGAAAAACAGCTCAGGATGCAGCCCTCTTCCACAGCGCCAGTATGTGAGTGTGTGTGTGTTTGTGTGCGCGCACGCGTTTGTTTGAATGTGTAAGAGGGAGACAGAGGGGTATGAGGTGTTTGCGTGTGTCTCTATGTGCAATAGATAGGAATAAAATGGCAGCCGTTTCTATGGGTCTTTCAGCACATGTAAAAAAGCCAGCTTGCCATTGTGAGCACACCTTGGCTTGAGGAAGCAAGTCAGATTGATCCATAGTCTTTTAATTTCAGGGTTGGGTAAATAACAGCATTTGCATTGATCCGTCTGCAAGAACAGGCAGGGAGGCAGTGAGGACCTGAGTGTGTGTATGTGTGTGTTTGTGTGTGCATACACAAACAGGGAGCTTTAGTCCCCAGGCAGGTGGAATGCAATAAACAATACATTACATACCATTTGATAAAAAAATGCATGAAGTGAGTAAAAGCTAACTAGACCTGGAGACCACAAGCGACTATGTGTGCCATACTGCATGCAGTACGTTCAGTGTATGTGTACGATACAAACACGATACAAATGATACAAACAATAATTGTTCTCCACATGAAGAGCGGAGGGGGAGAGAAACAGAGAGAGAGAAAGATGGTGAGAGGGGAAACAGAGTTCCTGTCCATGCGGCGAGGTGGCAGAGCCCACAGCCTCCCTCCTTGATGGCTGTCACTTGTCCTCTCTTCACAGAGACTCCTGTGCAGAGCACTGTGTGAAGTGTCCCCCAAGAGGCACACATCCAAAGACTGCCTTTACAAGATCCCCACCGAGCTGAGCCCACTTTTAACTGCCTGGGAAGAACTTCTACTGCTTTTGATGATGTCAAAACGTAATGGGGAGAGTTTGCAGCTTAGTCCATACAGTACTATACCATACTCACTTACAGGGACTTCAGAAACTATTCACACCCCTTGAATTTTTCAACATTTTGTCGTGTTACATCCTGAATTTGAAATGTATTGAGATTTTGTGTCACTATGTCATTATGGGATATTGTGTGTAGATGGGTGAGAGAAAAAAATCAATTTGATCCATTTTGAATTCAGGCAGTAACAAAACAAAATGTGGAATAAGTCAAGGGGTATGAATACTTTATGAAGGCACTGTATACTTCAACGTGAAATACCTCACAGGCATGGTTTACTGACATGATTTAATATATAGGTACTTGTCTTTCATTTAGATTTTCCTCTTGGAGCGATCATGCCTACACGGTGCCTAGAGTTCAAAGGTCGTATAGCAACGCAACAGTTTAAGGGCACGTCTGCCAACAGTGCCCACACCATGTTCTCTAGCTGTAGAGAGAGAATCCATACAAGGGCGTGGGACTGGTTTCAACTCCTGTTTTCAACTCCTCCAAGTCATAGAGCACTTTCAAAACAAACCAGGGCATTTTGGAACGATTCTGAATGAAGCTAATTAGGTTTGTGCTTTGTTTGTTGTTCAGGAGGCAAGATCAAAGTGATATTTCACCAATTTGTGTCATCAGCTGTGGTGGAGGGAGAGGAAGGTTTGAGAGAACGCATGCAGATGAATCTCCTCAGGTTGGGCTTATGCTAGGGACACAATCAAAACAAAAGAATAATAAATAATAATACAAACGATCAGAAAAATGAAACAAAATAGAAACATTTTGGCTTTATTACCATTTTATTATTAGGAACACAATTTGATTGCTTGAGATTTGGATTTGTGTTTTTCAGAGCTTCCATCTTAGTTCAGAGCACTTTCCTTTCAGGCCTGCCGTCTCGTCCGCACCTCAGCCCATGTGGGACAAATCAAAGGGATCTCCATGGCTTGACCCAGGAACTTGCCGCAGGAGAGCAAGCGGCTATTTTGATCTCATCTAATATTTATGAATAACTTCCTTGGTATTTCATACGCTCTGTATCCCTCTGCTTTCACGGTGTTACACAATGATGTCTTAGGGATATGGCTGAGATCAAACACACGCCACGCTTCAGAATACAAAATGCGTCCCCCGTAGCCTGAGAGAAAGTAACTCATCTAACGCAGCGTCTAACGCAGCGTCTAACGCAGTGTGATTGAAACACAAGCTCGGCTAGCCCAGGATACAGTTTGATGGTATTTGTTTTTGTGTTGCTGTCAAAGGAATGAAAGAGCACGGAGAGAAAACGATGTCACTGTATGAGGCCTACTGTACAATACCGATGGCTCTCTGTGTACACTGCAGTGCATCCAGAGAAGAGTTTAAATCCCACTGTCTGCCTCTCTCACGGTAGCACCGAAGACTTCACCAGCCACAGCCAGGCATTCAAGGCTTTTTGTTCGGTAATGGCGTCAGATGTGAGCGACGATCTCTCCATAAAAGTCAAGTGTGCTCCCGTTATTTGCCGAAAGTGGCCTGATTCTGAGGCCCTTTTGTTAGGCTAATGGAGGCTAGGCGACACAGATACTGTAATTACAACAGAGACGACTGGTCTGATAATATTCAGAGCCAAGTGGGTAATTTGAGGCTGATGCGTTGAAGGGAAGGAGGGGAGTGGTGGGGGAGGAGAGAGGAGGACGGGTTGTTGCTTTCTTGTGTCGTCGTCCTATTGCCCGTCAACCTAATCATTCCCCAGTGCTGCTGAGACAAGAGAGCAAAGAGCCAAGACACAGGCTCAGCTGTTAGAATACTAATGACATGCACCTCTCCGCTCTCTCCTGTTAGACAGACAGACAGGAGGGATTATAGGGCATCAACAGGTGTTGACATTAACACCACATGTTACTCACAGGCCTTCATCTTTAGGTACGCTCTCATACCTTTTCTCATATACAGTACTCAGTCTTCTCAGTCAGCCATTTCATCCTAAATTAGCTTGATAATTAGGCCCACTGATAATTGAGTATAGGCTAAGTAAGTCCAGTTGGTTCATTCTTAGAACATGACATTTTCATTTCCCTAATGTAACTGATTTTAAGAGAAGGCCCATAAACACCAGTGTGTCAGGCGTTCGGGCTATGGCTTCCCTTTAGCCATGGTGAGGAGGACTGAAACAATCAACCTATCACAATCAATGATAGCAGAGTGGCAGAGGAGCAGGCCGACATGCAGACACGACAGTCACTCAGCAAGCCTGTGCCTATTCTGCCAACACACATAATCAAAGACTTCTCCTCTGAGTGATCTGTCCAAACAATTAAAAAAGAGCCTCTTTGTATCACACTGGCACTTGTGTCACCAAGGATATGAAAGCAGTCTGGTATCGGCAAAATTGCACGCTACCCGCCTCTAGTGACAACCAGGAAGAGAGGCATCCCTCCACAGGAGACAGGGCGGTGGTGTTAAAATTTAAATATGTTTTGACACAAAATCAAAAGTTGATCAATATTTGAATAGAGAGACTCCCTGATCCATATGAACATTTGTTAAGCCGCAGCGTGAACCAGACAGACAGCCTGAACAACACACCCAGCTAGACGCTTTTGACGTCCTCACCAGATATGTCCTTTTTCATCTTATTATTTTTCTTTTGAAAATGAGCTATCATCCCCCAGTCACATTCATCGCCCATTTCCTAGCATCTAAGTCCCATGAAATAAAAATATCCAATGATCAATGACTTTTGTGTAATACCTGTTTTAAACCAGTTCAAACATCCATAGGACACTGTCCACTCCATTCTGGACTAGCTCTCTTCTAATCTAGTTAGTCACATACAAGTATAGGTGTTTGGGACAAAGATCACATGCTACAGTGTTGATGTGATCCTTCTGAATGTTGAACTGATCAGTTTGAGAATGCCAACCTGCAAATCACCAACATCCGCCTGTTATCAGGGAGCCTAAACCAGAACGGAACTCAATTATTTAAACCAAAGGGGAAATGAAGTCTAAATGGCACACCGTCACATTTAGTATGACAAGGATTTTGGCTATGACAAATGCTCTTTTTACGTTAATAAGCTTGATTCAGCCTTATAAATAATTTCATGGAACTGAACTCTACCAAAATGTAATCCACAGGATGAAATTCCTAATCTTCTGACAAATGGGGAGAGGTTTTCAAAAGCAGGACCTCAATTACGCACAGTTACAAATTAGCATGTTTAATGCACCAGAATTTTTTAATAAAGAATAAAAGTCAGAGAGCTAAAAACAAAAAGACGACCAAGTAATAAGATTATCTCTACAGAGCGGCCAGTAGACATCATTGTGTTTCATACAAATGGGAGAGATTACAAGTCACATTCAAAATGCCCTAATCCATGAAAGACTCCATTATGATTATTCTTTCATTAAGTTTGGTGACGGAGAGAGATGGATTTAACACTGAATCCATAAGTGAGAGTCTTAGTATTTCAAAATACAACCAAACGCAACAGGAAAACTGAGTTAAAGATTTTGTTCAGTTGAATTTGAAGTTGAATGAACGAAGATACTACTGGTCCAATAGGCATAATCTTCCTAGTTCTGTTCACAACCACACAAACAGACAAACACAGACACCAACCAAGATCAAGGTCTAACATGCTAGACACTTCACACCAGAGAATTACAATCACTTCAAAATAAAATCTTATTCAGATGTACAGCAGCAGTGGTAGAAAAAGTACCCAATTGTAACACTTGAGTAAAAGTAAAGATACCTTAATAGAAAATGACTCAAGTAAAAGTGAAAGTCACCCAATAAAATACTACTTGAGTAAAAGTCTAAAAGTATTTGGTTTTAAATATACTTAAGTATCAAAAGTAAAAGTAAAAGTGTAAATCATTTCAGATTCCTTATATTAAGCAAACCAGACGGCACGAGTTTCTTGTTGAATTATTTTACGGATAGACAGGGGCACACTCCAACACTCAGACATCATTTACAAAAGAAGCATTTGTGTTTCATGAGTCCGACCAATCAGAAGCAGTAGGGGTGACCAGGGATGTTCTTGTGTGTGAATTGGACAATGTTTCTGTCCTGCTAAGCATTCAAAATGTATCTAGTACTTTTGGGTGTCAGGGAAAATGTATGGAGTAAAAATTACATTCATTTCTTTCGAAATGTAGTAAAGTAAAAGTAAAAGTTGTCAAAAATATGAATAGTAAAATAAAGTACAGATACCCCAAAAAATGACTTAAGTAGTACCTTAAAGTATTTTTTACTTAAGCACTTTACACCACTGTGTAGAGTGTACAGTACCAGTCAAAAGTTTGGACACACCTGCTCATTCAAGGGTTTTTCTTTATTTTTACTATTTTCTAAATTGTAGAATAATAGTGAAGACATCAAAACTATGAAATAACACATATGGAATCCTGTAGTAACCAAAAAGGTGTTTCATATTTTATATTCTTCAAAGTAGCCACCCTTTCCTTGATGACTGCTTTGCACACTCTTGGCATTCTCTCAACCAGCTTCACCTGGAATGCTTTTCCAACAGTCTTGAAGGAGTTCCCACATATGCTGAGCACTTAGCTTTTCCTTCATTTTGAGGTCCAACTCATCCGAAACCATCTCAATTGGGTTGAGATCGGGTGATTGTGGAGGCCAGGTCATCTGATGCAGCACTCCATCACTCTCATTATTGGTCAAATAGCCCTTACACAGCCTGGAGGTGTGTTGGGTCATCGTTCTGTGAAAAACAAATAATAGTCCCACTAAGCGCAAAACAGATGGGATGGTGTATCGCTGCAGAATGCAGTAGTAGCCACGCTGGTTAAGTATGCCTTGAATTCTAAATAAATCACTGACAGTGTCACCAGCAAAGCACCCCCACACCATCACACCCCCTCCTCAATGCTTCACGGTGGAAACGACACATGCGGAGATCATCCGTTCACCTACTCTGCATCTCACAGAGATGACGGTTGGAACCAAACATTTTACATTTGGATTCATCAGACCAAAGGACAGATTTCCACCGGTTTTAATGTCCATTTCTTGTGTTTCTTGGTCCAAGCAAGTGTCTTCTTATTGGTGTCCTTCAGTAGTTGTTTCGACCATGAAGGCCGGATTCACGCAGTCTCCTCTGAACAGTTGATGTTGAGACGTGTCTGTTACTTGAACTCTGTGAAGCATTTAATTGGGCTGCAATTTCTGAGACTGGTAACTCTTATGAACTTATCCTCTGCAGCAGAGGTAACTCTGGGTCTTCCTTTCCTGTGGTGGTCCTCATGAGAGCCAGTTTCATCATAGTGCTTGATGGTTTTTGCGACTGCACTTGAGAAACGTTCAAAGTTCTTGAAACTGTCATTTCTCTTTGCCTATTTGAGCTTTTCTTGCCATAATATGGACCTGGTCATTACCAAATAGGGCTATCTTCTGTATACCTCCCCTACCTTTTCACAATACAACTGATTGTCTCAAAAGCATTAAGGAAAGAAATTCTACAAATTAAGGCACACCTGTCACGACTTCTGCCGAAGTCGTTGCCTCTCCTTGTTCGGGCGGTGCTCGGCGTTCGACGTCACCGGTCTTCTAGCCATCATTGATCCTTTTTTCATTTTCCATTGGTTTTGTCTTGTCTTCCCACACACCTGTTTTCAATCCCATTCATTACCTGTTGTGTATTTAACCCTCTGTTTCCCCTCATGTCTTTGTCAGAGATTGATTTGTTGTCTGTGTAGTGTGCTTGTTTGTATAGGTGCGCGTCGGGTCTTCGTACCCATTTATTGTTATGGAGCATACTCGTGGAACTTTATTAAAAGATTCCATATTTAAACTCCATTTGACTCTCCTGCGCCTGACTTCCCTGCCACCTATTACACCTATGCGTGACAACACCTGTTAATTGAAATGCATTCCAGGTGACTACCTCATGAAGCTGGTTGAGAGAATGCCAAGAGTGTACAAAGCTGTCATCAAGGCAAAGGGTTTGAAGAATCTAAAATCTAAAATATTTTTTAATTTAACGTTTTTTTGGTTACTACTTGATTCCAAACGCGTGACTGGTACTGTATTTATTTACACATCGTTTTCTTACTATACTGTAGTAAGAATGCTACAAATGTCCAAAATGTGTGTTTGACTGACATTTTGGTACCATCAAACCTACTTAATTTCCATAAAAAATTACATGTTTAAATGTCTTGGCCATGTAACATCTCTCAAGGCAGGGTATTCTAGGTGTTATTGCCATCTTCTCATCCACTACGTCCTCTTTACTTCCTCTCTCTCTAGAGTGATGTGAAGCTCAGCCTCCTTCATTCCTGACCTCCCTGCGTCTCTGACAAGGTCAAACTTTTCCCATTAGAGGGAAGTGTGAGTACACACGCTGCAGAACGATCCCAGTCATATATCCTGAAGGTCAGGGGCTGCATAATGAACTGGAAAATGTCAATTATATTACGTACCATTTAAATAGCGGATTTCCCTGCCACAGGAACAAGGGTGATATTTACCCTTTCCCAAGCAGGCCTTGAGCAAAGACGCCTCTTAATCTATCTAGCCAGAGGTGTCACATAGAGCAGTATGGAGGGAATGTCATTCCATCGCCTGACATGAGGATGATGTGTTGCTATATGCAGTGATGCACTCACAGTAGAGGGGATAACACAACCTAAAAATAAGGTATTAAATGTTCATGACTGCTCCAAAAACATACTGTATAACTTTGAGAGTTGACCAAACTGGCATGATGATACAAGTTAGAAAGTTAAATACCAGTTCCCGCACATGTCCAGAAACTTCTCACAGCCATTGAAGAGGAGTGGGACAATATTCCACAGTTCACAATCAACAGCCTGATCAACTCTACGCGAAGGAGATGTATCGGGCTGCAAGAGGCAAATGGTGGTCACACCAGATACTGACTAGTTTTCTGATCCCACACCCATACTTTTTTTTTTAAGGCATCTGTCAATAACAGATGCATATCCATATTCCCAGTCATGTGAAATCCATAGATTAGGCCTAACAAATGTATCCTGACATGAACTATAAAATAATTGAAATTGAAATTGTTGCATGTATATTTTCGTTCAGTGTAGTTAGTTACAATACTTTCTAGTTTTTTACAGCATCTGTGTGAATTATTTGTGTTTTGCTGATCGAAATTCACCCTGTCTCGAACATTACCGTCCCAAAGAACGTCTGGAGGGTTGTCAACAATGATGGAGAGGTCTTGGAACGGGCAGGCCTTCCATGGGAGGAAGAGCAGCTCCGTTGTGTTGAGATCATGGCTAGGAGGGGCTTGGCCTTTGGGGTGAGGGAGTACTTTTCTCAGGCTCAATAGATTTTGTCTCCAAGTTTGAAGACCCATTTTTTGGGGGGTCTCCAACACAGAATGCACATGTAGGATAACAGGTGTTGTGTCGGAGATACATCACCTGTGAAAAGAGGCTACTTGCTGTTCACGCAAACCAACACTGTTTCGGCTGGGAATGGCCTTTCTACTCGCTATATGAAAATCGCCATATGTATGCAGTGGTATAAAGTATTTAAGTAAAAATACTTTGAAGTACTACTTAAGTATTTTTTTATGTATCTGTACTGTACTATTTTTGACAATTTTTACTTTTACTTTACTACATTCCTAAAGAAGATATGTACTTTTTACTCCATCACATTTTCCCTGACACCCAAACGTACTCGTTAAATTTTGTATGCTCAGGCAGGACATCAACACCAATTCATGCACCTACCAATATAACGCGTTGTCATCCCTACTACGTCTGATCTGACAGACTCACTAAACACAAAATACTGAATTTGTAAATGATGTCTGAGCCCACCTGTAAATAAAAAAAACAAGAAAATTGTGCCATCTGGTTTACTTAATATAAGGAATTTGATATATAACATTTACTTTTTACTTTTATTCAAGTATGACAATTGAGTACTTTTTCCACCACTGTACTTAAGTACGTTTAAAACCAGATACTTTTAGACTTTTACTCAAGTAGTAATTTACTGGGTGACTCACTTTACTTGAGTCCTTTTCTATTAAGGTATCTTTACTTCAGACCTAACTCAAATGTAAATATCTGGCTGTGTCATTATGACTTTGGATAATTATTTGACACATTGGTCTTATTTCATTTGAGCAATTAGGTGGTAGGTGGTAAAGATAAACGGGGAGAAAAAAGACTGACTGGATCCTGAAAAAAGTGACCGCAGTAATTGGTGAGTAGGTTTTTGTTCATCGATTGTTTTAAAACTAATATAACAAATAAATGACTCATGGCAGAAAGAGTGGTGGATATTATTCCAGACACTGACATGGCTTAAAGGGATACTGGGAGATTTTGAGATGGAGGTTGTCTTTGCATGCGTGTTTAGAGATTATTGAAGTTAGCATGTCGTTAATTTAGTGCAATTACTGGAAGTCTCCCACAGTAGCCTGCTCATCTCAAAAACAGGGAACGAAATCAATCAATGAATCAATCACATGTATTTGTAAAGCGCTTTTTACATCAGCCGAAGTACACTTCACTGTCACGCCCTGACCTTAGAGATCCTTTTTATGTCTCTATTTGGGTTTGGTCAGGGCGTGAGTTGGGGTGGGCATTCTATGTTTTGTGTTCTATGTTTTCTATTTCTGTGTGTTTGGCCGGGTGTGGTTCTCAATCAGAGGCAGCTGTCTATCGTTGTCTCTGATTGAGAACCATACTTAGGTAGCCTTTTCCCACCTGTGTTTTGTGGGTAGTTTTCTGTTTTTGTGTCTGCACCAGACAGGACTGTTTTGGTTTTTGTTCGTTCTTGGTGTTCTTTTTTGTAATTTCAGTGTTCAGGTTAATAAAAATCATGAACACGTACCACCCTGCATCTTGGTCCTCTCCTTCCAACAGCCATTACAGACACCTTCTAAGTACTCCAAAGCTCGGTGGTTGGACATTTATAGTATTACAAAGCTTTTCATAGTATTTTCAATATTTTATAAATCGTTAATTTAACTGATAATCATAAGAAACAAGATTCTATCCATTCTATCTCATTCTCTGTCGCATAGAGATCGCAGTGTTGATACAACGTTGCGATCTGCTGGCTACTATACCGGGAGACTTCCAGCAATTGTGCTAAGCTAATGATATGCTAACTTCAATAATCTCCAAACTGCAGGCAGAGACATAAAAATGAGATTCATGGGTTCATCTATGGGAACTGCTGAAAACAGTCAAATGGCTGAACTGCCCTCAGAACAGCTTATTTTCATCAGGGCATGGACTCTACAAGGTGTCGAAAGCGTTCCACAGGGATACTGGCCAATGTTAACTCCAATGCTCTCCACAGTTGTCAAGCTGGCTGGATGTCCTTTGGGTGGTGGACCATTGCTAATACAAACGGGAAACTGTTAAGTGTTTAAAAAAAACAGCAGCGTTGCAGTTCTTGACACACTCCAACCGGTTCACCTGGCACCTACTACCATACCTCATTCAGAGGCACTTCAATCTTTTGTCATGCCCATTCAGCCTCTGAAAGCAACACACACAAAATCCATGTCTCAATTCTCTAAAAAAATCTTCTTTAACCTGTCTACTCCCCTTCATCTACACTGATTAAAGTGGAATTTAAAAAGTTACATCAATAAGGGAGCATAGCTTTCACCTGGATTCCCCTGGTCAGTCTATGTCATGGAACGAGCAGGTTCATAATGGTTTGTACTCTGTGTATATGGAATAAACATTTGAATACAGCCAATTCTATTATATATTCTATTATATCTTTCAACATATATATACCAATATGTGTGGATACATATACACTATATAGAAGAGTATGTGGATACTCCTTCAGATCAGTGGATTCAGCTATTTTAGACACACCCATTGCTGATAGGTGTATAAAATGAAGCACACCGCCATGCAATCTCCATAGACAAACATAAGCAGTAGAATGGCCTTACTGAATGGTTCAGTGACTTTCAACGTGGCACCGTCATAGGATGCCACCTTTCCAACAAGTCAGTTCATCAAATGCCCTGCTAGATCTGCCCCGGCCCACTGTAAGCGCTGTTATTGTGAAGTGGAACCATCTAGGAAAGCTCCTAGAACGGGACCGCCGAGTGCCTTGCAACGCTCCCTACTGAGTTCCAAACTGCCTCTGGAAACAACGTCAGCACAATAACTGTTCATCAGCAGCTTCATGAAATAGGTTTCCATGCCCGAGCAGCCGCACACAAGCCCAAGATCACCATGCGCAATGCTAAGCGTTGGCTGGAGTGGTGCAAAGCTCGCCGCCATTGGACTCTGGAGCAGTGGAAACGCGATGACTGATGCTTCACCATCTGTCAGTCCGACTGCCAGGAGAACGCTACCTTCCCCAATGCATAGAGCCAAGTGTAAAGTTTGGAGGAATAATGGTCTGGGGATGTTTTTCATGGTTCGGGCCTTTTAGTTCCAGTGAAGGGAAATCTTAACGCTACAGCATACAATGACACTCTGTACGATTCTGTGCTTCCAATTATGCTGCAACAGTTTGAGAAAGGCCCTTTCCTGTGTCAGCATGACAATGGCCCCGTGCACAAAGCAAGGTCCATACAGAAAGGTTTGTCGAGACGGGTGTGTAAGAGCTTGACTGGCCTGCACAGAGCCCTGACCTCAACCCTATCGAACACTTTTGGGATGAATTGGAACGCTGACTGCGAGCCAGGCCTTAATGGAAGCAAGTCCCTGCATCAATGTTCTAACATTGCGTGGAAAGTCTTCCCTGAGGAGTGGAGGCTGTTATAGCAGCAAAGGGGGGACCAACTCCATATTAATGCCCATGATTTTGGAATGCTTTTGGTAATGTAGTGTATTACCATGCAGTGCCTTTGGAAAGTATTCAGACCCCTTGACTTTCCCACATTTTGTAATGGTAGTGATAGTGTTACAGCCTTATTCTAAAATGTATTAAATAATACAATTTCCTCAGCAATCTACACACAATACCCCAGAATGACAAAGTGAAAACAGGTTTTTAGACATTTTTGCAAATGTATTAAAAATAAAAAACGGAAATAGCTTATTTACATAAGTATTCAGACCCTTTGCTACGAGACTCGAAATTGAGCTCAGGTGCATCCTGTTTCTATTGATCATCCTTGAGATGTTTCTACAACTTAATTGGAGTCCACCTGTGGTACATTCAATTGGTTGGACATTATTTGGAAAGGCACACACCTGTCTATATAAGGTCCCACATTTGACAGTGCATGTCAGAGCAAAAACCAAGCCATGAAGTCGAAGGAATTGTCCGTAGAGCTCTGAGACAGGATTGTGTCGAGGCACAGATCTGGGGAAGGGTACCAAAATATTTCTGCAGCATTGAAGGTCCACAAGAACACAGTGACCCCCATCATTCTTAAATGGAATACGTTTGGAGCCACCAAGACTCTTCCTAGAGCTGGCTGCCAAGCGGAAGACCCTTCTCAGTAAAAGGCAGATGAAAACCCGCTTGGAGTTTGCCAAAAGGCACTTAAAGACTCTCAGACCATGACAAACAAGATTCTCTGGTCTGATGAAACCAAGATTGAACTCTTTGGCCTGAATGCCAAGCGTCACGTCTGGAGGAAACCTGGCACCATCCCTACGGTGAAACATGGTGGTGAAAACATGCTGTGGGGATGTTTTTCAACAGCAGAGACTGGTAGACTAGTCAGGATTGAGGCAAAGCTGAACGGACCAAAGTACAGAGAGATCCTTGATGCAAACCTGCTCCAGGGTGCTCAGCACCTCAGACTGAGGTGAAGCTTCAACTTCCAACAGGACAAGGACCCTAAGCACACAGCCAAGACAACGCGGGAATAGCTTTGCTACAAGTCTCTCTGAATGTCCTTGAGTGGCCTAACCAGAGCCCGGGCTTGAACCCGAACAAACCTGAAAAGACCTGAAAATAGCTGTGTAGTAACACTCCCATCCAACTTGACGGAGCTTGAGAGGATCTGCAGAGAAGAATGAGAGAAACTCCCCAAATACAGGTGTGCCAAGCTTAGCATAGAGTCATACCCAATAAGACTCAAGGTTGTAATCACTGCCAAAGGTGCTTCAACAAAGTACTGAGTAAAGGGTCTGAATACTTATGTAATGTGATATTTCAGGTTTTTGTTGTTGAATTTTTTTTTTTTGCTTTGTCATTACGTGGTATTGTGGGTAGATTGATGAGGGGGAAAAAAACAATTTACTCATTTTTTGAATAAGGCTGTAACGTAACAAAATGTGGAAAACGTTGAGGGGTCTGAATACTTTCCGAATGCACTGTGTGTTTTCATCATATATACTCATTTAAAACATAAGTAACATACATACAGTATTTTTCCATATATAACTTTTCCGTATGGTTACCCACGACTGTGTGGCCTCACACTGTTCCAACTCCATCATCAAGTTCGCTGACGACACGACAGTAGTAGGTCTGATTACCAACAGCGCTGAGACATCCTACAGAGAGGAGATAGTCACTCTGACGGCACGGTGCCAGGTAAACAAACTCTCCCTCAACGTCAGCAAAACAAAGGAGCTGATTGTGGACTTCAGGAGGAACCAGGCTGAGCGCGCCCCTATCCTCATCAACGGGGCCACTGTGGAGGCAGTCAAAAACTTCAACTTCCTTTGCATACACATCTCCGAGGAGCTGGAAGGGTAAATCAACAAGGACACCGTGGTGAAGAAGGCATGACAGCGATTCTTCAACCTCAGAAGGCTGAAGAAATGTGTCCCGTCTCTTAGGGCCCTCATAGTGTTCTACAGGAGCACCATCGAGAGCATATTGTCAGGTTGCATCACAGCCTAGTACGGTAACTACACTGCTGCTGACCTTAACGCTCTACAAAGGGTGGTACGCTCAGCCGGATGCACCATTTGGTGCACACTGCCTGACATCCAGGACACCTACAGCATCAGGTGACCCAGGAAGGCCAAAAAGATCATCAGGGACCTCAGCCACCCGAGTCACAACCTGTTCTCCCCCTGCTTCCATCACTCATATGCTGGCAGTACAGGAGCATCATGGAAAAAACTGAAAGACTGGCCAATAGCTTTTTACCCCCCCACCCCATGTATCATTGTTACAGATCTATATTATTGTCCCATTCACATCTTTTGACCTGCACTGTTGGAGCTCAGAGCTTAAGCATTTCAGTGTGAACCCACAATTACATCTGTGACTATGTGCATGTGACTAATAATCTCTCCAAACTAAACTCTAAACTTGAACATGAGTTAGCCAATGTCTTTCCCACAAGATTTCTGGGGATACAGTTTCAGGTTACTGTAAAGAGTAGCTGCATGCATTTAAATCAATGCTAGAAAAACAAACGCATTACCAGAGGACAATGTCAAAGGTACAGCTTTAATAATATAATATAATCATTTCATATTCTGATCTCCTGCCAGAGAGTCCGTCTCCCGGAGACACGAGGTCACTTATACAGTCAGTGTGAATACAGTCCTGGGGATCGAGACGGAGAGGGAAGTCAGCCAGAACATGTCACCAACAGGCATCAGGGATCTTCACGTTCTCTCTGTCAATGACAAGTCATTCTGTACCCAAACTGGCATTCATGCACTCTGCCCGGTTACCCTGGGCATGTCTCCTCGAGGGCACACCTGGCAGTCTGTCACAGGTTTAAAACAGACAAGCTGATTCATACACATTCTACCATTGGTAATCAATCACTTCAGGGAGATCTGAACTCAGCTGTCTTGAATATGGATTTGACAAGAGGTCAAATATGTTTGCCTGTGTACTCACTTTACTGTAAATGTCCGCTCTCTCTTCACTTGGAAGAAACATGTTGTCCCCCATCAAACTTTTTCATGTCGTCCCCTCCTCCACTGTGAAGTGGACTGTCTAATTTGCAGGCGCGTGCGTAGACATGGTGGCCAGTCTGTCCGTTGGAGGTGCTCATGGGGTTTGTGTGTTGATTAATTTCTGGAGGGCAGTGCTGAGGCCGGCCCGTCTGCAGGAGGACAGTTCTCCTCACAGACTCCCAGGGAGCAGCCTGCTGGCGAGAGGTAATGATGCATGAGGAGCGGAGAGGAGGCACAAGGACAGGCATCTCTCTCTTTCGCGCTCACCATTTCACTCAGTTTCTCTCTCTCTCTCTGTGTGCATCACATATACACTCAAGCTTGAAAGACACTCACAAACACACGAACGCAATTGAGTCTCTCCCTCTGTCATTCAGACAGCCTTTGTCATCCCATTTAATGTAAAACCATAATTCTCCCTTTGCCCTCTAACACAGGCCCTGAAACAGTCTGTCATGCAAACAGAGACAGGCACTCAAGGTCCTTTAAATCTCCCTGTCTGACCACATCAACCATGGACACACAATGACAATACTACAGCCATTAAAACCACAGAGCCTGTCCTTAGTTGTGATACGAGGGCACGGGTGCGGATTAAGGGCGAGCGGCGGTGATGCAGGGGGAATGTCAGGGCCAGTCATCCCATGGGGAGAAAGGATTACCCTGCTATGAATTTAGAAAACTCCCCACATAGCTGCTCTCTCGGGATGGAATTTGACTCTCAGAGTCTGCTGAGAGGGTACATCTACAACAGTGTTAACTTCGTCTAGAAAAATACTGACAAAAATATTTGTCAAACACCTATTTTTTACTGCAGTTCTGTGGGAAGGGCGTGTCACACCTGTCAAACACAGCCTACATCAGTTGGCAAGCGATGAGTGTGGGCAGACAGGCGCTGCTCCAGCTCTGCCTCCGATTATACACATCGTGCAGGCGACTCTCTTGCTTCACCTTAGCTAACCAATCACCACCAGCCTTCTAGTTAGCTACCCTTTGCCTGGTTAAGAAATACAAGCGGATTTACAAAATTAAAAACAATAGCAGCATTGAGTTTAATAGTTAAACAGTCTATCTAGCTATGTTTTTCTGGAGCCAACATAGCCAAGTCTCCATCTTTTGGCTTGATTCTTGCTGTTAGGCTACCGTTCAAAAGACATGGCCCATAATACCATGCTGTTTTTTTCTTTCTATTGTGTTTTGGTGGGCCGCATTTTGCATTTATAAAGCACATTGCGGGCCCTTCGAAAACTAGGCCAATTGTGAACCGGAAGGTTCACCATTTGTTTAGGCTACACCCTATTCAGTCATGTTACCTCATTAGCTAACTATAGCTAACAACCTGGGGCACATTCAGCAGGACGTAACATTTTGTAATGTTCAGATAGAAATATGCTATGTAGAACAAACATGCCTTTGGCATGTTGAATAAGGAATAACGTCGGCTCTACTCGTGGTATTTCTATCTGCAACATTCAAGAAGGTTTTTCAACTGAACGTGGCCCTGGTACATTGCCAGTAGCCTATGTGCAAACATTTGGTGACACAGAAAGAAAGGAAAAGGGATAGCAAGCTATTTATTGACTAAATTCCTCTTGCCACTATGCTATATCTGACTGGGTAAAGAACTTTGAGTTAATGTGGACCCAGTGACTTAGACTTGAGCACTTGGACCAGGACTCGAGCACTGAGACTCGGATTTCAGCCCTAGGGACACTTGTCTCAACCATTGGTGACTCGGACTTGGACTCGATTTACAGGGGACTTGGGACTCGATTCGGACTCGAGGTTTAGTGACTCGACTACATCACTGGGCGAAACAGTCATTAGCTCCTGTTCTACTTTTGGACATTGATGTGGCTGCGGCGTCTGTGGAACGTTGTTGATAACAATGGCAATGACTCGACCGAGTGATTGGAGGTGCAACACATACTACTTTGCGGTAACCCATACTACCGTCTGTTGTCTTGTGTCTCTCACTTTCTGTGTCTCTCACTATCTGTGTCTCTCTCTCTCTCTCTCTCTCTCTCTCTCTGTGTGTCTATCTCTCTATCTGTGTCTCTCTCTGTGTCTCTCTCTCTGTCTCTCTCTGTGTCTCTCTCTCTCTGTGTCTCTCTCGCTGTGTCTCTCTCTCTCTGTGTGTATCTCTCTCGCATTGTGTGTGCCTCACTCGGTGTCTCTCTCTCTTTGTGTGTCTCTCTCTCTCTCTCTCTCTCTCTCTCTCTCTCTCTCTCTCTCTCTCTCGCTCTCTGTGTCTATCTCTCTATCTGTGTCTCTCTCTCTGTGTCTATCTTGCAGTGTCTCTATCGCTCTGTGTGTATCTCTCTCACATTGTGTGTGCCTCACTCTGTGTGTCTCTCTCTCTCTTTGTGTGTGTCTCTCTCTGCATCTCTCTCTGCATTTCTCTCTCTCTCTCTCTCTGTATATCCCTCTCTGTGTGTGTCTCACTGTGTGTGTCTCACTGTGTGTGTCTCACTGTGTTTGTCTCTCTCTGCATCTATCTCTGCATCTCTCTCTCTCTCTCTCTCTCTCTCTCTCTCTCTCTCTCTCTATCTGTATATATCCCTCTCTGTGTGTGTCTCACTGTGTGTGTCTCTTTTTCTCTCTCTCTGGCTGAATTAGGAATATACATGGCCAGATAATTCTTATATAGTATAATTCTTATTTGTTTGTCGAAAAATCAAGTATGATTTAGATGCCAGGATGTTATACTCATTTCAGCTCTTCGCCTAGTAGAATTCGATGCACACTTTTCCACAATGCATTGGAAGAGGTGATCTGCGAGTGATAGTCCCTAGTTCTCTTCAAGTAGCCAGACAACAAAACAAGGCTACTTCATTGGGGAGATGGCGAATAGCAAAACTTCTGCGGTGGTATTCAAATGTAGGCTAAGTAGTTTTTGTTCTCCTTAAAATGATCACGAGTATTGCATCGTAGACTACATCTTTGAAAACAGAAGTCTTGTTTCTGTTCTCAATGAAAAGGCTTTCTTGTTCTCTTTGCCGTCGTCAGAGCTTTTAAGTGAAATACTAAAACCATCTTTTTATTTCAGAATGTGTCGGCTCCGGGGACTCGGAATGTGGCTGCGTTATTGATGTCATGTAAATCAGGCCTTTTGATTAGGAAATATGGATTGTTTTAGTTTTGTCAGCTAGGCTACCTATTGAATTACTAAATTTATGGATCTAGCCTTAACAATCATTCTGGTCTCGTTCTCAATGATCAGTGCTTCAGTTTATTATGTTACTGTCCAGCTATTCAGAATTTGCGATGCACTGTCCACGTTTTTCTGTGCAATAGCCTTTTGATTTGAAAAGTTTTGGTGTGTGTACTAGGCTACTTAAATTTCACCAATAACCTGGGGCGCATCACTAATAGTCACTTGCCGGGGCGGCAAGTAGCCTAGTAGTTAGAGCATTGGACTTGTAACCGAAAGATTGCAAGATCGAATCCCTGAGCTGACAAGGTAAAAATCTGTCGTTCTGCCCCTGAACAAGGAAGTTAACCCACTGTTCCTAGCCTGTCATTGAAAATAAGAATTTGTTTTTAACTGACTTGCCTAGTTAAATAAAGGTAAAAATACAATTTAAATGAAAAACTCTACCTACATGTACATATTACCTCAATTACCTTGACTAACCGGTGCCGCCGCACATTGACTCTGTACCGGTAACCCCTCACTATTGTTATTTCTTACTTGTATTTCTTATTTTTTACATCTCCATTTTTTTACTGAACACATATTTTTCTTAAAACTGCATTGCTGGTTAAGGGTTTGTAAGTAAGCATTTCACTGTTGTATTTGGCGCGTGTGACAATTACAATTTGATTTGATATAAATGTGTTGAAATGGAACCAAGTGATCAGTTTCTGTCTTCAGTCCTTTTTAAGTAGGATATATGGGTTATATGGCTGCAGTATAGGTTGAATGTGAAAGTCTGCCTATATACCAGCCTAAGTAGGCCTATAACTCCATTCCTATTCTATTCAGAGTTTAGAGAAATTAATTGTATTGGAAAATAGCTATTATCAGCCTGGTTAATGTGACGCATGTCTGTTAAATTTGGAAAAATTCACCCGCACTCGGCCCTGCCCCACCTACTCAGCCAGCCAGGAGCCACAACTATGTTGTGGCCGTGGCATACTACATAGTTTTTACTAAACGGTACGTTTTAAATAGTATGCGACAATGAGTACATAGTATGCAGTTTAAGTATGCACTGTAGTATGCTAGTATGGGTATTCGGACACTGCAGGTTTTCCTACTTACAACGCATGTAGAGGTCTGTAATTTTTTATCATAGGTACACTTCAACTGTGAGAGACAGAATCTAAAACAAAAATCCAGAAAATCAAATTGTATGATTTTTAAGTCATTAATTTGCATTTTATTGCATGACATAAGTATTTGATACATCAGAAAAGCAGAACTTAATATTTGGTACAGAAACCTTTGTTTGCAATTACAGAGATCATACGTTTCCTGTAGTTCTTGACCAGGTTTGCACACACTGCAGCAGGGATTTTGGCCCCCTTCTCCATACAGCCCTTCTCCAGATCCTTCAGGTTTTGGGGCTGTCGCTGGGCAATATGGACTTTCAGCTCCCTCCAAAGATTTTCTATTGGGTTCAGGTCTGGAGACTGGCTAGGCCACTCCAGGACCTTGAGATGCTTCTTATGGAGCCACTCTTTAGTTGCCCTGGCTGTGTGTTTCGGGTCGTTGTCATGCTGGAAGACCCAGCCAAAAGCATCCCCAAAGAATGATGTTTCCACCTCCATGCTTCACGGTTGGGATGATGTTCTTGGGATTGTACTCATCCTTCTTCTTCCTCCAAACGGAATGGAGTTTAGACCAAAAAGCTCTATTTTTGTCTCATCAGACCACATGACCTTCTCCCATTCCTCCTCGGGATCATCCTTATGGTCATTGGCAAACTTCAGACGGGCCTGGACATGCGCTGGCTTGAGCAGGGGGACCTTGCGTGCGCTGCAGGATTTTAATCCATGACGGCGTAGTGTGTTACTAATGGTTTTCTTTGAGACTGTGGTCCCAGCTCTCTTCAGGTCATTGACCCGGTCCTGCTGTGTAGTTCTGGGCTGATCCCTTACCTTCCTCATGATCATTGATGCCCCACGAGGTGAGATCTTGCATGGAGCCCCAGACCGAGGGTGATTGACCGTCATCTTGAACTTCTTTCATTTTCTAATAATTGCGCCAACAGTTGCCTTCTCACCAAGCTGCTTGCCTATTATCTTGTAGCCCATCCCAGCCTTGTGCAGGTCTACAATTTTATCCCTAATGTCCTTACACAGCTCTCTGGTCTTGGCCATTGTGGAGAGGTTGGAGTCTGTTTGATTGAGTGTGTGGACAGGTGTCTTTTATACAGGTAACGAATTCAATCAGGTGCAGTTAATACAGGTAATGGGTGGAGAACAGGAGGGCTTCTTAAAGAAAAACGAACGGGTCTGTGAGAGCCGGAATTCTCACTGGTTGGTAGGTGATCAAATACTTATGTCATGCAATAAAATGCAAATTAATTACTTAAAAATCATACAATGTGATTTTCTGGATTTTTGTTTTAGATTCCGTCTCTCACAGTTGAAGTGTGCCTATGATAGAAATTACAGACCTCTACACGCTTTGTAAGTGGGAAAACCTGCAAAATCGGCAGTGTATCAAATGCTTGTTCTCCCCACTGTGTTTACTATTGGTTGATGAGGCAATACAAATGTAATGTAACTCAAATGAAAGGGCATTCATTTTACTAAAATGGCCCACTATTTTCGTCCGTTTGACAATATAATTATTCAAATGACAAAAATGTGAATAAGACAATGATATTTTTGTCAAAATGAATAAGACTAGAATAAATAAATAAAGTGTCAATATTAACACTGATACACATGGACTTATGGGGAGAGAGAGGAGAGGAAGAGAGAGAGAAAATATAATTTCATAAATGAGAAGGGAAAGGCTGTAACTTCTCAAATCATCTGTAAAGAGAGGGAGAGACAGGAAAGGAAGCGAGCCCGGAAAGAGCAAGAGGCAAGAGAAAGGGAGAGGGGGGAAAGATTCAACGGTAGGGTTGCAAAGGGAGGGTATATTACTGGAAACTTTAAAAGTTTACCAGTAAACGACCATCATTTTGGTAACTTTCAAGTTTTTGGGGGAATTTTATCAGATGACATCTAGTGACCTTTTTGGGCACTTCAGATTATCACAGGTGTCTAATTATCTCTGGCCCTCTTTGTGCCATTATCACATGTAAAATATATCAAATACAAAAATAAGATGATTTTTAAATAAACAATAGAATGACAAAGCTGTTAAACATTATCCTAAATATAAACCATCAACTTAGTGAATACTATTGATGTTAAATAAGAGGGTTTCAGCATGAAATAGAATTGATATATTTATTTATTTTACTGTCAATATGTCTTTGTTGTAAATGTTTTGGCTCCAAACTGGTGGCAGTTTTGAAAAAAGTCTGTTTTGTTCATTAATGAGGCTATTTTCTCTTGAACCATATGGTCTATCCACTGGAAATTCATGGACAAGTATATATAAATAAATATGGACAAGTATATAAAAAATGTATACCATATATGAGTACATATTCAAGTATAAATTACCAAAGTTAACAG
Source organism: Oncorhynchus nerka (assembly GCF_034236695.1). NCBI lineage: Eukaryota > Metazoa > Chordata > Actinopteri > Salmoniformes > Salmonidae > Oncorhynchus > Oncorhynchus nerka. Next base: position 55,594,019 of record NC_088407.1, read on the forward strand.
ATAGATACCAAATTTGATCAATATTCCGGTAACTGGTAAATTACCAGTAGTTTTGCAATCCTATTCAGGGGGCAGATTTCCCACCAGCTGAGAGTCTAGAGAGAGAGAGAGAAAGAGAGCGAGAGAGAGAAAATACGTGATCAATTTCATGAATGGAAGGGAAAGGCTAACTTCCCAAATCATCTGTAGAGAGAGGGAGAGGCAGGAAAGGAAGCGAGGCTGGAAAGAGCGAGAGAGATGGAGAGATTCAGAGGGCAGGTTTCCTACCAGCTGAATGTCTGCCTGTATCTCTCTCTGTCTTTGTCCTGTCTCTGCCTCAGCGTGTCATTCCCTCACATCAGATTAGCTGCAGCCCTGAGAGACAGTAATACTCCTCTGTCAAAGTTATTTAGAACACATCTGACGGCGGGCCACGCTCCGCTCCCTCTGCGCTCTGCTCCGTCCTCGTCACCGCCAACCCTGGGCCAGCTGTGTACAGGCAAGACAAATGTCTCCCTGTGGCTCCTGAAGACGCTAGCAATCAAAGCGTTACTGGGAGAGCCTGACAGACTGCGAAGGTGTGGCAGGTTGTGATGAAGGGACTGTGGGAGACATGCATACATTAAATCCAAGCAAAATAATGCTGAAGACAAATGAATATACTATATTCTTTTTAGACATAGGGCTTGTAGGATGATGGTTCTTTGAGAAGGATTTTCAATGCCACGTTCCAATTACATTAGACTAAAGTAAACCCACATCATGCACAAATAACAGAAACCGAGTTAACACATGACAGTGCATTCTGAGATGAGTGGGCCAGTCCATGTCAGCAGCCGGCTCCTGTGAAACACCCAGTCCAGCCTAGCCCAGGTCTGCCTAACCACTAGGGTAGCCTAGTGGTTAGAGCGTTGGACTAGTAACCGGAAGGTTGCAAGTTCAAATCCCCGAGCTGACAAGGTACAAATCTGTCGTTCTGCCCCTGAACAGGCAGTTAACCCACTGTTCCTAGGCCGTCATTGAAAATAAGAATTTGTTCTTAACTGACTTGCCTAGTTAAATAAAGGTAAAATAAAAAAAATATTTAAAAAATTACCCTGACAGAGAGCGGTGGTTCAGCCCCCAGTCATGTCCTCCATGATGAATAGCCTCCACTGTTGGGGAAGGGGCATGAGAGCCAAAAACAGGATCGATACACACACACACACAAGGACCTGCCTCGCATCTTAAACCTGCCCTGCCCGCCGTGTGTGTGTGTGTGTGTGTGTGTGTGTGTGTGTGTGTGTGTGTGTGTGTGTGTGTGTGTGGGGTGGGGGTATACACATCTGCATGCATGAAGTGTGTCAGCAGGTTTCTAGAGAGGCCTGCATGTCAGCAAACTCAAGGTCGACGTGGCGCACACACACACAGTAGGATGTGCTCAGACTATGCTTAGAGCGTATTGCTGATATTTCAGAAGCAGCAGTGGGGTGACATGTTAATTCGGAGGTGTCCGAGACGATGGATCTCTCCTTAATGAGAGCAAAACAATGACTGAACTAATGAGTCTGATAATGGGGATATTGAGTGATGGGGACTGAATTGTGTCCTGGGAGCCTCTAGATTTTGAATAAGAGCCAGTCTGAAGGCTAGGGCTAAGTCCAGATGAATGCATGCTGTGTGGGGAGGGAGGTGCAGAGGGGTGTAGGGGAGAGGTGGAGGAGAGGTGGAGGAGTGCACAGTCAATCTAAATCAATACAGCACAACTGATTTGCCTCATTGGGCCAGATATATACGAGATCCATACAGTAGCTGTTCCTCGGAGCGTAAACAAAACTTGACAAACCCACAAATTATTAAGCTAAATGAGACCCCATATTTTGACACGAGAACTTGAGGTGCCCGGGCCGAGATGTGATTTGTTTGTGAATGAATGAATTAAGGCGGTTGGAGCAAGAAACAAGACGAACAGAAAACTGTGACGGGCTAATAGCTGGAAAGGAATTACAGTCCAATTGCTCAGTCTTTTTCCAGGCTAATGCTACAGAGGCATTTTACCAAAGCCCAGACACTTAATAGATTTGATTGACAATTTAGTCATTTAGCAGACGCTCTTATCCAGAGCGACTTACAGGAGCAATTAGGGGTAAGTGCCTTGCTCAAGGGCATAGTCATATTTTTTGAAAAGTCAGCAAGGGGAGTTGAACCATCGACCACTCAGTTACTGTCCCAATGCTTTTAACCGCTAGGCTACAGTACCTACCACTCTTATCTTGATGCAGTGTGGTAGTGTCTCCCTTATCTTGATGCAGCGTGGTGGTGTCTCTCTTATCTGGATGCAGCGTGGTAGTGTCTCCCTTATCTTGATGCAGCGTGGTGGTGTCTCTCTTATCTGGATGCAGCGTGGTGGTGTCTCTCTTATCTGGATGCAGCGTGGTGGTGTCTCTCTTATCTTGATGCAGCGTGGTGGTGTCTCTCTTATCTGGATGCAGCGTGGTGGTGTCTCTCTTATCTGGATGCAGTGTGGTGGTGTCTCTCTTATCTTGATGCAGTGTGGTGGTGTCTCTCTTATCTGGATGCAGCGTGGTGGTGTCTCTTATCTTGATGCAGTGTGGTGGTGTCTCCCTTATCTTGATGCAGTGTGGTGGTGTCTCTCTTATCTTGATGCAGTGTGGTAGTGTCTCCCTTATCTTGATGCAGTGTGGTGGTGTCTCTCTTATCTGGATGCAGCATGGTGGTGTCTCTTATCTTGATGCAGTGTGGTGGTGTCTCCATTATCTTGATGCAGTGTGGTGGTGTCTCCCTTATCTTGATGCAGTGTGGTGGTGTCTCTCTTATCTTGATGCAGTGTGGTAGTGTCTCCTTTATCTTGATGCAGTATGGTGGTGTCTCTCTTATCTTGATGCAGCGTGGTGGTGTCTCTCTTATCTAGACGCAGTGTGGTGGTGTCTCTCTTATCTTGATGCAGCGTGGTGGTGTCTCTCTTATCTAGATGCAGCGTGGTGGTGTCTCTCTTATCTTGATGCAGCGTGGTGGTGTCTCTCTTATCTAGATGCAGCGTGGTGGTGTCTCTCTTATCTTGATGCAGCGTGGTGGTGTCTCTCTTATCTAGATGCAGCGTGGTGGTGTCTCTCTTATCTTGATGCAGCGTGGTGGTGTCTCTCTTACCTTGACGCAGCGTGGTGGTGTCTCTCTTATCTTGATGCAGCGTGGTGGTGTCTCTCTTATCTTGATGCAGCGTGGTGGTGTCTCTCTTATCTTGATGCAGCATGGTGGTGTCTCTCTTATCTTGATGCAGCGTGGTGGTGTCTCTCTTATCTTGATGCAGCGTGGTGGTGTCTCTCTTATCTTGATGCAGCGTGGTGGTGTCTCTCTTACCTTGACGCAGCGTGGTGGTGTCTCTCTTATCTTGATGCAGCATGGTGGTGTCTCTCTTATCTTGATGCAGCATGGTGGTGTCTCTTATCTTGATACTTTGTTTCCACGGTTTGTCTGCTGATGTATCTTTGCTGTTGCCAAGTGTGTTCTGTCTAGCTTTTCCAGCTTGTCTTAAACATTATTTCAAAGTTCACCCCCTGCCAAAGGCTTTTTGACTCTTGCCAGGCCATCATTGTAAATAAGAATGTGTTGTTAATTGACCTGCCTGGTAAAGTAAAGAACATTTTAAAAAGAGGTGAGGGTGGGGCAGGCGGGGAGCAGGGCACAATGCCGTGAGTTGGATGCTGAGGCAAGGCATGGAACATCACCAACTCTAGTGTCCACAGAGTATACACCGCCAATTATCCCCCTTAATTATCTATCGACTGGGAACAATTGACGTTTCAGAACACTGATTGGATAATCATGAAGATTGGTCACAGTCATTTTACCTGGCAGTTCTCACTCATCTGTGCAGCCTGGGTCCTAACGGTACTGTTTTCAATATGTGTATTCGTGAGAGGAGAAGTATTTGTGGATTTCTTGATGGGGTTTCTTGCCATAAAATTATTTATTGTCCCGCTGAGCACTATTTGTTTGCATTACATACAAAAAAAGCATACAAAAAATGTATGATATTCAGTCTGATGACACTAGTCCTTTGTTAGACTGTCCTATTCAGCTTCCCCACTGTCTTTCACAAGCAGCTTTTCTTAAAAAGAGGGATGTCTAAGCCTGTACAGTAGCTAGACCTTTTTCCATTTTGCCCCGTTCATTACACCTGAACTCTTCCAGTAGACAGGCACATTCATTACCCCTGAACTCTTCCAGCAGACAGGCCCGTTCATTACCCCTGAACTCTTCCAGTAGACAGGCCCGTTCATTACCCCTGAACTCTTCCAGTAGACAGGCCCGTTCATTACCCCTGAACACTTCCAGCAGGCAGGCCCGTTCATTACCCCTGAACTCTTCCAGCAGACAGGCCTGTTCATTACCCCTGAACTCTTCCAGCAGACAGGCCCGTTCATTACCCCTGAACTCTTCCAGCAGACAGCCCCGTTCATTACCCTGAACTCTTCCAGCAGACAGGCCTGTTCATTACCCTGAACTCTTCCAGCAGACAGGCCCGTTCATTACCCCTGAACTCTTCCAGCAGACAGCCCCGTTCATTACCCTGAACTCTTCCAGCAGACAGGCCTGTTCATTACCCTGAACTCTTCCAGCAGACAGGCCTGTTCATTACCCTGAACTCTTCCAGCAGACAGGCCCGTTCATTACCCCTGAACTCTTCCAGCAGACAGGCCCATTCATTACCCTGAACTCTTCCAGCAGACAGGCCTGTTCATTACCCTGAACTCTTCCAGCAGACAGGCCCGTTCATTACCCCTGAACTCTTCCAGCAGACAGGCCCATTCATTACCCTGAACTCTTCCAGCAGGCAGGCCCGTTCATTACCCTGAACTCTTCCAGCAGACAGGCCCGTTCATTACCCTGAACTCTTCCAGCAGACAGGCCCGTTCATTACCCCTGAACTCTTCCAGCAGACAGGCCCGTTCATTACCCTGAACTCTTCCAGCAGACAGGCCCGTTCATTACCCTGAACTCTTCCAGCAGGCAGGCCCGTTCATTACCCCTGAACTCTTCCAGTAGACAGGCACATTCATTACCCCTGAACTCTTCCAGCAGACAGGCCCGTTCATTACCCCTGAACTCTTCCAGTAGACAGGCCCGTTCATTACCCCTGAACTCTTCCAGTAGACAGGCCCGTTCATTACCCCTGAACACTTCCAGCAGGCAGGCCCGTTCATTACCCCTGAACTCTTCCAGCAGACAGGCCTGTTCATTACCCCTGAACTCTTCCAGCAGACAGGCCCGTTCATTACCCCTGAACTCTTCCAGCAGACAGCCCCGTTCATTACCCTGAACTCTTCCAGCAGACAGGCCTGTTCATTACCCTGAACTCTTCCAGCAGACAGGCCCGTTCATTACCCCTGAACTCTTCCAGCAGACAGCCCCGTTCATTACCCTGAACTCTTCCAGCAGACAGGCCCGTTCATTACCCTGAACTCTTCCAGCAGGCAGGCCCGTTCATTACCCTGAACTCTTCCAGCAGACAGGCCCGTTCATTACCCTGAACTCTTCCAGCAGGCAGGCCCGTTCATTACCCTGAACTCTTCCAGCAGACAGGCCCGTTCATTACCCTGAACTCTTCCAGCAGGCAGGCCCGTTCATTACCCTGAACTCTTCCAGCAGACAGGCCTTTGCTTCTCCAGAAGTTCAATTTCCAAAACAATCCTGTTGAGGACAAAATAAGCCAGTGCTGCTCTCCTTTCCTATTTTTGTCAGCAGCCATTTTCTTGCGACCCTCTTGAAGGGAGTATGATTGTACTGGCACGGACCAGGCAGGCAGACAGGCCGGCAGGCAGGAGACCGAGAGGAATGACACTGATTGTGCTTCCCCTAATTAAACCCGGGCTGACCCTACGGTTGGGAAGTCAGTATTTTGCTCTCCTAATCATCACACAGCAGCAATTACATTCTATTTGGCCCCATTTGCATTTACAAGATTTCCCAGAACAATCAAAGAGAACACAAAAGAGAAAAATAAAGCCAAAGACAGTTAGGTACACTGTGATTCCAATGGATACCAGCAGGGTGCCTGGTTTGGGAATAAAATGGGCATAATATGTGAATAATACGTAATTAGCTCTGGATGTCGTAAGGGAAGAGGGGAGAGAGGTTGTTCTCAACATGCCAGTGGTCATGGGGCAGACATGCTGGGTCACAGTGCCTGGATTCTCAGCCTGGGATGATGTTCTCTACCACAGGGCCTAAATAAGATCCTGATGCGCTCTTTAAGAAGAGGGAGGAAACTATTCACCCTGGCCTGAGGAGAGCAAACCGCAGCTATGAGCTATCAGCAGACCCTGTGTGAGAACTAAGCACTGGGTGAAGGAGAGAAGGACTGGCACAGACTACAGAGACAGAACAACAAAACTTTCTCATATATACTCTCATGGAAACACCATGTATTTTATTCATATTCTGGGGGGGGGGGGGGGGGAGTACATTCCCCATTGCAAGATAGAGCTCTCCATGTGAGTGTACTTCAGAAGTGCACGAGGACAGATTGTCCATCTGTATTCTGGGTGACAGTGTTCTGCTGGGATAGCAGTTCTCTCCCAGAGAGAGATGGCATCTATGGAGAACAGTTCAGCGGTACTGTGTGTCACAGCATAAAAGCCCCTTTGAAAATGCATGCAGCTGGCATCCACACAAACTAACTGAAGGAGATGTTTTACCGCTTCTTTTCTCATGCTACCTCCGTGACTAAATCGAACGACAAGAGAGCGGTCACAGCAAGGTCGTTTGGTAAAAAAATGTAATTATGCTTGCAGATAGGCTTACCCCAGGGGCTTCAAGCTTTCCAGGAGAGAGACGGCTGTGCATGCATTTTTTATACAGATTCAAATCATTGTCATTAGAGTTAGATAAACAATAGCATTGATGTAAAACACAGTAAAACATACAGTAAATCAATAGGTTCCAATTAGTAGATTTGTATAAGACTTGACTTGTAAAACAACATCAGCCATATATGTCAGGCCATTCCCTCCGCTAAAGTTGTACCCTTTTAGGCTTCCTACGACAACCAGCATAATGGAGGATTCTACTGACCTTCCAACACCCCTCCACAGATAATATGTTGCCCGTTGGAATTGTCATGCAGTGTGATGGACCATTAAATAATTAAGACACACAAATGACTAGAGGTAGTCCGACCAGCAATTGATTTGATTGTGCCGGGCCGGGCTCAGACTTGCTGCACTGTGTTAAAAAAAGACAGTGAGTGACTGTGACTAGCACCCATTGTCTCCCTCTCCTCCATGCTGCAGCAAACACCACACATCAACAGTGTGTATAGTGTTGTCTCCCTCTCCTCCCTGCTGCAGCGACCACCACACATCAACAGTGTGTATAGTGTTGTCTCCCTCTCCTCCCTGCTGCAGCGACCACCATACATCAACAGTGTGTATAGTGTTGTCTCCCTCTCCTCCCTGCTGCAGCGACCACCACACATCAACAGTGTGTATAGTGTTGTCTCCCTCTCCTCCCTGCTGCAGCGACCACCACACATCAACAGTGTGTATAGTGTTGTCTCCCTCTCCTCCCTGCTGCAGCGAACCACCACACATGAACAGTGTGTATAGTGTTGTCTCCCTCTCCTCCCTGCTGCAGCGACCACCACACATCAACAGTGTGTATAGTGTTGTCTCCCTCTCCTCCCTGCTGCAGCGAACACCACACATCAACAGTGTGTATAGTGTTGTCTCCCTCTCCTCCCAGCTGCAGCGAACCACCACACATCAACAGTGTGTATAGTGTTGTCTCCCTCTCCTCCCTGCTGCAGCGACCACCACACATCAACAGTGTGTATAGTGTTGTCTCCCTCTCCTCCCTGCTGCAGCGACCACCACACATCAACAGTGTGTATAGTGTTGTCTCCCTCTCCTCCCTGCTGCAGCAAACCACCACACATCAACAGTGTGTATAGGGCTGTCCGTGTTGCTGAAGCTGAGAAATAATTACAGCCATTTCTGACTGAAAGGTTCTGTTATCGAAATCCCTCATTTGTATAGGAAAAACATTCCATATTCCCTCAAACCTTGCTCTCTTTACGTGACCAATGGGGCCCGACTTATAACATATCATAATCACATCAATAAATTGGTTATAACAAACTCCAAATACTATAACAGCAAAATGGATGCAGAAACGGAGGAATGTTTTCTGGTTGCTCATGGGGTAAAGGGGAAGTCAGATGTGTGGAATAAATTTGACTAGTTGTGGAAAATACTGGAGATCAAGAAAATAAGTCAAGGAGCAAGCACTGAGTACGTGTGAGTGCCAAACAGGTGCTGTATAGATCACAATATCATTTTTCTGACCGTTTGGAACAATGTAAACAACACTAAATACATTATAAGCATACCTTAGTCTTGTGTTTTTTTGTCAAGTCGTTATTACAGCAAATACTAAAAACAGTCGCATTCATTCGTGAATGCAATTTCTGAAATGAAATGGTTTCATTCTTGTTTAAATTCTTGTTTAAGCTAATTATTTAAGGCTCACTTTATTTTATTTTAAAACTAAAATGCTTTTATTGCAGTTCAAATCAGTAAACAACTCCTATGCTGTGTGATGACATGAACAAATGAATGATACTTTGATACAGTAGCATATACAGTGACGATATTAGCATGTAAATCTTGGTGGGACAAACTCCCCAAAATTTTTTGACATGCATTCCAGCAAAGCCACAACACAACACTAAACAATAATTCATTGCACTATAACAGTGACAAACGGTGCCCACAAACTGTTAGGGCCTACATAAAGCTGTCCCAACAGCAGAGCTATCTTTTCATTACCATGGAGTGAATCCTTACCACCGCTACACCTGGCTATCAGCGGAGCCTTGTCTGGCAGTGAAATAGTTAATTCAGCCTCATTTACTGCCTTTTTTAAAAACATAGCTGATATAGCTGACTTGCTTAAACAAATATGGCTTCTACTGACAATTGAGATGTGCAAACTATGGCATAAGGGAACGATGAGCGTCAATCCCTAATTTTGATTAATAATTACTGAGCGAGCTAAAACGAACGTAGTCAATAAAACTATTGTTCAGAACTTTTCAAATGTACAGCAACAGAATTCAGAATGTGGGCCATTCTTACAGTATTCTCCCTGTACACTAAGTCAGAACCGTAGGATAAATAAAGGGGGCATATAAGCAATTACAATTTTCGATGATGACATTTCTCTAAAACAGGCTATCGGCTACACCTGCACCACCAAGTCAGAACAGTAGGCTAAGTTATGAGGGGGAAAGGGACCAAATTATTAGGGTGAGGCACATGGAATACTACCAGCTTACTACACAACTTACACTTAGTATTACTTTCTTAGCTACAGTATACATACAGTACCTCCGGAAAGTATTCAAACCCCTTGACCTTTTCCACGTGTTGTTATGTTACAGCCTTATTCTAAAAATGATTAAATTGTCCCCCCCCCCTCATCAATCTACACACTATACCCCATAATGACAAGGCAAAAAGAGGTTTTCAGAATTTTTGATTCATTTATTTAAAAAAATATCACATTTACATAAGTATTCAGACCCTTTACTCAGTCCTAAATTGAAGCACCTTTGGCAGCGATTACAGCATAGAGTCTTTTTGGGTATGATGCTACAAGCGTGGCAGACCTGTATATGGGGAGTTTCTCCCATTGTTCTCTGCAGATCAGCTCTGTCAGGTTGGATGGGGAGCGTTGCTGCACAGCTATTTTCAGGTCTCTCCAGAGATGTTTGACAGGTTCAAGTCTGGGCTCTGGCTGGGCCACTCAAGGATATTCAACTCCTGCGTTGTCTTGGCTGTGTGCTTAGGGTCGTTGTCCTGTTGAAAGGGGAACCTTTGCCTCAGTCTGAGGTCCTGAGAGCTCTGGAGCAGGTTTTCATCAAGGAACTCATTGAAGTCTGAGATTTCTAAGTTCTGAGGTTCCAGTTGTTTTGAATGCAGCAGAAGTCATGCTGGATTGACAGCATGGCCAATGTATTCAACCTTTTCTGGCCCATGGTGTTGCATGTGAATGTTTATCCCTTTAAGCTTGGAAAATAGACTCTTAAACCCAGACTTGGACCACACACCCTCTCCACTGAATAGCAGACTAGGGATTGCTTTGCAATGCTTGCAGTTAACCACTGATTCCTTCCATTTGTTATGTTGTGTAATGTTTATGTCCAGTGGCCGATGAGCACTTCATATGATAAGGATTGAAAAGGATTTGCCAGTAGATTGTCGACTTGATTCATGATGATGACTGCTTGTCTAGCTTGCTAGCTAAGATTTTGAAAGTAGGATGTTGACATGATCAGTCCAATCAAGCTACGGTAGATATACTGTGATTTGATGTCATTTTATCTGTGGCCAATGACCTTGAGCCTTTTTAGATGGGCAATTCTAATGTAAATCTATGGCAGCACCCAAGGGGCTTGAATTTTCGAGCTATCCCCGTAGATTTTGCGGCGACGTAGTGTCCCCATGAGTGACAAAACACTGAGCCAATCACGGCGCAACTAGAGAACATTAACAACCCCTACGCTCTGTATTTTTCGCTGGTTGGCCCAGCACCACAGAAAACACTGAGCTAGGAGCTACCTTAAGAAATCAATTTTTTTAATATTTTTTTTTACATTGTTTGCAAACTGATATGTGACACTTATTAATGCCCAAATAACATGCAAAACAGGATGCGCTCTTAGGCCTACAGCTCCGTGGTGGTTATACAAGGCTGCTATACTAAGCCTACTAATGATAATGACATTACTTATTATTATAATAATAATAACAATAAGGAGATCAAGAAAAGGGAGAGTTATTATTATTATCAATGTTATTTCTCTGAAAATGTACAACAAAAAAAATGTGTAAAGCCTTTATTACAGCAAAGCAAAGATTTAAAACAGCGAATTTGTGAAATTGTTTACTTGACATGTCGTTGCGTGAGGCTTGGTGCTCACGGAATCAGTAGGCTATTAAACAAACACTGTAGATATTACAGGAGGCTGCTGAGGGGAGGACAGCTCATAATAATGGCTAGAATGGAGTAAATGGAATACCATTCCGTTCCAGCCATTACTATGAGCCTGTCCTCCCCAATTAAGGTGACACTAAGCTCCTGTGGTATATATGCATGATTTATAAAGCCAGGCACATTATTATTATTAGTAGCAGTAGTAGTAGTTCTTTTTACCCATTTTTCTGCCCAATTGGTAGTTGCAGTCTTGTCCCATCGCTGCAACTTCTGTATGGACTCGGGAGAGGCGACGGTCAAGAGCCATGCTTCCTCCGAAACACGACCCTGCCAAGCCACACTTCTTCTTGACACACTGCTCGCTTAACCCGGAAACCAGCCACACCAATGTGTCAGAGGAAACACTGTACAACTGAAGACAGAATTCAGCGTGCATGCACCTGGCCCGCCACTCGGAGGTCCCAAGCCAGGCACATCTAACAGTTAGGCTATTGATTATAGACCTATTTAAGTTAGGGTTTCCTCTCTTCTCACTTTTCTTCGACAATTAGACAAGGGCTGTTTTCTCATCTCCTCATTCCGCTGCTGTCTCCGCCGCATTGTTCTCAACACCAATTTACTGGTTAACTTTGCTATTATGCACATAACAACATTCAACAGCGCAGTGATGTGTTTCAGAACCGCAGACAGCAACCACTATCCAACGGGGGAGAATTTGTTATGAAATATGATTATTTTGTATTAGTGTTGCACCATTGTTCCTACGTAATATAACCATAGTAGCACATCTTGGAGTAATAGACTCCACAACAGATCAGTCCAATCAGCGCGAATCAGAGAGGTGTCTTTGTACACAATGATATTTTGTTGTTGTTGTTTTGCTACTGATCGACTAAAGAAATCTAGGTTGACCAACAACCAAAAAATAGACCAGTGGATTAAATGGGGTCAGCCCTACTGGACCCTAACGTTATACTTGATTGAGTGATGTGTGACATGATGTTAAGGCCTTGTTTTGACCTTGACATATATAAATGTTTAATACACTGAGCAGTAACAGATTTGGCGGAGAGATATAGGTGAGAACTGGCTATTGAGCCAAGTGTGCTATAGAATGTTGAATGAAGCATGTGAAACTAAGTGTACCCACAGTTACAACACACACAGTTTTAGAATCCAACCTGCTTGGAGAGTTTGCACTGAGGCCCGGCCACCACCAATATATCTAATGATCTTCCCCCCAGTGGGTTTGCAGAAGCCTTCCCTCAAAAAACAAAACTCGGACAGTTAACACAAGTGCACCATTAGAGATAATGATTCCACATTATGGAGGCTGTTAAATTTAAGGGGTGCTGAGTTTCCCGTGGTATAGTACGGACTTCCAAAATACAGAAACCCAATATGACCAGAGAGATCCAGGCACTAATGTGACCCTGCCTGCCTCCCTCCCAGGCCTCTGAAGCTGCCTGCCTGCCACAGGGCTTAACAAGTAGCGTTCCATCACTGCTAAGCAGGTGATAATGGGTGTCGTTTAGGCAGACAGGGTGTTCGCATGCTGAGTTTTTATTGCCCCTGCTGAGTCCCCTCCACACAGGGAAGGGAGGAATGGATACACAGTTAGTTGCACAACTGAATGCATTCAACCAAAATGTGTCTCCTCTGAATCAGACAGGTGCGGGGGGCTGCCTTAATCAACGTCCAATTCATCACATGTTGTTAGGGGTTAGCTGCTTTGCTCAAGGGCAGAACAGCAGATTTTTCCACTTTGCCAGCTCAGGGATTCGATCCAGCGACCTTTCGGGTACTGGAACAACACTCTTAACCGCTAGGCAGCCTGCTAGTGCTCTCCTCTCTCCTGGTCCAGACTGAGGGCTGGGAGCCAGGGCTGGAGGGGAAAGAGGATGTAGGCAGGTGGGAGGGACTTAGATTATGTGCTAAAAGGTTTGAATATTGATATGAAACTTGAGTGACATGGTGTACATGCTAAAGAACCATAATGTATGTTCAGAAAGAGGGGAGCAGGCAACACTTCTTGCACTTTTTTTACCCAACAAACACAGTGAAAGTAATCTCTTAAATCTATTATCAGTATTTTGAGTAAGTTTTCATCTTGTTCAATGTTACGTTTAGTTTGTATTTCATAAATTCCAGCACATTATTTTTGACTTTCATTTATGTACATAGACCTAATAAAATAAGCCGTCCTTTAAAAAAATACTTGAATTACTTTGTGAGGAAATGAATCACATAAAGGCACAGCGTGATAAGGACTAATAACTGGTTATTACAGCATGCACTTTTTTATCTCTGCTAATAACTTGCCTCATTTCATCACGAGAGAACAAAGTGCATTATGGAGCCAGATTTCACATTAAGGCAATTTGGAATATTCCAGACTGCCTAATTCAGGGTCAGACTTCTGTGTAACTTAAATTGACAAGATTAATTATACAATTAATTCAAAACTCCTCTCAATTATGTAGAGAAATGCTGGCTGCCTGCTCAGACTGACCTCTCACCTTCTCTGAGGTGAGGTACCCGATAAGCATAATTTCGATTTGAGCTGAAGAAGTTGCTGCATATTCATGTCTCCGTGCTAGACTCAGAAAATTACTATTATTCTTTAATTATAAGCAGTCTGTGACTGCCCTTGATATGAAAAGGCCAGACATTATGTCATTCAAATACTTAAATGAACACAAGAAATCAAACCACATTTTATTTGTCAAATGTGCTGAATACAACTGGTGTAGAGTTTACCATAAAATGCTTGCTTTACAAGCCCTTCCCAACGATGCAGAGTTTAAAAAGAGGAATAAAATACACAAAAATGGAAAAGTATTCAGACCCCTTGACTTTTTCTCCCTTTTGTTACCTTACAGCCTTATTCTAAAATGTATTAAATAAAATGCCCTCATCAATCTACACACAATACCCCATAATAACAAAGTGAAAACAGGTTTAGAAATTTTGCAAATGTATTAAAAATAAAGAACAGAAATACCTTATTTACATAATAATTCAGACCCTTCGCTATGAGACTCAAAATTGAGCTCTTGTGCATCCTGTTTCCATTGATCATCCTTGAGAAGTTTCTACAACTTGATTGGAGTCCACTTGTGATAAATTCAATTGATTGGACATGATTTGGAAAGGCACTCACCTGTCTATATAAGGTCCCACCATTGACAGTGCATGTCAGAGCAAAAACCAAGCAATGAGGTTCAAGGAATTGTCCGTAGAGCTCTGAGAGAGGATTGTGCCGAGGCACAGATCTGGAGAAGAGTAACAAAACTTTTCTGCAACATTGAAGGTCCCCAAGCCTCCATCATTCTTAAATAGAAGAAGTTTGGAGCCACAAAGACTCTCCATAGAGCTGCCTGGCCAAACTGAGCAATTGGGGGAGATGGGCCTTGGTCAGGGAGGTGACCAAGAACCCGATGGTCACTCTGACAGAGCTCCAGAGTTCCTCTGTGGAGATGGGAGAACCTTCCAGAAGGACAACCACCTCTGCAGCACTCCACCAGTAGCCAGACAGAAGCCGCTCCTCAGTAAAAGGCACATGACAGCCTGCTTCGTTAGGTTACCACATTACTGTACATGGAACATGCAAATTCATGAGCATCATGCTCTCTCCCTCCTCTGTGTAAAGAAATGTGACTCCAACCAACCATGGCACACACAAATTGTACCGGGAGGCGGGACAGACAGCAGACTGCATTTCCCTGTCATCGCTCGCTTTGTGACTGACAGGCACCTATCCTATCAATAGATTGCTAGAAGACATATTGTTCATTCTAGAGGGCTCGACAGACTGGTGAATTGAGCATTTTAAATGAAAAGTAGCCTAGTTAATATGAAGTGGAAAAAGTAGCCGGTTGAAAATGTGTCTGTAACCGGCTGATTAGCCGTCTTTAACGGAAAACACCAATAGTACCCGTAAAGACATTGGAAAACTTACTTTTTCTAAAAAGGTCACCTTTTGATGCCTAAGTCCAATTTTGACTATAGAAAATATACTGAACAAAAATATAAATGCAACATGCAATAATTTAAAAGATTTTACTGAGTTACAGTTAATACTGTATAAGAAAATCAGTCGATTGAAATAAATTCATTAGGCCATAATCTAAGAATTTACCAAATTGTCACAAATACCTTAAAAGAAGTTTGGGGCATGGATCAGAAAGACCATCTGTGTCTGGTGTGACCATGTGTGCCTTATTGTTGATCAGGCTTGTGGCCTGTGGAATGTTGTCCCACTCCTCTTCAATGGCTGTGCAAAGTTGCTGGATATTGGCGGGAACTGGAACACGATGTCGTACATGTCGATCCAGAGCATCCCACACATGCTCAATGGGTGACATGTCTGGTGAGTATGCAGGTCATGGAAGAACTGGAACATGTTCAGCTTCCATGATTTGTGTATAGATCTGAGACATGGGGCTGTGTATTATCATGCTGAAACATGAGGTGGATGAATGGCGCTACAATATATGTTTGCTTTTATTGTTATGTATAATTCAGGCATTTTCATTAGGTGAGCAATGTTAAAAATGATTACAAATTGATTTGTTTATTACTTTTTTGGACTTAAAACTTTTGCGGTAATGACCCAATAGGCATCATGGTGGAAAATGTCATTTTCCACCAATGTTTTTCTGGTCAAGTGCCAGTTTCATGAGAATCACTCAACAGCTATGTCTGGCAATCCAGTAGTAGGGAGTACCATTACCAGATCAATGTGCAGAGGTACAAGGTATAGTATTTGAGGTAGATATGTACATGAGCACAAATTGTGTCGATATTTCAACGACTCATTAAACATTACTGCAAAGGCGAAAGTTGATTTACTAAGTATTTACTAAATTCTTGAGAGAGAGAAAATTGGGGGTAGCCTACATTCTCAACATATCTGCCTCTTGTAATCTATTCATGGACATATGTGTGAGTCACATTCAACAGCAATGAGATCAACATGGTATTTCTTTCATAATTCATGTGTGTAAAAGGAGATCTCGTAGTCGGCCTGAGGAACAGCAGGTGAGTTCTGAGCTCATCGTCCCTGACAAGCAGCCATTATCAACGTTTAACGGGAGAAAATCACCAGGGATGGCTGTAAAACCTCTTTGAAAGACCTTCAGAATCCCTCTCTTTCACTCTAATTCTCTTTCTGTTTCTCCCCCTCTTTCTAGCTCTGCCTTCAGAGCAGAGAAAGAAGGAAAATGGTCTACTTGACCTTAATCTGCCCAGCGGTGAGTGGTTGAGAGACGACATGCAACCGCAGAGGTAAAGGGCAATTGTTTCTTTTTACTCTTCTGAGAGCCAATTTGCACCCCACCCCCCCAGGGAATGTTCTGAAGCTGTGAACTATTTCAGGTCTGCCACATTGTTTCTCATGCTTTCAGCGGGACCGGGGCTATGGAAAGCTAGCTCCACTTTTCTGATCCTCCATCACCCCCTGACCCGTTTTAGTCACTTGCTGAATTATGGAGTTCATATGAATATGCAAATCAGAATGAGATTATCCTGGCACTGGTCGCAGATGTCTGTTGGCCTCAAGACTGTGTTAACCCACTGAGCTAAAGCCTATGGGCATTAGCTTTGGGAGCAAACATGCATTACAGTAATTACACTTGTATGGACTCACTATTTAAACCAGTCTGTGAGGTCTATAAAAGAGCAAAAAGACCATAGCTGTTTCCCTCAAAGTCAGCACAGAGCTGATAGATCTGTCAGCCACACTTATATAAGAGTCAAGAGGTGATGCATATTTAAACAACGTATAAAGCAGAGAAATTAACCTAGAGTCAAATTTGGCACAGACCATGAATAAATAATTGAAAGTTATTAAGTTATTTGTTAACAGCAAATGTTCTGTGTGTGTCCCTGAAAACATGACTTTTGAATAGTTTGAGGTTTTTAAAACTTTAATGCCAGGATCTCCGTCTGGTAAAAATGAGGCTGAGCTACAATTGATTCTTCAGGCGGGGATAGATAATTATAGTGGCTGTGTGTTTTCGTGAAGCCTGGACCATTTAGCCCTGGGTAAAGCAGCATTCACCCATGATGCGGCACTCTGCTCACTCACCTCCCCAGTGTCAGACTCAACACCCACACACTGAACACTGACAGGGCAACTAAAGGTTAGCTAACTTCCATTCCTCTCCCACAAACCCTGTCTCCTATTTACTTGGATATCTCCCACTGCACTCCTTTCCCTCTGCTCCTCTATACACTCTATTCTTCTTCTTTCCCCCTTTTTCCAAATCCTTATTGTTCTACCATTCCTCTCCTTCACTTCTCTCCTCTCCACCGTCCCATCCCAGTCACCTCTGTGAGTGTCTCCGGTGATAGCAGCAGTACATCTCACCAGTTTAATTCATCAGGACCTCTGTGTAATTCACTCCATCACAGGGCTCTGGGCTGGGCTGAGACTGGGCTACCATGCCCAGACATTGGAAACTGCTGCTTCTAGCCTGAGGTCAATGAGTTATCCCACCACATGTGGCCATACTGCACACTTTTTCTCTTAATACAAGTCTCTGTATTGTTGCCTTCACATGACACACACAAACATCTCTTTGTCAGAAGGGGTGGGAGGAGAAACAAACACACAGTGGCGGCTCCCCCCGGGCAGGTAAAGGGGGACGGTGATCCGCAACTGATGGGGTTTCACACAGGTCAGCGTTACACACCGTTTCCCAGGGCCGCCTGCTCACCCGCTCGCCATCGTGAGAGAAACGCCAATTGTCTAGCGGCAAGGCCACTGTGGCGAGGCCGTCCCCCATCTGGAGTGGCACTGGAACACCAGGCCTTGGTCACAGCTGCTCTCCCCCGCCTCGGGAGGAATTGCTTCCATTTGCCCTGTCAGTTTGGCCAGGCCGGCGGAGGCTTTTCTCATTTGTCAAAGAGCGGGGGCGCTCCTTTGCCTCTCAGAGCTAATCTGGGGCCGCTGGCTGGAGAATGGAATCGCTCTCTTTTTTCTCTCGCTCTCTCCTGATTGATACAGCCTTTCAGTCGCCAGGGTCTCTTTATTCTCCCTGTTGGTTCAGCAGGGAGAAGCAGAGGAGTCATGTTGACAGGTAGAAAACATCAGGGTCAGGTCAATAACCTCACATGGTCATGGTGTGTTTATAACAGCAGAACATCATACTTCACTCTATCAGTATCACAGGCTGGCTGAGAGAGAGCGAGAAAGGCTGAGAGAGAGGCTGAGAGAGAGAGGCGAGGGGCTGAGAGAGAGAGAGAGAGAGAGGCTGAGAGAGAGACGCTGAGAGAGCAAGAGGCAGTGAGACCATTTTCACATGTATTCATAAAACATGTATATCGACTCGTGAACAGAAATGTAATTGGACAAGGTTCTGAAAATGACCTTCCGCTGAAACAAACAACGCTCAAATATCACACCCAAAACAGTCTTTGTTCTTCATTCACTTTTTATGCATGAGTGGTGCCTGGTATCTTCTTGTTTATGGGAAGATAAATAACATGATTTAATCATATTTAAAATGCCTCGCATTGTATAATAGGAGTATCAAAACAACCTTGCTTAAACATACAGTATATAAACATATTCAGCTAACAGTATTCCATGAGTTTAAGGTTTCCTTTACTATGGTAAATAACAAAGTAATTAGTCGGCAGCAACTTCAATAAGGTCTGTGCTAATAACATTTTACAACTGAGGGAATAGTGCAGTGTAATTAGTGTGCTGTCACATGTGCTTTGAGCTAAACGAAACTAGCTAGAGAAAATGCTGTAGCCCAGAGACTGATCCTATCATTGGAGCCCAGCCTTCCTTCCTTTGAGCAAGAAACACTTTCAAGTCTTCCTCCGTTTCATTCGATGCACTGCATCCAACAGGTGCTTTTAGGAGATTGGTTTAAACTGATTAAAAGTCCAATAAAAAGCCCAGTCATCCTCAACCTCAGAAGTGATAAATACCTTCACTTTGTACTGTAAACACGGTATTCACACTGTTCAACAGTATGATTGTGTTATTAGAGTATTAAAGTGCTCACTGCAATGTGTTGATGATCTCGGCAAGATAAAGACAAGAATATATCTGGTTGACTTATCTTGTGCTAGATCATTTCTCACAGATACTCTCGAAAGCGAGTACATACACTACCATTCAAAAGTTTGGGGTCACTTAGAAATGTCCTTGTTTTTTGAAAGAAAAGCACATTTTCGTCCATTTAAAATAACATCAAATTGATCAGAAATACAGTGTAGACATTGTTAATGTTGTAAATGACTATTGTAGCTGGAAACGGCAGATTTTTAATGGAATATCTACATAGGCGTACAGAGGCCCATTATCAGCAACCATCACTCCTGTGTTCCAATGGCACGTTGTGTTAGCTAATCCAAGTTTATCATTTTAAAAGGCTAATAGATCATTAGAAAACCCTTTCGCAATTATGTTAGCACAGCTGAAAACAGATGTACTGATTAAAGAAGCAATAAAACTGGCCTTCTTTAGACTAGTTGAGTATCTGGAGCATCAGCATTTGTGTTTTCGATTACAGGCTCAAAATGGCCAGAAACAAAGAACTTTCTTCTGAAACTCGTCAGTCTATTTTTGTTCTGAGAAATGAAGGCTATTCCAACCGAGAAATTGCCAAGAAACTGAAGCTCTCGTACAACGCTGTGTACTACTCCCTTCAGAGAACAGCGCAAACTGTCTCTAACCAGAATAGAAGGAGGAGTGACCCCAATCTTGTGAACGGTAGTGTACATAGATTGTCACTTGCCTGTTTATTTAGGTGGACATCATATTAAGTCTAGATTTGATTTTGTAAGTGGAAACAGTGACCAAAAGTGCTGAGTGTAATGAAATGCATCAGTGTCATTTCCAACGTTGCTCTCGCCTGTAATACAAAACGATTTCTGGCCAATAACATTCAATCAAAACAACGCATATACTGTATATAAGCACCACTGTCTTTAAATTGAAGTTTTGAGTAATTCAAGACAGATATTTAAGACTTACCACGTGGTATATGGGGATCCTTTTGCATCCTTGTCTTGATAGACCTTGTCCTCTCTGGATCCAGCTTTGACCTTGTTGTCCTCTCTGGATCCAGCTTTGACCTTGTTGTCCACTCTGGATCCAGCTTTGACCTTGTTGTCCACTCTGGATCCAGCTTTGACCTTGTTGTCCTCTCTGGATCCAGCTTTGACCTTGTTGTCCACTCTGGATCCAGCTTTGACCTTGTTGTCCACTCTGGATCCAGCTTTGAACTTGTTGTCCTCTCTGGATCCAGCTTTGACCTTGTTGTCCACTCTGGATCCAGCTTTGACCTTGTTGTCCTCTCTGGATCCAGCTTTGACCTTGTTGTCCACTCTGGATCCAGCTTTGACCTTGTTGTCCACTCTGGATCCAGCTTTGACCTTGTTGTCCTCTCTGGATCCAGCTTTGACCTTGTTGTCCACTCTGGATCCAGCTTTGACCTTGTTGTCCACTCTGGATCCAGCTTTGACCTTGTTGTCCACTCTGGATCCAGCTTTGACCTTGTTGTCCTCTCTGGATCCAGCTTTGACCTTGTTGTCCACTATGGATCCAGCTTTGACCTTGTTGTCCACTCTGGATCCAGCTTTGACCTTGTTGTCCACTCTGGATCCAGCTTTGACCTTGTTGTCCACTCTGGATCCAGCTTTGACCTTGTTGTCCTCTCTGGATCCAGCTTTGACCTTGTTGTCCACTCTGGATCCAGCTTTGACCTTGTTGCATTCAAGGCCTCCTTGTTCGCACACACCTTTTCAGTTCTGCCCACACATTTTCTATAGGATTGAGAACAGGGCTTTGCGATGGCCACTGCAATACATTGACTTTGTTGTCCTTAAGCCATTTTGCCACAACTTTGTAAGTGTGCTTGGGGTCATTGTCCATTTGGAAGACCCATTTGCGACCACGCTTTAACTTCCTGACTGATGTCTTGAGATGTTGCTTCAATATATCCACATAATTTTCCTGCCTCATGATGCTATCTATTTTGTGAAGTGCACCAGTCCCTCCTGCAGCAAAGCACCCCCATAACATGATTCTGCCACCCCCGTGCAAGCCTCCCCCTTTTTCCTCCAAACATAACGATGGTCATTATGGCCAAACAGTTCTATTTTTTTTCAACAGACCAGAGGACATTTCTCCATAAAGTAGGATCTTTGTTCCCATGTGCAATTGCAAACCGTAGTCTGGCTTTTTTATGGTGGTTTTGGAGCAGTGGTTTCTTCCTTGCTGATCGGCCTTTCAGTTTCCTCCAGCATCTTCACAAGGTCCTATACTATTGTTCTGGGATTGATTTGCACTTTTTGGCACCAAAGTACGTTGATCTCTAAGAGACAGAACGCGTCTTCTGCCTGAGCGGTATAATGGCCCCATATAATGGTCCCATTGTGTTTATACTTGCATACTATTGTTTGTACAGATGAACGTGGTACCTTCAGGCGTTTGGAAATTGCTCCCAAGGATGAACCAGACTTGTGGAGGTCTACAACTTTTTTTCTGAGGTCTTGGCTGATTTCTTTTGATTTTCCCATGATGTCAAGCAAACAGGCAGTGAGTTTGAAGGTAGGCCTTGATATGCATCCACAGATACACCTCCAATTGACAGAAGCTTCTAAAGCCATGACATAATTTTCTGGAATTTTCCAAGCTGTTTAAAGGCACAGTCAACTTGTCGATATAGGACTCGTTTTACTGTGGATGGAGATACTTTTGTACCCGTTTCCTCCAGCATCTTCACAAGGTCCTTTGCTGTTGTTCTGGGATTGATTTGCACTTTTCACATCAATGTAGATTCATCTCTAGGAGACAGAATGCGTCTTCTTCCTGAGCGGTATGACGGCTGCGAGGTCCCATGGTGTTTGTACAGATGAGCGTGGTACCTTCAGGCGTTTGGAAATTGCTCCCAAGAATGAACCAGACTTGGAGGTATACACATTTTTTTCTGAGTTCTTGGCTGATTTCTTTTGATTTTCCCATGATGTCAAGCAAAGTTTGAAGGTAGGCCTTGAAATACATCCACAGGTACACCTCCAATTGACTCAAATTATGTCAATTAGCCTATCAGAAGCATCTAAAGCCATGACATCATTTTCTGGAATTTTCCAAGCTGTTTAAAGGCACAGACAACTTAGTGTATGTACACTTCTGACCAACTGGAATTGTGATACAGTGAATAATAAGTGAAACAATCTCTGTAAACATTTGTTGGAAATATTACTTGTGTCATGCACAAAGTAGATGTCCTAACCGACTTGCCAAAACTATTAACAAGAAATTTGTGGAGTGGTTGAAAACGAGTTTTATTGACTCCAACCTAAGTGTATGTACATTTCCAACTTCAACTGTAGGTACTTTATTGCAATGCTTGGTGATGGGGTCATTCTAAGACAGTAAGGGGTCATATACAATGAGTATCTCCTTGGCCACGTCGTCTATCTGAGCTTTGAACTCAGGGAAGCGGATCAGGACCCTCCTGTAGTCCTTGACGTACAGGGAGTAGAGCCGGCAGGTGGTCAGCGCTGTCACTTCGGCACTGCTCTTGCCGTTCGGCATCACCAGGCACAGCTCTGAGAGATTAAAGGTCAGAATGGGAGCAAAGGACAGATGAGAGAACAGCTATTGTTAAATCAGTATTTTACAAATACTCAGGAGAAGCCTCCGAGTGCATAAGCCCTACTTTTCTTTTCTCTCACAAAACACATTACAGGAGATATCATTTGAGTGATGGTTGTAAACATTTAAGGAGTAAATGTGACAACCTTAATTTATTCCTAAGTTTAATTATTTCTTAATATTGACATTTCTAATTAAGCAGTGTAATTGGAAAGCCAGTGCAGTAGCAATGATTTTAGTATGCGCTGATAAATTAATACAAAAATTATTAATGAATGCTACAGTTTTTAATTGCTGTGCACCCGTATTCATAATTGCGGCACCATCCTCCTTGAAGTGACATGATGACAAATACAAGTGTCATGTCAGCGCTTTTCCTACTCATCAAATTCCTCAATAAAATCAAACCTATTTTGCAGAAGCCATGAACAGAAAACAAATTAAGCCTGCATTTAATTTTCTACCTTCATTAATGCATATTTTGCCTTGGTTACAATCATTATAGTAACTGAAACAAAACAAATTAATAGCACAAATGCATTTGCTGTGTAAAGAAGTAGTTGGACTCACTAAAAACACAGGTCAGCTACGTATTTCAACCTAAATGATCTCATTGGCTCTATAAATGTTTTGCATAAAAAAACTTTTTAGTCCTTAAAATGTTATGTAATAATAATGTTCACAGCATGAAGTAAAAAAAGTGTGAGCGTGACCGTGACCAACCATACTAAATATGTAGTGAGCGTGACCAACCATACTAAATAGCTATGTTAAAAACCTTGCCACTAATGCTTGGCTGGGTAAAAACTAACATCACCTCACAGTCATCACAGAATTTTATACACATAATACAACTTTGGAGTATGACATGTTACTTTTGAAGTGTATTCAGTGTGCAGATTTTCTTTGCTTGCATAAAAAGTCAAAGAAAGCCCAGAGAAACGCAAAGAGACTGGGGGTTGAGAGGGGGAAATGATGAGCTTTCAGACTGGCCTCTTTTGCATGCAAATCATATCTGAATTTCTCATTAGCATAAATGCATGAGCAACTCTAAATGCTTTTAATTTTCAATCTCGCCAAGCAGAGGAGTAATTTGTCACTGTCAGGGTGAGAATCTAAAAGGGGAGAACCAAAGGGAGCCAAGGACTCCACACTAAATTGGAATCAGAGAACATTTCTGATTTGGTAATTGACTGATGTGCAGTTCAATCGGAGCTGTCTTGAAGGTGTAAATAATTTGGTGTATATTTAAATGGAGAAAGTGTGAGGTGGATATGCTGAAGCACATTACAACAGTTTCACCCAGGATACTCTTTTCCTTGTATACCCATGACTAAGCGGCCTCACACTGTTCCAACTCCATCATCAAGTTCGCTGACGACACGACAGTAGTAGGCCTTATTACCAACAAGGACGAAACAGCCTATAGGGAGGAGGTAGGCGTGGTGCCAAATAAGCAAACTCTCAATGTGAATAAAACAAAAGGAGCTGATTGTGGACTTCAAGAAGAACCAGGCTGGGCACACCCTCATCCTTATCACCGGGGCTGGGGTGGCGACGGTAAAAAACGTCACGTTCCTCTGCGTACAAGTCTCAATGGTGAAACGGTCTAACCACAAGTACACTGTAGTAAAGAAGGCACGACAGCGACTCTTCAACCTCAGGATGCTGAAGAAATTCAGCCTATTCCCGTGGGCCCTCAGTGTTCTACAGGAGCACTATCGAGAGCATACTATCGGGCTGCATCACAGCCTGGTACGGCAACTCCACCACCGATGACTGCAAGACACTACAGAGGGTGGTACGCTCAGCCTAACACACCATTGGGTGCACACTGCCTGCCCTCCAGGCCACCTACAACACCAGGTGTCACAGGAAGGCCAAGAAGACCATCAGGGACTCCAGCCACCCGAGCCATGTTCATCTGCATATCCATCACTCAGACGCGGGCGATATGGGAGCATTGTCAGTATATGAGCACCCCCCGCCCTCCCCCCCACCGGCCATTTACCCTGCCCCCACTCCAATGGACATTTTTCATTGCCACATTTGTTAAAATGTATATATTATTTATTCTTATTTGTATGGTTTTATTTCACTTTGGCCTGCATTGTTGGAGCTCAATAATGTCACTGTACCCTGTAATTACATCTGCAACCCTGTACATGTGACTATAAACTCTAAATCACAACAACAAAAGAATCACTGATGTTTTCACATTCGGCTTATTATTTAATGAGCACACATTTTTTATTTTATTCACACACAATCAACTGGAAATCTTCTTTCACTATAATTTCCCCATTAAAACATGGAGTGCCATACATGAGCCGCACTATATGCAACAGCTCATCAGCTCTATCTCATCTACAGGCCCCATTATCTTGTTCATATAAAAAGATCAGTCTAGTAGTTCTGATCTAGAATACTAATGATCCATGTGCTTTACAAAACCAATCAGATGTACAACCTTACTTGTTTTGGATGAGCTACCACCATTTTAGACACTTGGTCCACAAAGTCAAATAGTGAGGCACTACCTATACCCCACCAACACCGATTCAATTTTGATAGTGGTGCCGTCCGTGATGCTGTGTCGAAACTACCTCCAAAGAAGTCTCCATCAGACAGTCTATTGGTGAATTTGAAGGTCTCTACCTCAAAGGTACCCCTGTCGATGAAATACATGCAGTCTCCCAGAAACCCCCTGCGGATGATCAGGCCCCCTGTTTGGTAAATCTCAAACTGCAGCACCTCCAGCAGCTCAGAGATGAAGGGGTCTGCGTCTTTAAGCACGGCATGGTGGAAAAGAGGTTGGCACAGTTGTAGCTGATCACCTCCTGTTGAGACAAAACACACATCATAAGAAATGAAGTGACTCATTTAATACAAAATCCATTACGAAAACCAGATACGGAGGAAGACCAAAATCACAAAATGCGTCAGTGCAAAACTCTAGCAGTTTGTTGTTCTTCATTGTTCTTCATGTTGGGTTAACAGTGTTGTAAAAGCTCATTATTTGGATGTCATTCCAGTTCGGACCCGTCTGAGATGTGCTGAGAGCTCCATGAGGGTGGCGTTCTCGTCAAAACCACTTGCCCTGGTATCTGTTCTCCAGGTGGCTGATGATCCTGGGGTGCAGGATCACATTGTTAACCTGCACCACAGTCACAGACACACACACACACACACACACACAATAAGCGATCATCTGTGCTAGCGTGGTTGCGTAGAGTAGACACCCGAGGGAAGGTATTTAAGTCTTGAGAAACCCATGTGAATCTTGTCGTCATGAGCTAGTGGACAGAGCACATGGGTAAAGTTGAGAGAGACAGCACATCCACCAGTGGCAACAATAAAGCTTCGTCTTATCATCATGCTCATACTGCCCTCCGGTGTTTAAGAGACGAATGTGTAACACTACCTTATATTATGTTTTTGCTGACGCTGGTCACTATGGCAGTTATTCTGGCCACCATCAAAGCATACATCATTGTTCCAATCATCAGGCTCATGATGACTACCCACACTTCTGGTACTCCTGAAATCAAAGAGGGAGATAAACGGTATTATCCATACGAGTTGTACATTTGCACTGTATAACACAATTAAACAATGCCTATACAACTAAGAAATGTGTAGGCCTACAGTGAATGGTCTTTGGGAATTCCGATGGACCCATAGTTCAGAGTCATTATATGACATAAGGAACGAAACATGTACTTACCCTGACAACATGGAAATTCAAATGGCTGTGTTGTTCATTGCCATTGCTATGTCATTAACATAATCATAGTGTAAGGTTACTGGACTGGAGCAATTAGCACAGACACTCTGAAGTAATACAGAGGTAGTGTGTTAGTTGGATGTGTCGAAACCCAGCTGTTCTCAGGGAATTCCATGAGAGTGGCAACCAGGAACTGAAAGCAGGCGTTCCATGCTTGAAAATATAAAGAGTGGTGCTGAGTGATATGTTTTGTTGGATTTGCCCCAAACATAACACTCTGTATTCAGGACATAAATTTAATTTCTTTGCCTCATTTCTTGCAGTTTTACTTTAGTGCCTTACTGCAAACAAGATGCATGTTTTATGGATAATTCCTGGTAGCATCCACATGAATGTAGAAGTGTTTAGAAACATATTCTATTCTTATTTACAATAAAAGTGACTCCAAAATGACACATTTCACTCTGTTATTTAGGTTAGTTTTCTAGAGTAAATACAATGTTGTTGATCCATCCCCAGTTTTCTCCGATCACAGCCATTAAACTCCGCAACTGTTTGGTTTCATGGTGAAATCCCTAAGCTGTTTCCTTCCTCTCCGACAACTGAGTTAGGAAGGACACTTTTAGTTTTCTGGTGATACACCATCCAAAGTGTAATTAATAACTTAACCTTTCTCAAAGGGATATTCAATGTCTGCTTTAAAAAACAAACATGTTTTACCCATCTACCAATGGAGCTGGTTGGTATAATCAAGGGTGTAGTGCTGCCGGATTTAATAATGATGAGTAAGAAAGTTACAGACGCACAAATATCATACCCCCAATAACAGGGGAGGTTATCATTTTCTGGGTGAGGGGGGGGGGGTGATATTTTGGGGTATTAACTGCCACTATAAATAATGATGTGGCTAGGCTATGTAGGGTTTCTATTCCATGTAGTACTTTAAGAATAGCAATGTAATTTGCACTTTGAATATTGATCCTAAAAAGCGTCACTAATCCACACAAAAAGGAGCTATTTGTACGGAGTGAGATTTGTTTCTTTATTCTGTAATGTTTACCACGATCTGTGTGTCATTATTTACAATTCGGTCTAAGGCACTGCATCTCAGTGCTAGAGGCGTCACTACAGTCACCCTGGTTCGAATCCAGGCTGTATCACAACCCGGACTTGATTGGGAGTCCCATAGGGCGGCGCACAATTAGCCTAGCGTCGTCCGGGTTTAGCCTGTGTAGGCCAACATTGTAAATAAGAATTTGTTCATAACTGACTTGTCTTGTTAAATAAACGTTAAATAATTAGTTGTTTTATTTTTATAATCCGTAATCATGGTAGCATCCACATTAGTGTAGAAGTGTTTAGAAACATTCTTATTTACAATAAAAGTGACTCCAAAATGATACAATACATTATTTACCATTAATTTCTATTGTACACAAAATGATCTGAAACAACCAGAACAAACAGCAAATGCATCCAACAAATGTGTAGAGTCACAAGCTTGATGTAGTCATTGTGTGCTATGAATATGGGACCAAATACTTAACTTTGTACTACTTTAATACACATAAGTGAACTTGTCCCAATATTTTTGATCTTCTAAAATGGGGGGACTATATACAAAAAGTGCTGTAATTTGTAAACGTTCACCTGATATGGATGAAAATACCCTCAAATTAAAGCAGTGTGCACTTTAACCTCTCGGTCATTGTGTCATTTCAAATTCAAAGTACTGGAGTACAGAGCCAAAACAATAAACAAATGTGTCACTTTTCCAGTACTTTTGGATCTCAGTGAATCTCGAATTGTGGAGAACATAACATAATTCACCGTGGGGATCAAACTTGATCAATAATAAACTAGTTTTAGAGCCCAAAACGGCTATCTACAAATGTTGGTTTGTCCGTTCTGGTGATCTTCATTTACATAGGCTTTCTAGGGCAAAACCAGGGCAAGACAAGGCACTCTTTCCTGACTGGGGTGGAGGTAAGATATTGTAACATTATCTCATTAAAACTTTAGAAATTCAGCTAGCTGTTTCCTGATCCATGTAGCTTGCTAGCTACAAGTCATTTGCTACAAGCCAAGTCATTTGCTGTGCATCCTTTATTAATATGTTGTTTCCTAGTCAGGTCAGGAAAATATTTGTCCTCAGATCGAGAGCATGGTTGCATCACCGCCTGTTATGGCAACTGCTCGGTCTCTGACCACAAGGCACTACAAAGGACAATGCTTACGGATTTGCCAAAGACTCCAGCCACCCTAGTCATAGACTGTTCTCTCTGCTACCGCACGGCAAGTAGTACTCGAGCACCGAGTCTAGGTCCAAAAGGCTTCTTAACAGCTTCTACCCCCAAGTCATCAGTCTCCTGAACAGCTAATCAAATGGCTACCTGGACTATTTGCATTGACCCCCCCTTTACGCTGCTTATACTCTCTGTTATTATCTATGCATAGTCACTTTACCTCTACCTATATATTACCTCAATTACCTTGACTAACCGGTGCCCCCACGCGTTGACGCTGTACTGGTACCCCCTGTATGTAGCCTCATTAGTTATTTTATTGTTGCTCTTGAATTATTTGTTATTTTTCTATTTTTGTTTATTTTAGTAAATACTTTCTTAACACTTTTCAAAAAAATGCATTGTTGGTTAAGGGCTTGTAAGCAAGCATTTCACTGTACGGTCAACACCTGTTGTATTCGGCGAATGTGACAAATACAATTTGATTTGATTCAATGTTTTGATTTGAGACATGTATTCCGTGTTTGATTACTGTCAGTACAATCCCTCTTTGCATTGTGTTGCACCATTGGGTTGAAGGGGCAAAGTGATTCTACTCATACTGTAAAGACTTTTATCAGTAAAAATGATTAACCTGACAATAATTACGTGAGGGTTTAATTATAGAACAACGCACAGGCCATGTTAGGATAATGGTTCAAGATAATCGGATAATTGTTCTCAAGAAAATGTTTTGAAGTACGAAATTACCAATTAAAAGTAAATCTGTGACAACTTGATCAAGCTTATGAATATGTAAAACTGCATAATGATGGCAGAAACACTACATGCACCGATCAACACACATTGACACACCCAGTCATCCATTCACACACACACAGGGAAAGAGTTTAACAAGTAATCAGGAACAGCAAGCGTGTGCTATTGGCTTGGGTTTCAGTATGAGGTCCACTTGCCTCCTTTTCTTGAGTGCTCCCACACTGCTCGCGGGCGTCGAGCATCTGCGTGGCGAAGTGCTAAAATAGAAATTGGTTCTATTTGTGACGCTCAACGAGCTGCATGTCCGGCCTCTCCCATCTCCTCATAGGTTTTTAGGAGCATATACCCATGTGGATGATTGACAGATTAACTTAGGTCCACAATCTGATAAATTGTAGTAATTTAATTTGATTTATTTTTGATTTCCCCTTTATTTAACCAGGTAGGCCAGTTGAGAACAAGTTCTCATTTACAACTGCGGCCTGGTCAAGATAAAGCAAAGCAGTGCGACACAAACAACAACACAGAGTTGCACATGGAATAAACAAGCGTACAGTCAATAACACAATAGAAAAAAGAAAGTCTATATACAGTGTGTGCAAATGGCATGTGGAGGTAAGGCAATAAATAGGCCATAGTAGCGAAGTAATTACAATTGAGCAAATTAACACTGGAGTGATATATGTGCAGATGATGATGTGCAAGTAGAAATACTGATGTGCAAAAGAGCAGAAAAGTAAATAAAAACAATATGGGGATGAGGTAGGTAGATTGGATGGGCTATTTACAGATAGTCTATGTACAGCTGCAGTGATCAGTTAGCTGCTCAGATAGCTGATGTTTAAAGTTAGTGAGGGAAATATAAGTCTCCAGCTTCAGCAATTTTTGCAATTCGTTCCAGTCATTGGCAGCAGAGAATTGGAAGGATAGGCGGCCAAAGGAGGTGTTGGATTTGGGGACGGCCAGTGAGATATACCAGCTGGACCATGTGCTACGGATGGGTGTTGTTATCGTGACCAGTGAGCTGAGATAAGACGGAGCTCTACCTAGCAAAGACTTATAGATGACCTGGAGCCAGTGGGTCTGTTGACGAATATGTAGCGAGGGCCAGCCGACTACAGCATACAGGTCGCAGTGGTGGGTGATGTATGGGGCTTTGGTGACAAAATGGATGGCACTGTGATAGACTGCATCCAGTTTGCTGAGTAGAGTGTTGGAGGCTATTTTGTAAATGACATCGCCGAAGTCGAAGATCGGTAGGATAGTCAGTTTTACGAGGGTATGTTTAGCAGCGTGAGTGAAGGAGACTTTGTTGTGAAATAGGAAGCCGATTCTAGATTTGATTTTGGATTGGAGATGTTTAATATGATTCTGGAAGGAGAGTTTACAGTCTAGCCAGACACCTAGGTATTTGTAGATTTCCACATATTCTAAGTCGGAACCGTATAGAGTAGTGATGCTAGTCGGGCGGGCAGGTGCGGGCAGCGAACGGTTGAAAAGCAAGCATTTAGTTTTACTAGCGTTTAAGAGCAGCTGGACGCCACGGAAGGAGTGTTGTATGGCATTGAAGCTCGTTTGGAGGTTTGTTAACACAGTGTCCAAAGAAGGGCCAGATGTATACAGGATGGTATCGTCTGCATAGAGGTGGATCAGGGAATCACCCACAGCAAGAGCGACATCGTTGATATATACAGAGAAAAGAGTCGTCCCGAGAATTGAACCCTGTCGTACCCCGATAGAGACTGCCAGAGGTCCGGACAACAGGCCCTCCGATTTGACACACTGAACTCTATTAGAGAAGTAGTTGGTGAACCAGGCTAGGCAGTCATTTGAGAAACCAAGGCTGTTGAGTCTGCCGATAAGAATATGGTGATTGACAGAGTCGAAAGCCTTGGCCAGGTCGATGAAGACGGCTGCACAGTACTGTCTTTTATCGATGGCAGTTATGATATCATTTAGTACCTTGAGCGTGGCTGAAGTGCAGCCGTGACCAGCTCAGAAACCGGATTGCATAGCGGGAGAAGGTACGGTGGGATTCAAAATGGTCAGTGATCTGTTTATTAACTTGGCTTTCGAAGACTTTAGAAAGGCAGAGCAGGATGGATATAGGTCTGTAACAGTTTGGATCTAGAGTGTCAACCCCTTTGAAGAGGGGCATGACCAGGGCAGCTTTCCAATCTTTAGGGATCTCAGATGATACGAAAGAGAGGCTGAACAGACTGGTAATAGGGGTTGCAACAATGGCGGCAGATTATTTTAGAAAGAGAGGGTGCAGATTGTCTAGCCAAGCTGATTGGTATGGGTCCAGGTTTCGCAACTCTTTCAGAACATCTGCTATATGGATTTGGGTGAAGGAGAAGCTGGGGAGGCTTGGGCAAGTAGCTGAGGGGGGTGCAGAGCTGTTGGCCAGGGTAGGTGTAGCCAGGAGGAAAGCATGGCCAGCCATAGAGAAATGCTTCTTGAAATTCTCGATTATCGTGGATTTATCAGTGGTGACAGTGTTACCTAGTTTCAGTGCAGTGGGCAGCTGGGAGGAGGTGCTCTTATTCTCAATGGACTTTACAGTGTCCCAAAACTTTTTGGAGTTAGAGCTACAGGATGCAAATTTCTGTTTGAAAAAGCTAGCCTTGGCTTTCCTGACTGACAGCGTGTATTGGTTCCTGACTTCCTGAAAAGTTGCATATCGCGGGGACTATTCGATGCTAGTGCAGTCCGCCACAGGATGTTTTATTGCTGATCACAGGCAGTCAGGTCTGGAGTGAAGCAAGGGCTATATCTGTTCTTAGTTCTACATGTTTTGAAAGGGGCATGCTTATTTAAGATGGTGAGGAAATTACTTTTCAAGAACGACCAGACATCCTCGACTGACGGAATGTCCTTCCAGGATACCCGAACCAGGTCAATTAGAAAGGCCTG
The DNA here is from genome assembly GCF_034236695.1 of Oncorhynchus nerka. NCBI lineage: Eukaryota > Metazoa > Chordata > Actinopteri > Salmoniformes > Salmonidae > Oncorhynchus > Oncorhynchus nerka. Next base: position 55,626,270 of record NC_088407.1, read on the forward strand.
CTCGCAGAAGTGTTTTAGGGAGCGTTTAACAGTGATGAGGGGTGGTCATTTGACTACGGACCCATAGCGGATGCATGCAATGTGGCAGTGATCGCTGAAATCCTGATTGAAAACAGCAGAGGTGTATTTGGAGGGCAAGTTGCTCAGGATAATATCTATGAGGGTGCCCGTGTTTACGGATTTAGGTTTGTACCTGGTGGGTTCTGTAAAGTTGGTTGCCAACCACCATATAAAGTCCAAAGAAGAAAAAGAAGCCTGAAGGAAGGAAGAGAGATGAAGAGAAACTAATTTGGTTTACCGTTTTATCTGTGGATTAATTGTAGGAGTTGAGGACCTTGTGCATTTCAGGTAAAATAACAACCCAATGTTTATAACCCAGGACAAACTAGCTAACAGCAAGCTAGCTAGCTAAATTACCATAAATGTTTAATGCTTTTTGATCTGTCCCCAAATTAATATAATAGGTTCAGAGTTTGTTTTGATATTTCAACCTGTGTGCCTGATCGCTTCTGGTGTGGGTAAACAAAATCAACATGAGTGCGATGGAGCAAGCGGACTGAAGCGCGTGTCTGGTTTGGTCAGCATATTATGTAACTTTGTACTATCGCCATACTTTTGTGCTGCTGCTAACGTTGTACATATTTATATTGGTGGCTGTCAGCCCATGACTGATGCACTAGCTCATTGTTATTCAGTATCCTTATGTTTGTGGTTTTTATGTTTGTTATGTCTCGTGCTCCTCTGCTGCATATTTATTTGATTCATTTTTAATTTTATTTAACTAGGCAAGTCAGTTAAGAACAAATTCTTATTTACAATGACAGCCTACAGCGGCCCAACCCAGACAACGCTGGGCCAATTGTGCGCTGCCCTATGGGACTCCCAACCACGACCAGTTGTGATACATATCATATCAAATCAGTTGCAAATAAAGTTATAACTTCAAAGGGTCTGATATGTAAAAAGTACTGGCTTTTTAAATCAAAATCTCACAAAATGGGTCATTATACAGGGGTCCTAGTGTCACCCATTGCCATGTGTAAAATAAATGATTAGTTAATACTTAATCATTAATACTTTTAAGTTCTATCCTCTATCCTCCTTTGCACATATTCTGGTACAGTGCCTTCAGAAGTTATTCATACCCCTTGACTTATTCCACATTATGTTGAGTTACAGCCCGAATTAAAAATTCTACACACAATACCTCATAATAACAAAGTGAACATTTTATACAGAAATGTCTAATTTATATAAGTATTCACACCACTGAGTCAATACTTTGTATTCAATACTTTTGCATTTCCTTTGGTAGTGATTACATTCTTGAGGTAAGTCTCTAAGAGCTTTCCACACCTGGATTGTACAACATTTTCCCACTATTCTTTTCAAAATTCTTTAAGTTCTGCCAAATTGGTTGTTGGTCATTGCTAGACAACCATTTTCAGGTCTTGCCATAGATTTTCAAGCAGATTTAATTCAAAACTGTAACTCGGCCACAAAACATTCACAGTTTTTTTTGGTAAGCAACGCCAGTGTAGATTTGGCCTTGTTTTTTAGGTTATTGTCCTGCTGAAAGGTGAATTCATCTCCCAGTGTCTGGTCGAAAGCAGACTGAACCCGGGTTTCCTTTAGGATTTTGCCTGTGCTTAGCTCCATTCTTTTGTTTTTTATCCTGAAAAACTCCCCAGTCCTTAACAATTACAAGTATACCCATACCATGATGCAGCCACCACTATGCTTAAAAATATGGATAATGGTCCTCAGTCATGTGTTGTATTGGATTTACCCCAAACATAACAGTTTGTATTCAGGGCAAAAAGTGAATTGCTTAATTTGAATGCAGTATTACTTTCGTGCCTTGTTGCAAACAGGATGTATGTTTTAGTGTAACAGTTCTGTAACAACAGGCGCTGGCAGACAAGAAGCAAGTACAGGGTGTGGTTTTAATAATAAATAGACATGAAACAAAACAAGAACAGCGTCTGAACAGGAGAAGCATAACAACATCAATGCTGAGACTCGGGAATGAAACTGAGGAAGTGACAGATATAGGGGAGGTAAATGACGTGATGGAGTCCAGGTGAGTCCCATAATTAAGTGCAGGTGCACGTAACGATGTTGGCAGGTGTGCGTAATGATGAGTGAACTGGTGACCTCGAGCACCGGAGAGTGGGAGCGGGAGTGGGAGCAGATGTGACATCTTAGAATATTTTTACTCTGTAAATGCCTCCTTTTCATTCTGTCCATTAGGTTGGTTTTGTGGAGTAACTACAAAGTTGTTGATCCATCCAAGTTTTCTCCGATCAAAGCCATTAAACTCTGTAACTGTTTTAAAGTCACCATTGGCCTCATTATGAAATCCCTGAGCGGTTTCCTTCATCTCCGGCAACTGAGTTAGGAAGGGCGCCTGTATCTTTGAAGTGACTGGGTGTAGTGATACACCATCCAAAGTGTAATTTGATGCTCAAAGGGATATTCAGTGTCTGCGTCTTCTCTTTTTTTTTTACCCATCTACCAATAGGCACCCTTCTTTGCGAGGCATTGGAAAACATCTCTGGTCTTTGTGATTTAATCTGCGTTTGAATTTAATGAACATAAAATTATCTGGTAGCAGTTCTGGTGGACATTCCTGCAGCCCGCATGCCAATTGCACACTCCTTCAAAACTTGAGACATCTGTGGCATTGTGTTGTGTGACAAAACTGCACATTTTACAGTAGCCTTTTATTGTTCCCAGCACAAGGTGCACCTGTGTAATGATCATTCTGTTTAATCAGTTTATTGATATGCCACACCTGTCAGGTGGATGGATTATTTTGGCAAAGGAGAAATGCTCACTAACAGGGATGTAAACAAACATTTGAGATAAATAAGCTTTTTATGTGAAGGGAACATTTCTGGGATATTGTATTTCAGCTCATGAAACACGGGACTAACACTTTACATGTTGCATTTATATTTGTTGTATACTATAAGTGACACATTCCTGAATTAATAATTAACTAGCTTGTTGTTAGTCTAAACAGCTGACGAGATAGCCTGCTAGCTATCGGTAGTGTGCAACGTTAGTCAGTTTGCTAGCTTGGCTAGTGGACTGATTTTGAAAGCACACACTCATTGTTGCATGGTCGTATTTAACATTGATATGAAAGGCATTCGTTGAACATTTTAACATAATGTGTCAAATAAATAACGTTATACTCACATTTCATGAAGTTTTTCTTTATTAAATAGCTATTCTAGCTAGAATGAGACACTGCCTCACTCTGCTCGTCATGGCTATTCTAGCTAGAATGAGACACTGCCTCACTCTGCTCGTCATGTTACACAAAGATCATCCCAATGAATGGAGCTATTCGATTAATCTGAAGCCACATTTGTGGATTGTAATACATCGACAGGAGGGGGAAAAATTCTGCAAGCACAGAATACAGATCCACAAGCACTTTTTAAATGCGCAAATGCACATTCCACAGTTGTAAATGTTAGATTTCTTAACATTTGCTCACAAATCATTCTACATTTGTTCAAATTATGGTTTTATTTGTGAGCTATGTTGAACATATTTACAGATCATGAATTCATTTGTGAAATATTAGTACATATACATGTATTATGGTTTAATTTGTGAAATATTTTTACACAGAGGTGTGGACTCGAGTCACATGACTTGGACTCGAGTCACAAATTTTATGATTTGAGACTCGACTTGATATAAAATAAAATAACTTGAGACTTGACTCGAACTCGGAGCCTCAAGACGTGGGACTCGACTTTGACTTGAGACTAATGACTAGAAATGATCTGTCTAGGTTTACTAATGGAACAATTCTGTGGGTTGTCTGGGAGGCAGCTTACCACAGTGCTAACCCCACAGCCCCTCAGTAACCCAGCTGCTAGCGGCATCATCTCATCGGTCACTCCACCTTCCCGGAAGCCCCGTTTACCCCCCCCCAGAAAGCATCAATGGAGAGCCGAGCACCTGTCGGGCGTTTCTAGCTCAGTTTTCCCTCATTTTCGAGCTTCAGCCCTCCTCCCTCCCCCCGGATCGCTCCAAGATAGCATATCTCATTACGCTGATGTCTGGGAGGGCTCTCTCCTGGGATACTGCTGTATGAGAACAACAGCCTGTCATATGCGTTAGTCTGGAGGGGTTTGTGGGAGAGGTGAAGAAGATTTTTTTGACCGTTTTCAGGGAGAGAAGCTAATCCAGCTTCGGCAGGACTCCTGCAGTGTGGCCGACTATGCGGTGGATTTCAGCAAGTTGGCAGCGGAGGGTGCTTGGATCCAGGAAGCACTGTTTGATTTGTTCCTGCACAGCGTCTCGGGGGAGGTCAAGGACGTGATTGCTGCTCGGGTGCTACCCATGGACCTCATCGCTTTGACCATCCGAATCAATGGGCATCTACTGCAACGACAGAGGGAGAGGAAATCCGACTTCGCTCGCACGTCCAGGGATTCCACCTTACCTCAGAGTCATCCCGGAAGTTCCCGACGATCCCGTTGCCAAGAGAACTCGAGGCTTCCCGACCTTCCCCGAGAGTCGCCGAAGACGGCTGAGTTGCCGAAGATGGCTGAGTCACCGCTTCCCAAGCCCATGCTTGGGAGAGGTGAGTGCTGACAGGGGGGAAGCTAGGGTTCCTTTTGGACACTCCCGGGATCCATTAGGACACTCCGACGGGAGATTATATACCCCAGAAAGGGGATGGTGGAGCCTGATATTTTAAAGGTCAAGAGGACACAAAATGACCAAGAGTCCCACTCCCCTCAAGAACATGTGCTCCTCGTCCGACAGGTTTTTCAATGCTTCCTGGAGAACCAGCTGTGGGTTAAGGCAGACGAGTGCGAGTTCCATCGCTCCACCATCCCCTTTCTGGGGTACATAATCTCCAATGGAAGTGTCCAAATGGAATCCGGGAGTGTCCAAAAGGAACCCTAGCTTCCCCCCTGTCAGCACTCATCTCTCCCAAGGTTCCGTTCACGTGGTCCCCTGCTGCTGACTGGGCATTTCGGGACCTCAAACACCGCTTCACCACTGCTTCCATCCTGGTTCATCCTGACCCTTCCCGTCAGTTCGTGGTGGAGGTCGATGCGTCTGATCTAGGAGTGGGGGCGGTCCTGTCCTAGCGTTCTTCCCTGGACATAAAGCTACATCCCTGTGCCTTCTTCTCCCATCGCCTCAACACCACTGAGAAAAACTACGATGTGGGAAATCGTGAGCTTCTCACAGTGAAGATGGCATTGGAGGAATGGAGGCATTGTCTGGAAGGGGCGGAAAACCCGTTCATCGTATGGACCGACTACAAAAATCTGGAGTATCTCCACACCGGCAAATGCCTCAACTACAAGCATGCTAGATTGGCCCTGCTGTTCACACGGTTCAACTTCTCTCTCTCTCTCTCATATCGTCCAGGATCCAAGAATGTCAAGCCGGATGCACTGTCTCGCCATTATAGCCCCACAGCTATTACTCCAGAGCCCGAGACCATCCTTCCCACCTCATGCCTGGCGACGGCACTCAACTGTGGTATAGGGAAACAGGTCCAGGAGGCACAGCGTTCCCAGCTGAGCCCCGGGGGGGGGGTCCAGATAACTGGATGTTCGTGCCTGACGTGTTCCGCTCCGTGGTCCTGGAGTGGGCCCACTCCTCCAGGCTGGCCTGCCACCCGGGCACCCGCCGGACCCTGGATTTTGTGCAACGATGCTTCTGGTGGCCCACCATGGTCCCTGACGTCTCCGCATTCATCGCCGCTTGCACGGTATGTGCACAGAACAAGACTCCTCGACAAGCTCCGGCTGGTCCCTGGTCCCACATCTCCCTGGACTTTGTCACGGTTCTTCCCCCATCTGATGGCAACACGACCATCCTGACTGTGGTGGATCGGTTTTCCAAAGCCTCCCACTTCATTCCTCTCCCCAAACTACCCTCTGCCAAGGAGACGGCCCAGCTCATGGTGCAGCACGTCTTTCAGATCCATGGACTACCAGTCGACATGGTCTCTGACCGGGGCCCTCAGTTCTTGTCTCGGTTCTGGAAGGCGTTCTGCACCCTTATTAGGTTGTCGGTCAGCCTGTCCTCCGGATTTCACCCCCAGTCCAATGTCAAAGGCATAATGATTAGATTGCAGCAAAAAGTTGATTCAAGTCTTTGAAAAATGTGCACATTTTAATCAGTCTGGAGAGCACTGATTTGTCCCATGCTATTCAATGCTAATTAAATAATGGCATTTTAATAGAATAAATTGTCAGAAAGGTGACTTTCCGGGAGTGACAGGGAAGACAGTAGGTCCATATGAAGCATTCTTTGAAGTTTGTGATTGGTCGACTTGTTTCCATAGCAGCAGCAGCATTCCAGACAGACTGCTTTTTACTGTCTCTCTCCTCTCAGCAAGGTCGGCCACAGAGGGATCTGTAACTGCCACTCATCTACAGACCCTCGAGGGGAGCGTTTCCATCTCAACAAAAAGAGTTGGTGACACCCTGACCCTCCCTGTACTGTGAACAGAGCCGTCAGGGAGATGAGGGACTCAGGGCCACAGGGTTCATTATAACCAACAGCTGCGTGTGCACAATGGATCCTCCTTAGTCAAAACCTGATATGATGAATCTCTCTTCTACAGTAGCTCCATCTTGCTGAGAGGATAATGTAATTATTTGAATGTATTGTAACGTCTGAAGCTGAATTTATAATGATGTTTATACCAAGATGTTATAAGAAATCTTTATAATAAGTTCCCGAGTAAATGTTGAAATTATGCATCTTCCCATAACTGTATAACTGTACTCATCCATAAATTGTTGCTTCTGCCTGCGGGGACATTAAAAAAAGGGCTGTTTATGATGTAATTTGTTAGCACAATACAATGTTACATTTAGTAGTAATAGCACTGCATGAAAATTGGGTCACAATATATTCCATTCTCATCCCATGTCCGATTCATGCATATACAGTAGTGGTGCATTTGCATCACTATACATGTAGACAATAAACATGTCAAAATCTGTTCTGCTTTGCGCACCATGCATCTGTCAAATATACATTTTTATTTCAAAACATCTTTGGGTTGCTGCTAGACGTTCGCGTTATATGCCCACCCACATGAGTCAATGTTGTCCACAGTTGTAAATATCAGACATATCAAACATGCTGATGAGAAATCATGGCAGAACACTTAATTGTTCTCCAGGGAATACATCAATCGATAATGTATATTGTATGTAATGCACACTTTTGGATTAGGGACAGACATTTCATGGCACTTCGCTACAGCTATGACCGGAAAGGATTTTCGTAGCAGGTTAGGAAAAACATTTTCGCTAACCCTAACCCCTTTCCTAACCTTAACCTAATGATCATATTTTCCTAACGTGTTACGAAAAAGTAACTTCTGGTCGTTATTATATCGAAGTGGCGTGAAAATAGTTTATTTCCCTTTTGAATTATACAGTATGTCAAATGTCGAAACTTGTTATCAAAATGCATCCTTCCCTCTGTTGCCCATAACCTATCATTACGTCAACGAGATGTGGACGTTCAAAGGGGACGTTCAAAGTCCCGCCTCTCCCCAATTGATTGGTTGCAGAAGCAATCCCATTGGACGTCAACCTGCCAGTTTCCTGACGAAAGCAATATTTCAGGAAAGGACATCAACGTGGTGAGAAACGTGTTATTAGGTTAACGCTTTTACCTTTCTAGGCTTGTGGTTTAAAGTTTGCGTTTAGCAGTCATATTGCACGGACGAGTAGAGTGAACCTAAATATGTTGTAACTGTTTCAGGTCAGAGGCTTTTGACCGAAAAACAAGGAAAACGTAGCTACATGCTGCTGGCTAGTTAGCTAGTATAGCTAACGTTACATGGTTACACGTTTTGCGTTGCTAGCTACAGTTCCAGCAAAGTTAGTTTAGTATGGTTTAGAAACTGTGGTTTCAATTAAGAGCAAGATCTCTTCATGGTCACACTGAGAATCATTAGTTACAATGTATCACGTTGCCTGTTGACGGTTACCTGACGAACGCTCCATTCTCTTATGTCGAGGCTGAATTGAGGAACGTTATTGATAACTGATTTTCTAGCAACAACATTGAGTCACCATCAGTCGATACTTGTAAATTATGAAACCGCTTATGGAGCGGTTGCATGTCGAAATGTACACAATTGTTACTCGGATAAAAATGGCGGAGGTCGTGCTATTTAAACATTTCAATCAGGGGCAGGGTTTAGTTTTTTTCTTAATTTTGTCCAGGGAGGGTCTAGGAGGGTGTCCACATGTTCCGGTTTGTGCGGGACAGTCCTGCATTTTGGCCGTTTGTCCCATAACCAAACAATTATCTCGCATTTTATGGGTGGCCCTAGTTTTTTCCTGCGAGATGCTTAAGTAAGTGCTATGTATGTACACTGCTCAATACTTAGACAATACAATGTAACTCCAAGTCAATCACACTTCTGTGAAATCAAAATGTCCACTTAGGAAGCAACACTGATTGACAATAAATTTCACATGCTGTTGTGCAAATGGAATAGACAACAGGTGGAAATAATAGGCAATTAGCAAGACACCCCCAACAAAGGAGTGGTTCTGCAGTTTGTGACCACAGACCACTTCTCAGTTCCTATGCTTCCTGGCTGATGTTTTGGGCACTTTTGAATGCTGGCGGTGCTTTCACTCTAGTGGTAGCATGAGATGGAGTCTACAACCCACACAAGTGGCTCAGGTAGTGCAGCTCATCCAGGATGGCGCATCAATGCGAGCTGTGGCAAGAAGGTTTGCTGTGTCTGTCAGCGTAGTGTCCAGAGCATGGAGGCGCTACCAGGAGACAGGCCAGTATATCAGGAGATGTGGAGGAGGCCATAGGAGGGCAACAACCCAGCAGCAGGACCGCTACCTCCGCCTTTGTGCAAGGAGGAGTACTGCCAGAGCCCTGCAAAATGACCTCCAGCAGGCCACAAATGTGCATGTGTCTCCTCAAACGGTCAGAAACAGACTCCATGAGGGTGGTTTGAGGGCCCGACGTCCACAGGTGGGGGCTGTGCTTACAGCCCAACACCGTGCAGGACGTTTGGCATTTGCCAGAGAACACCAAGATTGGCAAATTCGCCACTGGCGCCCTGTGCTCTTCAGATGAAAGCAGGTTCTCACTGAGCACATGTGACAGACGTGACAGTCTGGAGACGCCGTGGAGAACGTTCTGCTGCCTGCAACATCCTCCAGCATGACCGGTTTGGCGGTGGGTCAGTCATGGTGTGGGGTGGCATTTCTTTGTGGGGGCCTACTACTTCGCGGCTGAGCCGTTGTTGCTCCTAGACATATCCTCTTCACAGTAACAGAGCTTACAGTTGACCAGGGCAGTTATAGCAGGGTAGAAATTTGACGAACTGAATTGTTGGAAAGGTGGCATCCAATGACTGGTGCCACGTTGAAAGTCACTGAGCTCTTCAGTAAGGCCATACTACTGCCAATGTTTGTCTATGGAAATTGCATGGCTGTACTTGGTTTTGTACACCTGTCAGCAACGGGTTTGGCTGAAATGGGTGAATCCAATCATTTTACGGGGTGTCCATACTTTTGTGTATCTCAGTGTCAGTGAAGGACTTGGTGTGTTAAGTTAACCAGGGCTCAAATTGAGGGGTATGTAAGGGTAAATGCTAAAAGCATAGACCTGATTCTATAATGATGCTCTAGTCTGCGATGCTTTATGCTAGAAACAAGCTGTAAAATGCAGGGGAAAGACCTGACTCCGATGCATATGGGATATCCGTTCAGGGGTGGCAGGGTAGCTTAGCGTGTTGGACTAGTAACCGGAAGGTTGCAAGTTCAAACCCCCGAGCTGACAAGGTACAAATCTGTCATTCTGCCCCTGAACAGGCAGTTAACCCATCATTGAAAATAACAATTTGTTCTTAACTGACTTGCCTAGTTAAATAAAGGTAAAAACAAAAAACAAATCTTTGGTTTGTGTTTGACATTGAGGCAGAGCTACAACCTTTTATTGCAGAGGAGAAGTACAGTAATGTGATTGTCACAATCAATTGACGTTCAACATTTTAACAGGTTATTAAACAACATACTATCTGTAAATTAGTCAGGAGCAAACCTGTATTATTTAGGCTATAATATTATTATTATTTCAAGGCTATAGCTTGCCATTTAAGAAATCATTTGTGAAGCGTTTGTGACAGCTATAAGCTGGCAGGAGCGCTCAGCATTTCAACAACAGTGTTTCAACACGCCTATAAATGTTGCAATTAGGCTGTTAAAATGAAATTGGATTGAACCAAATGCCTTATTAGGCATACATTCATTCTACAGTGCCATTGAATTCTCTTTTAGAAACAGGAGTTTGGCCTGTCTTTGGTTTGAGGAGCATACGTGAGCTATGCATGCTTAGTTTGTTAATTTAGCCTAGCAGATGCTCTTATATTCCCATGCCCTGATCACAGTCAACATCTATTTTGTAACAACAATATCATGGAATAGAAATTATAGTTTCCCAAGTGAATCTTTTTACAAGTGCATAGACACTGAGTATACCAAACATTAGGAAAAACTTCCTAATATTGAGGTGCACCCTCCTCCCCCTTTTGCCCTCAGAACAGCCTAAATATGTCGGGGCGTGGACTCTACCAGGTGTCGAAAGAACGTTCCACAGGGATGCTGGCCCATGTTGACTCCAATCCTTCCCACAGTTGTCAAGTTGGCTGGATGTCCTTTGGGTGGTGGACCATTATTGATACACACAGGAAACTGTTGAGTGTGGAAAAACCCAGCAGCATTGCAGTTCTTGACACAAACTGGTGCGCATGGCACCTACTACCCTATCCTGTTCAAAGGCGCTTACATTTTTTTGTCTTGCTGATTTACCCTCTGAATGACACACACTCTCCATGTCTAAATTGTCTCAAGGCTTAAAAATCCTTCTTTAACCTGCCTCCTCCCTTTCATCTACATTGATTGACGTGGATTTAACAACTGACATCAATAAGGGATCATAGCTTTCACCTGGATTCACCTGGTTACTCTGTCATGGAAATAGCAGGTGTTCTTAATGTTTTGTACACTGTAGGCCTACTTTAAGGTATAAGGCTGCTGTGTTAAAAAACAAATGACGTTTTCTAATTCATTGATGATCAGATACTTCAGATGTAACTGGTTCTGTTGTCGCTTAATTCTTACAGTTGATAGGCAACTTTAGATCGGTTCCAGACTATCCTCTTTTTTAACAATGGCCTGTATAGAAATCACAACGTCTGGTGCTGCAGCATGCACTCATTCGTTGTCATGCTCTGTTGTGGAACTTGCGTGCCGTCGTGTAAAATGACATGGAATTTAATTAAATGCGTTTATAGAATGCCATTTTTTTTCACGGACCGCAAATGAGATGATTGAGGTGCTTTTACTATAATGGTGACCCTTGTCTGCGGTGGTCTGCAAATCAACAATCTTCTGGCTACTTTTCCATGTAATGCTTAGAAAACAAAGAAAAGTTTCTAAAACTTCATATGGAAGGCTCTGGTCTGCCCTAGGAGTGAGAGTATATGGTAGGCAAGTTCTCTGATATTCATTTAATGTTTTAATTATTTGGTATGGGGGCTGGTGTCACTTGTTTTTCAAGTGTTCAGGGAGGGTCGGGTAAAATGATATTTGACTAAATAAAGGGAGGGCCATCCATTTTTATTTGAGAGTTCAGACTTCCTCCACGTATCCGTCATTATAAATAACATACAGTCCCTTACCTGTAACCTACCTATGTTTGTCCTGTACAACTGCGGTTCTTCTGCATGGGTGCTGAAATTCATACTTTTTAAAATCAAAATGTTGGTGGTTGTATTCAGTAAAAGTTTTTATTAAAGTATGAATTTCAGCACCCCGCATAAGGGCCACAGTTATACAGGACAAACAAGTGTTTTCAGAATTTACATTTTTACAAGTTTTGACTGATGGTGACTTAATGTTGTTGCTAGCAAATTGCTCGACCAGGTATCAATACTCAACTCTGCCTCGATATAAGAGAATGGAGTTGAGCGTTCCTCAGCTAGTTGAGGGTCTATCTGTTGTAACGTTAGGTCCTATGCTCTGATTCATTTATTCAAAATGAATAGTTTGACATTGGGTTGACTTTGACTGTTTTAGCATATGACTGTTGTAATGGGTTTGACATTGTGGGGCAGAACCACCACAGAGTCATTCCACTATCTTTGGCAGGATACATCCATAACTGCCCAATATCAATTTCATAACACAGTGTAGGTTGATCCACTGGGTGGCGATCAAGATCATGTTTTTAATCCTCAGAAATGTTACACCATGTATTTTCTCTCGCTACGTTGATCATTCCTTGACAATGGCAGTTGTGCTTTTAATAGAGTATCTTATTTCGAATTCCTAATTCATATTATCGTTGAGCTCTAAAATGGAGCCTGGATGTATGAGCATGATTGTCGTCATTATGGGAGATTAGCAGATAATCCCCGGATCTCTAAACTGTCACTAATTACTCTGACATTTACCCTCTCAGCGTAATTGCTCCCCTATTGAAGAGGTGCATTAATCATCATATTCTTACTACAGTACCGCCCTTTATATTTGCACAGCAGAACGGTTTGAGGGATGGCGGGTCCCAGAAAGATTGCGTCATTTCGCCTGCCTCCCCTGCCCACCATTGGGGAGGTAATCAAACTGTACAACCTGCGAGCAGAGAAACAGCTGTCCCAGAACTTTCTACTGGACATGAGGCTCACAGGTGAGTCAGCTGCCTCCTCTAGCTGCAATGCACCAACACCTGGTACACTGTCTTCTACACAATGAGGACGCGATGGTGTTTTTCCTTCCCCCTGTTCACATCACATTTAGTGTACTGGACTGAAGTGCCCACATAGGCTTGTCCACAAGCAGCAGACACTACCGATGTGATTCTATCAGTGATGCTGTGTTGCAGATCTGATCTGGTGCCCTTGAACAAGGTTTCTGTTTTAGATAAAAGCATTAAAGAAGTATAGCCAGCTTTGCCAAGGAGAGCTGGGAGCCAGGCATATGCCTATGCTAAAATACAGTGCCACTACCCACCTTTTATTTGACCTGCAAGTCATATACATATGGAAGCCACTATTCTTGAATATTAGAATGTCATAATAAAATATGCATAGTGCATTGATACAGGTAACTGCCAAAATAAAGGAAACACTAACATAGTGATTTAATAGGGTGTTGGGCCACCAGAACAGATTCAATGCTTAGGGCCCAATTACATTTATTGTATCCCCCCCGATTCTGTTTTATTAATTTGAATTGGTCTTATTTTTTTCCTTTTTCTTCAGGTTTCAGTTGACCAATTTTGGTGGGTTTTTGTTTTCAAAATCAATTTTTTAAATAGAAAATAACTAAATGTTTTAAGTCCACAACAATGATTAAACCACACTAGCCTACTGACTTGAGGTCTGGGAAAAGAAATGTGGATTTTTGGGTGTAGGCCTAGATAACCTTTAATGTAAGTGGGCACAAGCAAGCGAGGGTTTTTTGGGTTAGTGATTCTGTTCTCATGTGACTGCAGAGTTAGCTAAACAAATGGCCACTGGATTGATGCAAATACTAGTTTATATTGTTGAATTCCATCTTAATGTCTGGATTCTGTCCCCATTCTGCTTTTTACAAGGCCCTAAATGTACTTTGGCATAGATTCTATAAGTGTCTGGAACTGTATTGCAGAGATTCCAGAATGTGTTGTTGGTGGTTGAAAACACTGTCTCAGGTGTGGCTCCAGAATCTTCATAAGTGTTCAATTGGGTTGAGATCTGGTGACAGACACACACACACCCTTTAAACCCGCAATGCTCATTTGAGACCCCTCTTTCAAAGTCACTGAGATCTCTTCTTTTATTTTTTAAATTTTTTATTTTTTATTTCACCTTTATTTAACCAGGTAGGCTAGTTGAGAACAGGTTCTCATTTGCAACTGCGACCTGGCCAAGATAAAGCATAGCAGAGTGATCAGACAACACAGAGTTACATATGGAGTAAACAATTAACAAGTCAATAACACAGTAGAGAAAAAAAAAAGGGGGGGTCTATATACAATGTGTGCAAAAGGCATGAGGAGGTAGGCGAATGGTGACATACTTTTAGCCATGGTAGCCAAAATAATGGGCAACTGGGCATTTTTATACATGACCCAAAGCATGATGGAATGTTAATTGCTTAATATACTGAGGAACCACACCTGTTTTCAATATAGTTCGTATCCTTCATTTACTCAAGTGTTTCCTGTAATTTGGCAGTTATTTGTACATTGTTCACCTTTATTATATCCAACCCATTCCAATGTGAGTAAGTAGTACACCCTGGTCGCTGTGTGTTTTCTCAACTTGTGTAGATAAGATTGTGCGCCAGGCAGGCAGTCTGAGGGACGCCCATGTGTGCGAGGTGGGTCCTGGACCTGGAGGTCTGACCCGCTCCATCCTCAACGCTGGGGCTGCAGACCTGCTGGTGGTGGAGAAGGACAACCGCTTTATACCTGGACTAAAGGTACCTAACAGGAGAACATGCAGGAAAGGGTTGTCTTTCAAATAATTGCAGAAATTAGAAACGGTAAAGTAGTTTTTAAATTCTCAAGTACCTGTAAGATGCCATGTCCGTTTCCTCAGCTCTTGTCTGAAGCAGCACCAGGGAAGCTCAGGGTTGTCCATGGTGACATACTCACATACAGAATGGACAGAGGATTCCCAGACGTCATAACCAAGGCATGGGAGGATGGTGAGTGAGATGAAAAAGTAGATAGGTAGATTTGTCACTTGCCTGGTTGATGGAAGTGCCTACTCGATTGCTTTATGTCTGGAACAATAAGTACATTGATTTTATGCCATGTTTTGCAACATGCAACAGTGTTGTTGACTACATCTGTCCCTGCTCAGATCCACCGGACCTGCATATCATAGGGAACCTTCCCTTCAGTGTGTCCACTCCTCTCATCATCAAGTGGCTGGAGAACATATCCAACAGAACTGGACCCTTTGTTTACGGCCGGACCAGACTGACCCTTACCTTCCAGAAAGAGGTGGCAGAAGTATGTGTGCTGTCCAGTACTGTTTATTCTCAGTCGGTTTTCCTGAATTTCCATTTGTATTATTCAGCAATGATCTACTGTTCAGGGGTATAAATTATACAGACCAAATATGTTGGGTTCTCCTCTCCAGAGGTTGACAGCCAGCACAGCCAGCAGACAGAGGAGTCGTCTGTCCATCATGGCCCAGTACCTCTGTACTGTAAAGAGCTGCTTCACTATCCCAGGACGGGCCTTCATCCCCAAACCTGAGGTAGGACCCCACACTCTGCTTTACTCTGCCCACTACACACGCACACACTATCTTGGCTGTATATCATAGATGATAATGACAATGCTCCATGGTGACAAAGTTGATGATGACAAAAATCCAGACCGTGATAAATTGACAATTATTTGCGATAATGATAAATCTTCTATAAATTACGATCAATAATTTTTTGGAGAGGTGCTACAGCTGGGCGATATGGACAAAAAGTCATAGAACTGTTTTTTTGCTCGATAACAACAAATACAATGATAATGTTTTAATGGACAGTTACTTAGCGGCAGAGCCCGAGACCTTTTATTTCCAGTGTCAAGTAAGACGACTGAAATGGGGGTCTATGATTTAAAAAATGAAGCTATTTCATCGAACATATCCAGGAAATACATGATTATATTTTGATGTGCAACCTGTCAAAATTGGATCCAGAATTAGCAGACTTCTTTTTGACATCTTTGTGCATATTGGCCTATAAGCTACACTGAGTGTACAAAACATTATGAACACCTGCTCTTTCTATGAGATAGCTTTCACCTGGTCAATCTATGATCCCTTATTGATGTCTTCTGTTAAATCCACTTCAAATCAGTGTAGATGAAGGGGACAGGTTAAATAAGGATTTTTAAGCCTTGAGACTATTTAGACATGGATTGTGTATGTGTGCCATTCAGATGGTGAAGGGGCAAGACACACATATTGAAGTGCCATTTGAACTGGGTATGGTAGTAGGTGCCAGGCGCACCGGTTTGTGTGTCAAGAACTGCAACACTGCTGGGCATCAAAACGATACTAACTACAGCCTACTCCAGTTGTAAATGGGTGCCGTGAACTCAATATTAAGAGGTGAGAAATGCATGATATACTCCCAGAAAGCTGTGACTTTCCTCTAGAGGTCGACCGATTCATCAGAATGGCCGATTTAATTAGGGCCGATTTCAAGTTTTCATAACAATCCGGAAATCAGCATTTTTGGGCGCCGATTTGCCGAATATATATTTTTTCATACCTTTTATTTAACTAGGCAAGTCAGGTAAGAACACATTCTTATTTTCAATGACGGCCTAGGAACGGTGGGTTAACTGCCTCGTTCAGGGGCAGAACGACAGATTTTCACCTTGTCAGCTCAGGGGATCTAATCTTGCAACTTTACAGTTAACTAGTCCAATGCAATAACGACCTGCCTCTCTCTCGTTGCACTCCACAAGGAGACTGCCTGTTACGCGAATGCGGTAAGCCAAGGTAAGTTGCTAGCTAGCATTAAACTTATAAAAAAACAATCAATCATAATCACTAGTTAACTACACATGGTTGATGATATTACTAGATATTATCTAGCGTGTCCTGCGTTGCATATAATCTGATTGAGCATACAAGTATCTAAGTATCTGACTGAGTGGTGGTAGGCAAAAACAGGCACGTAAACATTCATTCAAACAGCACTTTTGTGTGTTTTGCCAGCAGCTCTTCGTTGTGCGTCAAGCATTGCGCTGTTTATGACTTCAAACCTATCAACTCCCGAGATGAGGCTGGTGTAACCGATGTGAAATGGCTGGCTAGTTAGCGTGTGCTAATAGCGTTTCAAACGTCACTCGCTCTGAGCCTTCTAGTAGTTGTTCCCCTTGCTCTGCATGGGTAACGCTGCTTCGATGGTGGCTGTTGTCGTTGTGTTGCTGGTTCGAGTGCAGGGAGGAGCGAGGAGAGGGATGGAAGCTATACTGTTACACTGGCAATACTAAAGTGCCTATAAGAACATCCAATAGTCAAAGGTTAATGAAATACAAATGGTATAGAGGGAAATAGTCCTATAATTCCTATAATAACTACAACCTTCTTACCTGGGAATATTGAAGACTCATGTTAAAAGGAACCACCAGCTTTCATATGTTCTCATGTTCTGAGCAAGGAACTTAAACGTTAGCTTTCTTACATAGCACATATTGCACTTTTACTTTCTTCTCCAACACTTTGTTTTTGCATTATTTAAACCATTATTTACTTGAGGCTAAATAGATTTTATTGATGTATTATATTAAGTTAAAATAAGTGTTCTTTCAGTATTGTTGTAAATGTCATTATTATAAATAAATAAATATCAGCCGATTAATCGGTATCGGCTTTTTTGGTTCTCCAATAATCGGTATCGGCGTTGAAAAATCATAGTCGGTCGAACTCTACTCTCCTCTCTGGAACTAGAACAACAGTAGCTGCTTTGAAAACTGCCTTTCCAGCAATACCCCTTTAAGCAACGGTCACATGCCTGTGCTGCTCAGAATGCATCTCTCCCTCCTCCGTGCGCACAGTGGGGAGAGGGAATGAGAGTCAGCAGGCGACAGTGAAACAGGGCCAGGCAGATACTTTCAAAGTAGGAATCAACACAATGCATATATTGCATTAGAACAATCTACAGAAACGTTGTGTAGCAAAGTCACAGAAAATGACCGGCGTAAGCAAAATGCTTTGGAAAGAGGAAGGCCGTGTTGGTATACGTCATTTTTTTTGGTCCATCGTCCCAGCTCTTAAACCTTACCCTTGTTCAAAACACTAACCGTAACTTTAACAAGCCGTTGCTTATCAACAGATAGTTTGTTGATAGTCTGTTAGAGCATCTACAGACGGAAAGTCTGGACTGTCCACATGCCGTGTGGCCCCTGTTTACTCTCTGTTCTCCTCTTCCTCCATTGCCCCATTTCTTTGTCATTCAAGTCTTTCTGCTACTGTCACTCGACTCTTTATGAGACACGTACAGTACAAGGGTACAGCTGCGTTAAATCAATGTTGTCTCAGAAGTGTCTTCGGAATTGTGACAATTGGGTAATTATGCCTGGTGGGTATTTGAGATGCAGTGCTATCACACAGAGCAGTAATGAGAGCTCGATCCCTTTCACAGTCTTAGGTCTGTGAAACTGGTGAGGGGAATGATTATTATGTACAATTATAGGCCTAGGATACAGACTACAGAGAATGATGTTTCTCTGTTCTTGGGGATGGGCTTTAGTTTGGACTTGGGTCCCCTGAAGAAGTTGTCCCTCTTTGAAAGCCCTCTGTTAGTAAATATTTCATCTGTATGGAATGGATGGAGTGAGGGAAGAACAGAGGAGCAGTGAAGTGAATGAAACTAGGGCTGATTGTTCATTCTCTTAGAAATAGCTTCAATGATTATTTTATCACGCTGAGGTGGCTTTTACGCTATCTCTGTGTGTTCTTGTGTGTGTGTCCGAGTGTGTCTAAATGTACACGTGCCATGCGTGTATGTGCGCAGGCCTGCGTGTATGTGGGTCTGAGTAGTATGCGTTTGTGCTGCAGTTGTTCATTTGTGCCCATGCATGGTTATGTAGGATATCTGTGATTTTAAGTTTCAGTCATTTAGCAGACACTCTTATCCAGAGCAACTTAGTTAGTGAATTAATCTTAAGATACAGTAGCTAGGTGGGAGAATCACATATCACAGGCAAAAAAAAAATCTCAAAGTAGCTGTCAGTAGAGTCAGAGCTAGAAGGAAGGGGGGGTCAAGGGCAAATGCCGGTTAAGTGTTGTTTCTTTTTTGTGTGGGGGGGTCGAGGTGAGGAGGAGGAGGAGGATAATTTAAGATACTGTTTGAAGAGGTAGGGTTTCAGATGTTCTCTGAAGATGGGCAGGGACTCTGCTGTTCTAGCTTCAGGAGGAAGCTGATTCCACCATTGGGGTGCCAGGACAGAGAAGAGCTGAGCGGGAGCTGTCCTCCCATAGGGGTGGGAGGGCCAAGAGACCTGAGGTGGCAGAACGTAGTGCTCGGGTTGGGGTGTAGGGTTTGAGTATAGCCTGAAGGTAGGGAGGGTCAGTTCCTCTTGCTATTCCATAGGTAAGCACCATGGTCTTGTAGTGGATGCAAGCTTTCAACTGGAAGCCAGTGGAGTGTGTAGAGGAGCAGGGTGATGAGAGAACTTGAAAGGAAAGGTTGAAAAACAGGCAGGCTTCTGCGTTCTGGATAGTAGCAGGGGTTTGATGGCACAAGCGGGGAGCCCAGCCAACAGCGAGTTGCGGTAGTCCAGATGGGAGAGGACAAGTGCCTGGATTAGGACCTGCGCAGCTTCCTGTGTGAGGTAGGGTCGTACTCTATGGATGTTGTAGGGCAGGTATTCCCAAACTGGGGACAATGCCATCGGGGGTACGCCAAATTAAAAATGTGATAAAAAAAATCTTTTTTTACGGGGCTATACATTTGGGTGAGATTTTTTCTCTCGCCTGAGTAGCCTCGTTTCACTGCCAAAACTAAAATTAAACCATCTAGTGTTCAGCGAAATAACACAATGTCAAATACAGGTAGCCTAGTCAAATAATTAATAAAGAGTTCCTGAATCTAGGATTACAGGGACTCTCCGCAACTATATTCAATGTGCGGGACAAAATTGAGGTTATGATAAAGAAGTCTGAGCTCTTTTCTGTCCTCATTAACAAGGACGACACACAGGTCTTTCCACCATTGTATGATTTTTTTGTGTGCAAATGAACTCACAAATGAACTCATTTGACAATGTCAAATGTGATGTAGCAAAGAACCTGAATGAGCTGGGTGCGCAATTACGCAGGTACTTTCCCGAAACGGATGACACGAACAACTGGATTCGTTATCCCTTTCATGCCCTGCCTCCAGTCCACTTACCGATATCTGAACAAGAGAGCCTCAACAAAATTGCAACAAGCAGTTCTGTGAAAATTTCATCAGAAGCCACTGCCAGATTTCTGGATAGGGCTGCACTCAGAGTATCCTGCCTGATACCCAACTACGTACCTATGTGAAAGTGGATTCTCGGCCCTCACTAGCATGAAAACTAAATATAGGCACAGACTGTGTGTGGAAAAAGACTGAGACTCTCTCCAATACAACCCAATATTGCAGAGTTATGTGCATCCTTTCAAGCACACCCTTCTCATTAACCTGTGGTGAGTTATTCACAGTTATTGATGAACAAATAAGGTTTTATATGTAAGATGGCTAAATGAAGAGAAAAGTAATCGATTATTATTTGTGTCCTGAAGAGCTCCTTGTCACTTCCCACGAGCTGGGTCGTGACAACTCACACTCTTGTCAATTAACTGCTTCTGAGGCAGTAGAGTAGTATGAGAGTACATCAGTGGGAGTTATTCGTTCGGCCAAGAAATCTACTACTGACCATATCAATGCTAAGAAGCAATGCATACGAGGTAGGATGGGTATTGGAGAGTGAAGCTGATGGCTGTGTGTCTCTGTCTGGGGAGGCCTGATGGAGCAGAGTGCGTTCTTAGATAGAGAGGAGCGTTCACATAGCCGAGCTAGACAAATCCAACACATCTAATCTAATTGGTGGTGTTATCTTGCTCTCTCTGTAGCTTTGGATCAATTCATTAATACAGATGAAGGAACATTGCTGCTGCGTAGCTGTAATTCTACTCGTCAACAGTTCTAAGAAAATGTGTCACAAAGAATCTGATGCCCCACACAACACACTGCTAACTCCCATTTTTAGAAGCAGGAACCGTGTCAGCCCCCCCCCTCCCCCTCACCTTGGTGGTGAAAATACATTTAATAGTTGTGCGCTCTAACCAACAAACAACAATTAATCCATTGAACATTTTAAAACCCAATGGAGAGAAAATGGCAATTAAGTGTTTAATTAAGCAATCAGGCCTGAAGAGGTGTGGTCAATATACCACGGCTAAGGGCTATTCTTATGCACAACGCAACACGCAGTGCCTGGTAAAGCCATTAGGCATGGTATATTGGCCATATAACACAACACCCCGAGGTCCCCTATTGCTATTATATAAACTGGTTACCAACGTAATTAAAACAGCAAAAAGGAATTTCTTTTCATATCTGTCGTCTGATATACCACGGATTTTACCCAATCAGCATTCAGGGCTTGAACCACCCAGTTTATAATACATTTTAACCTGAGGGAACGAGAGGCACATTGTAGCTGACTGGTGATTAGATGGGAGGAAACATTGAATCCATTTTACATTAGCAGCTGCTGGTCCATATTGACCTGTCGTGAGGAGATCGGCCTTATCCTTTGCATGGTCTCACCTTTGGAATTAACGCACTGGCTACCTCTGTAACGTTGGCTGCGTTTAGACAGGCAGCGCAATTCTGATATATTTTTTAACTATTTGGTCTTTTGACCAATCAGATTAGCTCTGAAAAAGATCTGATGTGATTGGTCAGAACCTATTAGTGGAAAAAATGTCAGAGTTGCGCTGCCTGTCTAAACGTAGACAATGTTAGAGGTAGCCAGTGCGGTGGTGAATGGCGATACAGGTCATTTGTACATTTTTAAATTACACTACCGTTCAAAAGTTTGGGGTCACTTCGAAATGTCCTTGTTTTTGAAAGAAAAGCACATTTCTTGTCCATTTTAAAATAACGTCAAATTGATCAGAAATGCAGTGTAGACATTGTTAATGTTGTAAAGGACTATTGTAGCTGGAAACGACAGTTTGCGCTGTTCTGTGAAGGGAGTAGTACACAGCGTTGTACGAGATCTTCAGTTTCTTGACAATTTCTCACGTGGAATAGCCTTCATTTCTCAGAACAAGAATAGACTGAGTTTCAGAAGACATGTCTTTGTTTCTGGCCATTTTGAGCCTGTTATCGAACCCAAAAATGCTAATGCTCCAAATACTCAACTAGTCTAAAGAAGGCCAGTTTCATTGCTTCTTAAATCAGAACAACAGTTTTCAGCTGTGCAAATATAATTGCAAAATGGTTTTCTAATGATTAATTAGCCTTTTAAAATGATAAACTTGGATTAGCTACCACAACGTGCCATTGGAACACAGAAGTGATGGTTGCTGATAATAGGCCTATAGATATACATAGATATTCCATTATAAATCAGCCTTTCCAGCTACAATAGTCATTTACAACATCAACAGTATCTACACTGTATTTCTGATCAATTCGATGTTATTTTAATGGACAAAAAATGTGCTTTTCTTTCAAAAAACAAGGACATTTCTAAGTTACCCCAAACTTCTGAATGGTAGTGTACATTTTTATGTTCAGAAAAAAACAAATGGTTTTATTGGCTTAATGGAAAGCACATGAAGTACATTAATGGCTGTATCTGATTAATATGCTGACAGAGGGTCAAGGAGTTTGTGACCTCAGCTACAGAGACCGGAGATCATGTGACACTGTTGTGGTCATTTGCCTTCAACATCATAGCGTGTTGTTTTTCAGCCAACCCTGCTTTTCTCACCGCCTTACTTAAAATTGAGGTTGATTTGTATGAAGAGTGGAAAACATATCAGTGAGACTTGCCCATCCATTTCATCCTCTCTTCTAGCCTGCACAGTTCTTTCCTGGCAGAATGTGATTAAAATCTGCCTGTAATTGACGGCTCTATAAGTCTAAGAGCCACTCCATCACGTCCTAGAGTGCTGCTTCTCCACAGTAGACCCCCAGGCCTCCAAGCTCCACACACAGCCCAGCATGAGGAGAGGGTAGGACAGAGATTTAGAGATGGAGAGAATGGGAGGTGGAGAGGGAGTGGGAGAGACAGAGCCGTAGGAGTTGGAATGCTGCGGCTTGCAGTCAGTGTGTCCTCCACATGCCGTAGGAGAGTAGAACGCCCGGAGACAGATTCATGACGTTGATGGATCTGAAGGGAGAGTGAAGCGGACCTCCAGCAGATGGTTGTCTGGGGCCGTCACCAGCCACCCTGAGTAATAGGAAACCCACAGTCTCTGTCTCTGAGGGGGAGGGCCGTACAGATGTTTTCCTTGTATACAGCCCCTACTGAGGAACACGGGCCAGATGACTGCTGGTGAAATTAATACTGCTCACTCTGCATTGTGGATCTCTTGTGGCTCATTGGTGTTAGATACTGAGATTTGGCCAATGAAGAGCCATTCCAGACTGCCATAGATGCAGATTCAATATTCTGTTCACCATAAATGTATTGTATACTGAACATAAATATGATGTTACTCAAAGTAAGTAAATCAGTCAATTGAAATGAATTCATTAGGCCCTAACCTATAGATTTCACATGACTGGGCAGGGTGCAGCCATGGGTGGGCCTGGAAGGGCATAGGCCCACCCACTTGACAGCCAGCCCTACCCACTGGGGAGCCAGGCATAGCCAATCAGAATGAGTTTTCCCCCACAAAAGGGCTTTATTGCAGACAAATACTCCTCGGATGATCCCACAAGTGAAGAATAGAGATGTGGAGGTGGCGTGGTTACACGTGGTCTGCGGTTGTGAGGCCGGTTGGACGTACTACCAAATTCTCTAAAATGACATTGGAGACAGCTTATGGTAGAGAAATAAACATTCAATTCTATGGCAACAGCTCGGGTGGACATTCCTGCAGTCACGCTCCCTCAACTTGAGACATCTATGGCATTGTGTTGCGTGACACATCAACCAGCATCAAGGGGCAGGGCAATTTGTGACTTGTTTTAGTAATCAGTGGCTGTATTGGAGGGGGAGTGGTTTCATCTCTTTTCTGAGTGTTTATAACCAGCTTCTCAAGCGCCATCTCGTGTGCTTCATTCTATAGCTAGAGGACTCCTGATATCTCCAGGAGTGAAAAGTATATCATTTTGTCTTTATCTGTTGTGGTCTAGTACTTTTTTTTTGTTGCTAGCTAGGGCCATCTACTTTCAGTGCAGCCTGTCTTCCCAGTGGTCTACTTGGTGTGTGAAATGCTGGATCAACCAGGATCAAGGGGCAGGGCAATTTATGACTTGTTTTGGGTAATCAGTGGCTGTATTGGGGGGGTTCCACCTCCCCTAGGCAATCCGCAATTAGTGCAGGGAAGTGTGCTCTCCACCTCTGCTAGGCAATTGGCAATTATTGTTAGTTCAGTCTCCCCTGGTTTCTCAGCGGCAGCTGTAAGCAGTGGTCGTAGTCAGTGGCGATTTTGTCTCAAAACTAAGACCGTCGCCGAAAAACTAAGACGGCTTTGCCGAGTTGTTCTGTGGCGTTTAGAGGAAGGAAAGAGAGGAAGGCTCCACACCACGCTCTCACTTGAGTATCTTAGCTAGTTGTTTACAGATCTCATTTTGCTCTTTTGTAGCGTTGTCAACTGTGTGCGTTTTCTAAAGGTGTTCGCACCTCTCCCTGTAGGCTTTACAGACGCTCCCCACCACTTGGCTGCAACCCTTCTAATTTTAGTGTCCCCTGCACGCACAGCCCATGTGAAATTTTGGATCTCTGGCGGTGTTTGGGAATGCCTATCTGCGGTCAAGAACGTAGAGTTCATCTCAGCCTTTGCTGCCCTTCAGTCTCTTGACTTTTTGGCCCTGACAGAGACATGGATCACCCCAGAGAACATCTGACTATATTTTCTCTCATATTCCGAGAGCATCTGGTCGTTGCGGTGGTGGCACAGGTCTACTCAAGTGGAGATTTTTTTTCTCCTTCTCTCACCTGTCCAACTCCTCATTTGAATTCCATACTGTCACTTGTCCACTCACCTGATTCTGCCTCTTCGACCCTACTCTCCTCCCTTTTCTGCAATCCTATGACTCGCACTGTCCCCTTTCCTCCCGGCTGGTTCGGCCCTCCTGCTGAGTGACTCATTGCGAGCTTACAGAACAAGGCTGTGGGCAGCTGAGTAAAAATGGAGGGAAACTAAACTTCCGGAGGACCCATCTTCTCTTCCTCTGTATCTGCTGCTAAAGCCACTTTCTGCCACATTAAATTTCAACCCTAGGAAACTCTCTTCCACATTCTCCTTCCTCCTTAATTGGGCTCCCGGGTGGCGCATCGGTCTAAGGCACTGCATCTCATCACTACAGACCCTGGTTCAATTCCAGGCTGTATAACAACCGGCTGTGATTGGGATTATTAAAATAATCCTCACCTCCCTATCCGCGGACGACTTTGTCAACCACTTGTCAACCACATCCGCTCCTCATTCACTCAGCCTATTGAGTTCACTGGTCCCACGCCTTGACCTCTGACTCCCCTCTTTCTCAGGCTATGCACACTCTTGGATTGCATCCTACCTGACAGGCCACTCCTACCAGGTGACGTGGAGAGGATCTGTGTCTGCACCACATCCTCTCACTACTGTTGTCTCACAGGTCTCGGTTCTAGGCACTCTCCTCTTCTCTCTATACACCAAGTCACTCGGCTCAGTCATGACAGGGTCTCTCCTATTATTGCTATGCGGATGACACTCAATTACTTTTCACCTTCCCCCTTTCTGACACTCAGGTGGCGACACGCACCTCTGGGTGCCTGGCAGATATCTCAACTTGGATGTCGGCCCACCACATCAAGCTCAACCTCGACAAGACGGAACTGCTCTTCCTCCCAGGGAAGGCCTGCCCGCTCAAAGACCTCTACATCACGGGTCACAACTCCACAGTGTCGCCCTCCCAGAGTGCAAAGAACCTTGGCATGACCCTGGACAACACCCTGACGTACTCTGCAAACATCAACCAGTGACCTGCTCCTGCAGGTTCATGCTCTACAACATCTGTAGAGTATGGTCCTACCTCACACAGGAAGCGGCGCAGGTCCTAATCCAGGCACTTGTCCTCTCCCGTCTGGACTACCGCAACTCACTGTTTACTGGGCTCCCCGCTTTTGCCAGCAAACCCCTGCAATTTATCCAGAAAGCATTAGCTCACCTGTTTTTCAACCTTCCCTTTCAAGTTCTCTCATTTTAACCTGCTCCTCTACACACTCCACTGGCTTCCAGTTGAAGCTTGCATCCACTACAAGACCATGGTGCTATGCTCAAACCCTACACCCCAACCCGAGCACTACGTTCTGCCACCTCCGGTCTCTTGGCCCTCACACCACTATGGGAGGGCAGCCCCCGCTCAGCCCTTCTCTGTCCTGGCACCCCAATGGTGGAATCAGCTTCCTCCTGAAGCTAGGACAGCAGAGTCCCTGCCCATCTTCAGAGAACATCTGAAACCCTAAGTCTTCAAACAGTATCTTAAATTATCCTCACCTCAACCCCCTCCCCCCAAAAATAAATAAAAAAGAACACTTAACCAGCACTTGCACTTGACATGCCCCCCCCTTCTAGCTTTGATTCTACTGACAGCTACATTATTGAACAAAAATGTACTTTCTATGCCTGTGATGTGGTTGTCCCACAGTACAATCATCTTAAGATGGCTAACTGAAGTCCCTCAGCCGAACTCTCTCCTCAACAAATATAACCAATAGATTTATACAGTGAGCCTGTATAGGTGTTCCTCCTAGAGCACCCTACTGCACGTTGTACTACAGCACAATTCATCTAAGCCTATTCCTATCCTATAAACGGGGTCAACCATGGTATCAAGAGTATAGGAAAGTTATTTCAATGACTCGGTGCAGAGCGGTAAACGCCTGAGGGCTTGGACTCGATTCATCATAGTCCCAAGGTTAAAAAAAAAAAGGTAAAAATACTTCACCCTCCCTAAAAAAAATGCCTAGGTTGGTCGGAGTTTGCTTATCAATATCTTGAGAGATCTATTGCCCCTCATCTTAAATGAATGCTGGTTTAGCCACTACTCAATGAGTGTTTTCTAAATCCTGTCTGTTTAACATGAACAACATCCCATGCCAAAAAACATTGAGGTATTCTGAAAACAAGCTAGTGGAGGAATCCTGGCCATGTTTCAGGAAAAGAAGGTCAGCTTCAAACAGGCAATCAGGGTTCTGTGAAACACTATGCAAGTCGGAGAAAAAGGAGCTACAGTATTGAAAGGATCAGTCCGTAAGCTGTCAACTCTACTGTGTTTTTTGAAGATACTAATTAAAAACTTCAAGCGCTGTGATTTTACAACTTCTTTTCAGCCTGTTCAGTGAGCGCTTCAATTGAGCCGTGTGTTTTTCACACAAACACAATACAGTAAGCCTCCACTTCTGGGAAAAAATGTGTCTGTGGTGCAAAAACATAATTTTATATTAATTTGTTTCAGGCTTGCTAGACTAATGAAAGTACTGTAGCTCAAAGGACTCATTTCAAACAATATATATGTTTTGCAGATTCCACAAATGCGTTTTTGTTTCTTTAACACTTTCCAAACCAGTGTTATCCCTCTTCAGACAATGCTTAATAATTAAGTGAGGAAAGGCCTGTTTCAATTCCCACTGTGTAGTCGTAGTGTACCTTTAGCCAATCTTTACTGATGCTTATGGTTTGTCATCTAGCCCCCTGTTTGTTATCTAGCCTAGAGTAGCTCATACTGCTTCTCTCAGCGCTTTACAGCAGCAGCAAGGTTATTGCCATTACTCCCCCCAGCCTCTCGGATGTGTGCTGGAACAGGAGGGGCATAGTCTTGGACAATGCAAGGTCATTTTCAGCTGCTGTTGATGACCATATTTTATCTCTAATATGGACTCTCATGAAGATGATGGTTGTCAGGAAGAAAAAGCCTCGCATTAACGATGGTGAAATATTGGTGCGCTTTGGGTGATTTGTTTCTCAGCAATGCATTACAGCACTGCAGTTATTGCTGATTGGGTTTTGATGACTGATAGAGCGTTGAGATTCTTGGCCCAGCCTAAGTCCATCTTTGTACCTGTCAACATCATGACTCCCGAGGTGCTTCACGGAAACATGTTTAGTGATATCATCACCCGCGCGCCTATGATTCAATCATTTTTATTTAATACCTCTGTGGTGAACTATGAAGATACCAGCTGCAAAATGTTATTGATAAAAATGTTTATGGATGAAGAGCTGATTTATGCGCACATGTTTAGTTTGTCTCATAACCACCTACATCTATACAACCTATATCATGCATCTCTTGTTGTTCTCTGTTCAAGTTATACGAGTCGACTTGATGCTCAAGGTGGGATATACAGTTAGATTAACCCTATACCTGGAAGTCTGCAGGGTTCAAAGCTCTCATCCCAGAGCTGAGCCCACATCCCTGAGCTGTCATGACGGCAACTCAAGGTGAGAGCCTTTTGAAGGAAATGTAGGTTAAATACACAGAGGAGCGGATCTTATTAACGTTTACCCAGGAGGGGAGCTGCTATTTGATCTCTACTCTGTTGCATAAACAAGAGGAGAGAGAGCCTTGAATAATCCATGTTTGTTTCAGGAAAGCACATTTCTCCTAACATCCCACTGCTGACTTGGCTGTAATCAGCTGTAATGAGAAAAGAGATTGGAGATTCTCTCAGAGTAACTATCTAGTTATCGGAGTCCTTTTGCATTTGCATGGTTTTTAATGGACAATAAACCGTGTGTATAAGTGTTTAAAATAATGAGAAAATACATGACTGATTCTAGTGCAAAATAGTTGTTTGTTTTGCAATGTCTAGATTCTTTGTAAAAAGTCCGAAATAGCCTCCCGGGTGGCGCAGTGGTTAAGGGCGCTGTACTGCCACCAGAGACTCTGGGTTCGTGTCCAGGCTCTGTCGTAACCGGCCGCGACGGGGAGGTCCGTGGGGCGACGCACAATTGGCCGGGTTAGGGAGGGTTTGGCCGGTAGGGAAATCCTTGTCTCATCGCGCACCAGTGACCGGGCGCAGTGCGCGCTAACCAAGGTTGCCAGATGCACGGTGTTTCCTCCGACACATTGGTGTGGCTGGCTTCCGGGTTGGATGGCGCTGTGTTAAGAAGCAGTGCGGCTTGGTTGGGTTGTGTATCGGAGGACGCATGACTTTCAACCTTCGTCTCTCCCGAGCCCGTACGGGAGTTGTAGCGATGAGACAAGATAGTAGCTACTAAAAACAATTGGATACCATGAAATCCCCGGATTTCAACCGAAAGCTCTGGACATTTACACCTGAATCTCGCAGCTAGCTAGTTGCTATCCATGTGACTATTGGCTTACGTCGATCCCGGAGCAAACATCAATTATTCCGGAGCAAACATCAATTATTCCGGAGCTAACTTAGCCAGCTGAAGAGTTCCATCAGCCACTCCTGGGCTACAATCGCCTATCCGGACCCATTTTACTGCCGATGCGGAGCCCTACCGGGCCTTCACGACTGTACTACCGGCGTTATCTGCCCGAGGGAGTTATCCAACTGGCCCCTCGGTCGCGACGTTACCTGAATGCCCATCTGCGGCCCGCTAATCGTTAGCTGTCTTATCGGCTGCTATCTGAATACAGTGCCTTGCGAAAGTATTCGGCCCCCTTGAACTTTGCGACCTTTTGCCACATTTCAGGCTTCAAACATAAAGATATAAAACAATTTTTTTTGTGAAGAATCAACAACAAGTGGGACACAATCATGAAGTGGAACGACATTTATTGGATATTTCAAACTTTTTTAACAAATCAAAAACTGAAAAATTGGGCGTGCAAAATTATTCAGCCCCCTTAAGTTAATACTTGCTGCCTGCTATAGACCACCCTCTGCCCCCAGCTGTGCTCTGGACACCATATGTGAACTGATTGCCCCCCATCTATCTTCAGAGCTCGTGCTGCTAGGCGACCTAAACTGCAACATGCTTAACACCCCAGCCAACCTACAATCTAAGCGTGATGCCCTCAATCTCACACAAATGATCAATGAACCTACCAGGTACCACACCAAAGCCGTAAACACTGGCACCCTCATAGATATCATCCTAACAAACTTGCCCTCTAAATACACCTCTGCTGTTTTCAACCAAGATCTCAGCGATCACTGCCTCATTGCATGCATCCGTAATGGGTCAGCGGTCAAACGACCTCCACTCATCACTGTCAAACGCTCCCTGAAACACTTCAGCGAGCAGGCCTTTCTAATCAACCTGGCCGGGGTATCCTGGAAGGATATTGATCTCATCCCGTCAGTAGAGGATGCCTGGTTAAACTTCCTCACCATCTTAAATAAGCATGCCCCATTCAAGAAATTTAGAACCAGGAACAGATATAGCCCTTGGTTCTCTCCAGACCTGACTGCCCTTAACCAACACAAAAACACCCTATGGCGTTCTGCATTAGCATCGAACAGCCCCCGTGATATGCAACTTTTCAGGGAAGCTAGAAATCAATATACACAGGCAGTTAGAAAAGACAAGGCTAGCTTTTTCAAGCAGAAATGTGCTTCCTGCAACACAAACTCAAAGTTCTGGGACACTGTAAAGTCCATGGAGAATAAGAACACCTCCTCCCAGCTGCCCACTGCACTGAAGATAGGAAACACTGTCACCACCGATAAATCCACTATAATTGAGAATTACAACAACAAACAGATTACCGACCATTTCGAATCCCACCATACCTTCTCCGCTATGCAATCTGGTTTCAGAGCTGGTCATGGGTGCACCTCAGCCACGCTCAAGGTCCTAAACGATATCTTAACCGCCATCGATAAGAAACAATACTGTGCAGCCGTATTCATTGACCTGGCCAAGGCTTTCGACTCTGTCAATCACCACATCCTCATCGGCAGACTCAACAGCCTTGGTTTCTCAAATGATTGCCTCGCCTGGTTCACCAACTACTTCTCTGATAGAGTTCAGTGTGTCAAATCAGAGGGTCTGTTGTCCAGGGCCTCTGGCAGTCTCTATAGGGGTGCCACAGGGTTAAATTCTTGGACCGACTCTTCTCTGTATACATCAATGATGTCGCTCTTGCTGCTGGTGAGTCTCTGATCCACCTCTACGCAGACAACACCATTCTGTATACTTCTGGCCCTTCTTTGGAGACTGTGTTAACAACCCTCCAGGCAAGCTTCAATGCCATACAACTCTCCTTGCGTGGACTCCAATTGCTCTTGAATACAAGTAAAACTAAATGCATGCTCTTCAACCGATCGCTGCCCGCACCTGCCCGCCTGTCCAACATCACTACTCTGGACGGCTCTGACTTAGAATACGTGGACAACTACAAATACCTAGGTGTCTGGTTAGACTGTGAACTCTCCTTCCAGACTCACATCAAACATCTCCAATCCAAAGTTAAATCTAGAATTGGCTTCCTATTTCGCAACAAAGCATCCTTCACTCATGCTGCCAAACATACCCTTTTAAAACTGACCATCCTACCAATCCTTGACTTCGGCGATGTCATTTACAAAATAGCCTCCAATACCCTACTCAATAAATTGGATGCAGTCTATCACAGTGCCATCCATTTTGTCACCAAAGCCTCATATACTACCCACCACTGCAACCTGTACGCTCTCGTTGGCTGGCCCTCGCTTCATACTTGTTGCCAAACCCACTGGCTCCAGGTCATCTACATGTACCTAATGAGAAAATCAAAAGAAATCAGCCAAGACCTCAGAAAAAAAATTGTAGACCTCCACAAGTCTGATTCAACCCTGAACTCATTTTACTGTGGATATAGATACTTTTGTACCCGTTTCCTCCAGAATCTTCACACGGTCCTTTGTTGTTCTGGAATTGATTTGCACTGTTCGCAGCAAAGTACGTTCATCTCTAGGAGACAGACCGCATCTCTTTCCTGAGCGGTATGACGGCTGCATGGTCCCATGGTGTTTGTAGTTGTGTACTATTGTTTGTAAAGATGAATGTGGTACCTTCAGGCATTTGGAAATTGCTCCCAAGGATGAACCAGACTTTTTCTGAGGTCTTGGCTTATTTCTTTGGATTTTCCCATGATGTCAAGCAAAGAGGCACTTTTCAGTTTGAAGGCAGGCCTTGAAATACATCCACAGGTACACCTCCAATTGACACATATTATGTCAATTAGCCTATCAGAAGCTTCTAAAGCCATGACATCATTTTCTGGAATTTTCCAAGCTGTTTAAAGGCACAGTCAACTTAGTGTATGTAAACTTCTGACCCACTGGAATTGTGATTACAGTGAATTATAAGTGAAATAATCTATCTGTAAACAATTGTTGGTAAAAATGACTTGTGTCATGCACAAAGTAGATGTCCTAACTGCCTTGCCAAAACTATAGTTTGTTTACAATACATTTTTGGAGTGGTTGAAAATGAGTTTTAATGACTCCAACATAAGTGTATGTAAACTACCGACTTCAACCTTTGTGTGTGTGGATAGACATCTATTTAGGGGCTATAGGAACACTGAACAGCCTGACTGCAACCCTGCCTATGCACAGTACAACCCATACCATCCCCAACTGTTTAGGGGCTATAGGAACACTGAACAGCCTGACTGCAACCCTGCCTATGCGCAGTACAACCCATACCATCCCCAACTGTTTAGGGGCTATAGGAACACTGAACAGCCTGACTGCAACCCTGCCTATGCACAGTACAACTCATACCATCCCCAACTGTTTAGGGGCTATAGGAACACTGAACAGCCTGACTGCAACCCTGCCTATGCACAGTACAACTCATACCATCCCCAACTGTTTAGGGGCTATAGGAACACTGAACAGCCTGACTGCAACCCTGCCTATGCACAGTACAA
The DNA here is from genome assembly GCF_034236695.1 of Oncorhynchus nerka. Taxonomy (NCBI): domain Eukaryota; kingdom Metazoa; phylum Chordata; class Actinopteri; order Salmoniformes; family Salmonidae; genus Oncorhynchus; species Oncorhynchus nerka. The sequence goes on from NC_088407.1 coordinate 55,658,870, forward strand.
CCCATACCATCCCCAACTGTTTAGGGGCTATAGGAACACTGAACAGCCTGACTGCAACCCTGCCTATGCACAGTACAACTCATACCATCCCCAACTGTTTAGGGGCTATAGGAACACTGAACAGCCTGACTGCAACCCTGCCTATGCACAGTACAACCCATACCATCCCCAACTGTTTAGGGGCTATAGGAACACTGAACAGCCTGACTGCAACCCTGCCTATGCACAGTACAACCCGTACCATCCCCAACTGTTCTCACACCCAAACACACACACGATTGAATGTCAAGGCGTGTTGCTTCCACAAAATAGTTTTATTATTAAAAAATATAACTAGCCTACTTGCACAAGCACATTGAGACAAGTTACCAGAACACTTGAACTGTTGATAATCCTCTGTCAAATTTAAGAAGTGCATCCACAAAAATAAGCTGCGATTATCAAAATGATAACTCTTGTATTGGTTTCTGCTGGAGAGTGGCAACTGTTTAGACATCTAGAGGCTGTTCTTTGTTCCCAGGCAATTTGAAGCTAATGAAATGGTGCGCTGGCTGATGAACAGGCTGCACATCTATATAACGAAACAAACCTCCAGCTCACATTGACCAGCTCAAATCGCATCAGACAGAAATGGCTTTACTGTTTTTCAGACTGCCAGTTGTGTTATGTACACTTGAACCGGTCCAGAGGACTTTACAATGCTCAGCCACTTGAAACAAACTGCTGTCAAACAAGGTAACACAAGCAAAGGTGCAATTGAGTAGTGAAGAAGATAGTGTAAGACATTAGAACAAAATAGGAAAGCATGTTAGCTTGCCAGAATAATGTTTTTATAATTAGGTCCACAAATATCCTAGACAAATGTGTACAGTTATCTGCGGAGTTGTAATGAGGAAATCCTGAAGCATGATTTTAAACATGACAAAAACAATAACGTGTGCAAGCCTTTCCCGATTTTAAAGTAAAATTGTTTATGCCTCTGGAATTGTGTGCTTTAGAATAATAAGGTTGAAAAGCCAACGCTGGAAAGCTGCATCCTACTGTAAACGATTGCCTAGTTTACTCAACTTAGTCTTGCACAACAAACAATGAATCCATAAAACATTTGCGAATATAGAATTTATATACAAACACGTACAATAAAAAGTAAACCGCATGAAGTACAACACTGGATCAAACTTGACATGAGTCGATTTGGCACTTTCTCAAACACATACAGTACCAGTCAAAAGTTTGGACACCTACTCATTCAAGGGTTTTTCTTTATTTGTACTATTTTCTTCAAAACTATGAAATAAGACATGGAATCATGTAGTAACCAGAAAAGTGTTAAACAAATTATTCAAAGTAGCCACCCTTTGCCTTGATGACAGCTTTGCACACGCTTGGCATTCTCTCAACCAGCTTCATGAGGTAGTCGCCTGGAATGCATTTCAATTAACAGGCGTGGCTTATTAAAAGTTCATTTGTGGAATTTCTTCTTAATGCATTTGAGCCAGTCAGTTGTTGTGACAAGGTAGGGGTGGTATACAGAAGATAGCCCTATTTGGTAAAAGACCAAGTCCATATTTTGGCAAGAACAGCTCAAATAAGCAAAGAGAAATGAAAGTCCATCATTACATGAAGGTCAGTCAATACATAAAATGTCAAGAACTTTGAAGGTTTCTTCCAAGTGCAGTCGCAAAAACCATCAAGCGCTATAACTGGCTCTCATGAGGACCGCCACAGGAAAAGAAGACCCAGAGTTACCTCTGCTGCAGAGGATAAGTTCATTAATAAGATCAATTGATGCCGCATCGGGGCGGCAGGTAGCCTAGTGGTTAGAGCGTTGGACTTGTAACTGAAAGGTTGCATGATCGAATCCCCGAGCTGACAAGGTAAAAATCTGTCTTTCTGCCCCTGAACAAGGCAGTTAACCCACTGTTCCTAGGCCGTCATTGAAAATAAGAATTTGTTGTTAACTGACTTGCCTAGTTAAATTAAGGTTAAATAAAACATTTAGAGTTACCAGCCTCAAATTGCAGCCCAAATAAATGCTTCACAGAGTTCAAGTAACAGACACATCTCAACATCAACTGTTCAGAGGAGACTTGATTTGAAACCATTACTAAAGGACACCAATAAGAAGAATAAACTTGCTTGGGCCAAGAAACACAAGCAATGGACATATGTCCTTTGGTCTGATGAGTCAAATTTGAGATTTTTGGTTCCAACTGCCGTGTCTTTGTGAGACGCGGATGATCTCCGCGTGTGTGGTTCCCACCGTGAAGCATGGAGGAGTGATGGTGTGGGGTGCTTTGCTGGTGACACTGTCTGTAATTCATTTAGAATTCAAGGCACACTTAACCAGCATGGCTACCATAGCATTCTGCAGCGATACACCTTACCATCTGATTTGCACTTAGCAGGACTATCATTTGTTTTTTAACAGGACAATGACCCCAAACACACCTCCAGGCTGTGTAAGAGCTATTTGACCAAGGAGAGTGAATGTACTGTATCAGATGACCTGGCCTCCACAATCACCCAACCTCAACCCAATTGAGATGGTTTGGGATGAATTGGACCGCAGAGTTAAGGAAAAGCAGCCAACAAGTGCTCAGCATACGTGGGAACTCCTTCAAGACTGTTGGAAAAGCAATCCTCATGAAGCTGGTTGAGAGAATGCCAAGAGTGTGCAAAGCTCTCATCAAGGCAAAGGGTGGCTACTTTAAAGAATCTAAAATATAAAATATTTATTCATTTTGTGGTTACTACATGATTCCATATGTGTTATTTCATAGTTTTGATGTCTTGACTCATATTCTACAATGTAGAAAATTGTAAAAAATAAAGAAAAACCCCAGAATAAGTAGGTGTGTCAACTTTTGATAGGCACTGTATGTGTTGTATGTTTTCAGTTTGTTAACGAGGGCACATTCACATTCTTGTCTTCATTTATTGCATTCATAAGGCCTGGCAGGGGTTGGGGAAGTGTGTTATTGTACGGATGCTCGTCCGGTCCCCTCTGCTCTATCCCTGGCATGTTACTTGGGGTGTGAAACCTGCCCCTTCCGGGCTTCCAGGCCCTAAAGTGATTCCTGTGGCGATGCCCCCGTTGTGCAGGCAGCCGCCTGAAGGTGGCGAGCTGGGCTTAGCCATCTGCTCTCCCCATAGGAAACAATGTGTGAGAGAATGAGAGGGCCACTGCCGGGGCCTGTCACCAGGGCAGCCATTTCAGGCCGGAGACAACCTACCTCCCTCTCCTCTCAGCCGTGTTAGACACACATGAGAATGTGACTGTGTTAATGTGCAATAGCACCCTTGACATATGAGTAGGCAGCAGGGGTGGTGTGTCAGTGTGTGTGTTGGCCAGCATGCTCTCAACATGCAAAAGTGTTCCCTGTCAGTCAAAGAGAAAGTCCACGTGACTTCAGTAAAAGGGGGATATAGGTAGAGAGAAGTGGTAAAAGAGAGATTGACAGGAAGGAAAGAACAGAATGGCACAGAACGTCCTTGAACTTCAGCTGCAGGGTCTCCTGCAGGTATTACATGGTAGCATATGCACTGCTGACGGACTTGGTAAACAAGTCACATGTGGAGGAATGACTCAAACCATTTCTGGATTTGGAGGCAAGTCTGCCACACCACTGCAGTCAACCATGACCGTTCAAAGCCTCTCTCTATGCCATCATACAATTCCAATAATCAGACAGATTTGTCAAAACACAGCCATTTTCCCCATCAACTCTAATTGCACGTGAAAGACACTAAGGAAGGACAACAAAAAGAGCGCAGTTCCCAGACAGACCTGGGTGTAACAGTGGCTTGGTGCCTCATGTCACTGGGCTAATAAAGGGGATTAGAGGAGCAGCTCTGTGTGTGTTGAGGTTCTGCACAAGGTTTATGGGGCCATGCAGAGAGAGAGAGAGAGAGAGATGCCCCTCTACCCAACCTCAAAGCACTGGTTGACACAAACACACCCCAGACAATGAAGACATTAGGGCACAGGATTCCGTTTCCATGGCAGTGAGGAGGCAGACAGCAGGATGAAAAGCACATGCAGCCCAGTGTGTCAAAAAGGTACAGTGTGTGTTTCTGAGCATGTGTTTGGGTTTCTGTATCTGTGTGTATGTGTGGGGTTTTGTATCTGTGTGTGGGTGTTTGTACTCTATGTGGGTGTGAACTGTATGTATGTGGGGGTGTGTGTTCATTTTGTATGCCTAATGCATGAAATCAGTAGCGTGTAGCCTAGCCCAAGAAGGCAGCTTGTTTTGGGAGCTAAATGGGAAAGCAACAAACATGTCAGACTTTCCACTCTGCTGGAGGGGGAGGCTCTCTCTCTCTCTCTCTCGCTCCGTTTCTCCCTCTCTATGTGTGTCTACCTGCAGGGTGAGATCCAGGGGTGGGTTTGTCTGCAGTTCTGTTCCATAGCCCAGCACCCTACTTACTCATCCTGACAGTCCTCTTTTGAACCATTTCCCCGGGAAGGATAATGTACTACGTCTTTTTAGGCACAGGCATTGTGTTTGGTTACACTACGTACGTCTCATTCTCTACCAGGCAGGCATTCCTCTGCATTATACACAGACAGGCTCCAGACAGCATGCTTAGGCAAAATATCAATGTCTATTCGCTACCAAAAATAAGACAATTTATTAAATCAGTTCCAACAACTACCATATCTTGTGGATGGTTGAGAACTACAATGGCTGGCTAATGAAAAGGGAATTCCACGTACTGTTATTGCCTCTTTGAGACAATAATATCAATATTGACGACTTAGCAAACTAAATGAATGCTTATCAATTCAAACCTTTGGCGAGGAAAAGGAAAGGAACCGGAGGCTTGCTATCAGCTAACCCATTCCCCCGGGAACTCGTGTGATTTACTGATGATCGCTGGGGTATCTGCATTTGTTCAGCTGCGTCTCCCCTCCCATTCTGCAGCGCCTTCCTTCGTCCTCTGGCTGCGCTGCATTTCACATTCACCATCCGTCTGTCTGTTCCAAGGAGCTGCTCAGGGAATACCTCCACTGCTTGTGCTCATAGAACAGAAAGCAAAGAAAGAGGGGAGAGAGAGAGAGCTACAATGGGGGGGAAGAAAAAACCCACCCTCAAAGTCCTTCCCCCTCCTCTCTCTCCTCCTCTTTAAGAGCTTGGTTGGTTGGTGAACTACATGTAAGACGCAGCGGTTTTCCCAAACTGCCAAACAGTAGCGCATGGCGTGCAGTGTTGCTTTAGCCTACACATAGTCCTGCAGACTGTAGCCTGTTTTATTGTCTAGTGGGGAGAGGGAGCAGTACTGGTGCTGGAGCTGGTCCTGCTGCTGTTGCTGTAGGAGGTGCTGTTGCTGCTGCAGTAAGAGTTTATCAGGGGGCGGCAGCAAGATCATGTCCTGGTGGCCGGGCCTCTTCCCCGGGCACGACACGCAGAAGATGGACCCCCCCACAAAGAGGAAGCCTGCCGACAGGAAGGCCACGTACACGGCGCCCCCGGGCTCAAACTTATTGCTCTCGTGCACGCTGCGGTCCAGGAAGTTAGTGATGACCTCTTTGGTGAACCAGGAAGCGGGCACCAGGCACAGGAAGCCGGCAGCGATGAAGCAGCCCCCGCTGGCGATGGCCGCGTGCCTCTTGGCGCGCCGGCCGCCCCCCCAGCGAGTACATTTGAGCCCCAGGGATGCCAGGCACAAGCCCATGGCAGCCATCACACAGGACAGCACCATGGTGGTGCGGGCAGTCTGCAGGTAGGCGGGCAGCGACAGCACCGAGTACTTCAAGGTGCAGCTGAACATGCCGGTGCTGTACCAGGTGCAGTCCATCCACAGCCCCTGCATCTGGGAGATGGCCGTGATGATGTTGGAGCCTACATCGGCGCTCACCTTCCAATTGGGCAGCAGCGTAGCCATCATGGCCCCCATGATGCCCAGCAGCGCCAGGACGAAGGCAAAGATCTGCATGCCTGTGGATGCCATTCTCCTCCTTCTGCCGTGGCCCCCTACTCCTCCAGTTACCATCCACCCAGCCCCAGCCAGGCACCTCGGCTCCTCACCCCAGACGGCTGTAGAGGATTCTGATGCTAGAGCTGGCAGCAGCCGACGACTCAGTTCCTCAGTGCCGGCTCCAATGGACTGTAGAGGAAAGAAGACAAGAATGAGAAATTGAATCAAGCAGGTCTCTCTGTCTGTCTTTCTCTTTCCCCTCACTTACCCCACACACGCACAGACTTTTTTTTACAAGAACAAAGGAGAGCGTGAAACCGGACCAATTGGAGAGAGAGACCGCTCTGGCTGATTATTGGAGAAGGAGACACAGGTTTTAGTGCGTCTGGGCATTTTCTGTTGCGCCTGCCTCTTCCTTATGCCAGCGCCTCAACTGTTACTGGAGAGGAGAATGAGTTTCTGATATTTGCAACGCTCAATATGTGGACTTAAAGCTGCAGTGTCCTCTTCACCTCACTACAATAAGGTTACCCAACCACAGTGACTTCAACATATTAACACAAGGTAAATTCTTACATTTTGAAATAATTTTACACTGATACAATAATATAGATTTTCGTTTTTAAAAATGGTAAAAGTTTGAAATTAGACCGTTTTTTTTCTCCTTTTTAAGACATTCTCAAAATTGCCAGTATTGCTTTTAATTTAAAATGTATTGATTATTCTTGCCTGCAGAAAGTGTACAAGGGCAAACAAACCATCGGTTAATTAGAATTGTTTACAATGTACAGCAAGAGAGAGCAATGTTAAGGTCCTTACCTCGGCTGGTGCAGAGCTCCTTTTTGACGCGTCAGGTTGTTCGCAGTGATTTCTGTAAACACAAAAACACTGGGTGAGGAGGGGGCGATGAGGATTTCAGCCTTAGGGAAGCCATTCATTTCATCCATTTCCTTAGCAACAGTATATTAGAGGACATCATAGTGGTGGACCACACATGCTTGCTTGGCGCTTCTGAAGATGGGTTGCGTTGCTTCCCTTTCAGTGACGTAGAATACTCTCTCTACGTCACTTTGGTCGTGAGCTGAGCTAATACAAAATAGTGTGTGGACCGTTAAATTCACTACGGCAAACAGTACACCAGCTTTACACTCACACCGTACCTGGTTGTGTATGTGTGTGTAAACTATGGTCGTTACATTATAATTGAGTTGGTGTTGGCAGTGTGCACTTGTCACTCGATGCTTCGTATATGCAGCAGGTGATGAACAAGCAGACGTGTTGTCATGGACCAGCTAAGTCAAACCGCAATCAATCATGAGCCAGAGCTTCTTCATTCCAATATTGACCCATATTATTAGCTGGCTACAAGACGTTGCATCTAGCTAGCGGATTGTTTGTCATAACTAGCTAGATTTACATTTAAGTCATTTAGCAGACGCTCTTATCCAGAGCTGGCTAGCTATTGATCTGAAACAGTGCGCATTGTTGGCTTACGTTAGCGTTACATTAATTATCTATTAACGTTAGCCTAGCTAGCTAAACTGTTCACAAATGTTTTACATTTAGCCTAATAATGTGACAGATACCCCTGTTTTCATAATGACACCGATCATGCTTCACTGGTCTTACCTCCATACTCAAATGTTTGAGCAAAATAAATGACAACTTTGGCTAACTTTACTTACCTCTAACTATTGAAACTCCAAAATAACGGAATAGTCTAAACGGGATCATTGGGACGTCCCAACTCCCTTTGAAGTTGACGTTTACAACTGGTAAGATTGGGGTTAATGTTAGGTAAAGGTTATGGTTAGTTCTAGGGTAAGGGTAGGGACGTCTCAAGTTTTTCATGGACAGCACAACCCCCAAATAACGGTCCACGAGCTGCCGAGTTTCTTTCAACCATGGGATTCGTAATAATGAACCCATTGCACCCTGCGAAGTATTGTTTAATCAACATGATCTTTACCGGTCTACCCAACGCCTACAATCTCATGTCAGATATACTGAAAACAATAGGCATACAATATTACAATAATAACCATTAGAACATTTCATAGTGGCTTCTTTTATTTATGTGGTAGGAGTACATCAACGGGTCAGAGCAACACTGTTTTGTTAACACCCCACTATGCCAAAACTGACCATCCCTAGAGCAGTTAGCATCAGCAACCACTCAACGGAAGGCTAAACTCACAGCTGCTACCCCCTGCTCATCCCTCTTCCACTATTCTGCAGAGGATGTCTAGTCTAGAATGACAATGAGAGTGAAAAACAGACCGGGCTAAAGTACATGATAGCCTTTAACGCAGATGTGTGTTTCCATAATGCTGCTGCATGGGTAAGATCATCATAAACAGCCGAACCATGAAGGAAATCATCTCCCCTCTCTCTCCCCACCTGTAATGACTAAACAGGAGTTGAGTGGGTGATTGATTGGTTTGGTGATTGATCTGCTTGTTTAATTTGGTCCAATGGTCTACCTCCATTTTGTCCCCCCGCAAGATAGCGCTCAGAGACTATTTCTGCAGATAAGACACAATAACAGCATGCACACAGCCTCACACACACACACACACACAATACCACAGTATTACCTGACGACTTGGCTGCTGACCTTCAGACTTCATACCGCAGGCCGTTGTGGGTTGGTGCGGCAGGATGAGAAAGAGCCACACTCATTTCTACACAGTAGTGTGTTTGAGTGTGTTTTACCGATGAGATTCTGATTCTGGTATTCTATGGGGAATAAAATAAATAACAGGGACGGGAGAGGGGGGCTGTGAGGAACCGCAGTTAACATGTACCCAGGGAGTGATGTGTGATGTGTGAAGACATGGCAGGCTATTATAAGCATGGTCCCTTCTTTCTCACCTCGTAGCTCAGTCCTCCACAGTATAGCTCCAAGGCATGACTGGACACAGAGATGGCCCTTTCCTCAGATGTGGGATTTTATTGTTCAATTTTCATATTGTTTATTTCACGGTGTAATTGCTTTTGTGCTCATCATTTTGTAGAAAGAAGCCTTATTATTCGGTTATGGTCAGAAGTGTCACCTGATAGGTGCCATGTAGTTGTCAACACAATCTTGTCCCATGTATGGGCTTGCCCATTTTCAACATGCAGGACTTTAGTAAACTGTCAGAAAACAGACATAATATGAAATGAATTATAATGTTTTCTCTATTAGTTCAAGTTTTATTTGTCGCATGCACAAGTACAGTGAAAACTTACAAGGCCTACATTTACTCCCAAGTGTACCAAGTGGTCAGACATTTTGAGTGTTTTTAAATGTCATGTAAAAACAGGGTAGACTCCATTTTGTTTGTTTGGTAGGCAAATTTTTCCCCCAGTCCTCATCTCTCTTCTCGTGACCTTGTGGAATTCTTAATTTTTGCCTAGTGGTATTCTCTACTGTGATGTTGGAGAGTGTTCCTTGGGAAAACATCTCAGGGGACCTGAGAATGAGATGGGCATGGATCAGGAGATGTTCTTGGTTTGCCTGTGCTGTGTGCCCAGGGCTGATCTGCGAGCGTGGGAAGCCCTGGCAGACAGCACAGCGCAGCAAGGCACAATGACAGGGCCCCCTCCAGCAAGATCTGCCTATAACTTTAGATTTAGTGGTGCTGACTGCCTAGTGTCTACTCCTCCTGAGCCTGTCCTCCCCAGCTGCTGATGTAATGGAGGTTGTCTTCTGAAGGTATTGTTATGATTAATGCATCTCTTTCCCCTTGGAGGAATCTTACCTTTTTTTTATCTTCTTTTAACTTTCTGTATTCCCCAGCTGAGTATCCCATTGTTCCTTCCTCCCCCCTCAGAACCTGCAGCAGTTACGTAAAGAGAAATGCAGGTTGCTCAGGTGGTATCGGCTAGCCACCCCGAGGGCCTGCCATCTCATCTTGGTTACGCTCAGAGGGAGATGACAAATTATTGCTCAAACACCATTGGGTAAAAGAGAAGACTCTGGGGAAAGGAGTAGAAGGTGGAAAATGGGCAAGGGGACGAGGGGACTTGGAGCTACAGGGCAAACGCCAGTGTCATAGAGTCCCTGCAGAGCTCTGAGAAGGTCATACAGATGACACCATTCCATATTATTGAGATGAATTGGGTCAGGGTCACTGAGGGGGACAAAGGCAGAGCTGGGATTTTTCAGATGTGTATCGTGATACCTTGCCAGATATGGAGGGAAAGACTACGTGCGTGTAAAAGAAAGGTTGAGTTGGTAAGATTATTTAGCATACAATATTATTGTGCAAGAGGGAAAGTTGGTTGGTTCAAAGTCTCTGTAAATGTTTGACATTTAAAAAAGGCAGGAGGACTAAATTAGCCACGGAGAGAGCTGGATCATTTTTCTTTATGTAGATCCTTATATAATGAGCCAATTTGTAGTAGCAAAATTCATCTAGATATCAATAGGGGTTATGATTTGCTTCTTTCCGCGCCGTTAAAAAGCATGTTCGTTACATCATGAGGTCCTATTTGCATTCCCATCATCCCAGTCTCCTCCAGCCAGGCCTCATCATACACCCTCCCACCAGCTGAAAGGAAGGGGGATGACGGATGACAGTGAGAACCAGGGAGAGATATTAATGTGGTCACAGAGGCAATAAGTCGGTCTCAGATTCCTAGTTCACCATCTCCCACTACATGCAGCCTATTTGAGCAGGAGCATTTTCAAAGCACTGGCATGCAGTGTGGAGGAGGCAGCACGTGCATTTAAGATGGAAGTTTCTTGTGTGTTAAGGTTATCAGAGGAGGATTAATGGCAGGAGGGGATATATTACAGCAGAGCACCTAGTGAGGCCATGTAGCGGGCCGTCGTTCATAAATCACAAGGCAAAGTGAATCGGACAAGCCTATTGGCTGAAACGCTGCTGCCTGTATAGTCTGAATATCGACATCCCCCTGCTCCTTTTAAATCATGAAGTGCGGAAAATAAATGGCCTAATTACTCCGGGAGAGTGAAATTAAAGCCATTCTTTTCTATTACCTCTCGAGACCAGATGGTGGTCTGATGCTGCATCACTCAGTGTGTGTGTGTTGCTAAAGGTACACTGCAGTACCAGGGTATGAGACTACACCTCATCCTAGCATGTTTGGGTAACCGGTGGAAGAATAGATTTTCCTAATGTCAGCCTCGTTCCGCCCAATTGATGCCGATGAGTCAATTTCTCATGAAGGCTCCTGTCACAAATACTATTTCCAGCCCCAGTGTATCACAAAGCAATGCAGTGCTTCTTCTCCCTGCCCTGAAAGTCTATTGTAACTGGTGTCCAAAACCTTCTCGTCTTCCTCCAACTCAGTTTCTTAAACTGTGTCGGGACAAAGTGTGCACGTGAGAGGTGAGTTGTGAGTTATGAGAATGCATCTATAATCACACACAATTTCTTCTTAATATGGGTTGTTGGAGGACGATTTGGGTCACGGGAGGACAGTACATTTTTTAAATTCGGGTCCTGAGCTGAAAACGTTTAACACCTGCTCTAACTTACAGTGCATCTGAAATTATACAGACCCTTTGACTTTTTTTGGGGGGGGGGGATTTTGTTATTCTAAAATAGATCAAATAGTTGTTTTCCCCCTCATCAATCTACACACAATACCCCATAATGAAAAAGCAAAAAGTTATTTTTTGCAAATGTATTTCAAACTGAAATCACATTTACATAAGTATTCATACCCTTTACTCAGTACTTTGAAGCACCTTTGGCAGCGATTACAGCCTCGAGTCTTATTGGGTATGACGCTACAAGCTTGGCACACCTGTATTTAGAGAGTTTCTCCCATTGTTCTCTGCAGATCCTCTCAAGCTCTGTCAGGTTGGATGGGGAGTGTCGCTGCACAGCTATTTTCAGGTCTCCAGAGATATTCGATCGGGTTCAAGTCCAGGCTCTGGCTGGACCACTCAAGGACATTCAGAGGCTTGTCCCGAAGCCACTCCTGCGTTGTCTTGGCTGTGTGCTTAGGATCATTGTCCTGTTGGAAGGGGAACCTTCGCCCCAGTCTGAGGTCCTGAGTGCTCTGGACCAGGTTTTCATCAAGGATCTCTCTGTACTTTGCTCCGTTCATCTTTCCCTTGATCCTGACTAGTCTCCCAGTCCCAGCCCAAAGAGTTCAATCTTGGTTTCATCAGACCAGAGAATCTTGTTTCTCACGGTCTGAGAGTCCTTTTAGTTGCCTTTTGTCAAATTCCAAGTGGGCTTTTGTGCCGTTTACTGAAGAGTGGCTTCTGTCTGGCCACTCTACCATAAAGGCCTGATTGGTGGAGTGCTACAGAGATGGTTGTCCTGCTGGATGGGTTTTCCATCTCCACAGAGGAACTCTGGAGCTCTGTCAGAGTGACCATCGGGTTCTTGGTCAACTCCCTGACCAAGGCCCTTCTCTCCCGTTTGCTCAGTTTGGCTGGGCAGCCAGCTCTAGGAAGAGTCTTGTTGGTTCCAAACTTCTTCCATTTAAGAATGATGGAGGCCACTGTGTTCTTGGGGACCTCCAGATCTGTGTCTCGACACAATCCTGTCTCGGAGCGCTACGGACAATTCCTTTGACCTCATAGCTTGGTTTTTGCTCTGACATGCACTGTCAACTGTGGGACCTTATATAAACAGGTGTGTGCATTTCCAAATCATGTCCAATCAATTGAATTTACCACGGGTAGACTCCAAGTTGTAGAAACATCTCCAGGATGATTTTATATATTTTTATTTATTTAACTAGGCAAGTCAGTTAAGAACAAATTCTTATATACAATGACTGTCTACCCCGGCCAAACCCGGATGACTCTGGGTCAATTGTGCGCCACTCTATGGGACTCCCAATTACGGCCGGTTGTGATTCAGTCTGGAATCAAACCAGGGTGTCTTGCACTGAGATGCAGTGCCTTAGACCGCTGCACCACTCGAGCCCTCAAATCAATGAATCAATGGAAACAGGTTGCACCTGAGCTCAATTTCAAGGTGTCTGTTTTTTTTTTTTAATACATTTGCAAAAAAATCTAACTGTTTTTTGCTTTGTCAATATGGAGTATAGATTGATGAGTAAAATGTTTAATTTGATCCATTTTAGAATTAGGCTGTAACGTAAGAACATGTGTAAAAGGTCGATGGGACTGAATACTTTCCGAATGCACTGTATAGTGAAGTGAGCAGCCCAGGAGTTAGCTGTACTCTATAGTCTGCTCTGACAACTAGGCTCCAGTATAGCGGTGGTGTCCCATACCACTGCGGCAGGCAGGCAGCAACATACAGAGCTATAGATCAGATGAGATAGTAGATAGCTGTCCTGGTTTACAAGCCCAGCCAGACACTGCAGCACGCCACGGCACGGGAGGGACAGAATCTAAATGGCTCATTAGAAAGCCTCCATCACGTCCTTGGACCACTTTAGTTCTCCTCCCCCAATTATCCTGTCCCTCCCCTTCCCTAGCCCAGAATAACAAAGCAAGATCGAGTAGGGTGAGTCACAACCAACACACACGCAGAGATGCTGCGGGAGGTTGTTCCTTGGGGCAGGTTGTCTCAACAGGAGAGCTGTGCTGTAAATGAAACGCCCCGCACCCACATACATGTGTGGTTTTTGTTTTCTATCCATCCACTCTGTACCATCTGCCTCATATTATATCGTCTGTATCACCTTTCACATACCTGTGTAAATATCTGTATGTGTCCAGACTGTATCCTTCTGGCACTGTCGTGGTGTCCTCTGTTGTATCAGGGTGCACCTCCTCTCCCCTCCCCGTGTACAGAGAAGTGAGCCGTGCTGGTCCCCAGAGTAGGTAGGTCAGTCAGTGGTCCCCTTGAGCGGCGCTCACACCAGAGAAATAAGGATAAGACCAGGTGAAAGCAGGTAGGCTAAAGCGCTCCGCTCTGTTGCCCAGTGTCTCGCTGCCGTGTCATTGGTCTATAGCTCCACTCCTCAGGCTGGCTGTGCTTCATGTCTGGCTCCCGATCTGCATTAGACCCCCCTGGAAGCCTCATGTAAGAGAGAGGGAGGAAGCTTTGCTTTCCTACGGCACATTCACAGATCCACCAAAAGAAGTGTTGCGAGTCTGAGCTCAATCCCTTTATTACGCTCAGACAGGCATAGAGCAAGTGAGGAAGAGGAGGAGTTTGTGAGGAAGAGAGGGGGAGTAGGACTAGGCACTGCAGAGTCTGGAACAATTACTTCAACAGTTTGTCATATCAGCTTAGCTATGACATGAGGATTGGGAGGGAGGCGGCTAGAGAGGGGAACCACAGCCAGGATTCCCACTGGCCCAGCGCTCCCCTTGGAAGATCTGTGTGCTGGGCCAACCCTGCCTGCTGTGTTCCCCTGTCTGGTTCCTCCATCCCTCTGAGGTTGAAGCTACAGTACAGCAAGCCACTGGAACAATGGAGAGAAAGGCTAGGGATTAAGAAGTCCGTTTGAACGTGTCGTCTTGTCAGGCTCACTGGTATTGAACGTCGCCGGCTGAGTGGCAGCATAACAGGAAAAGGGCTGGCTTTTTCTGCTCTTTTGCACAGGTGTTACTGTGGGAACTGGCTTGCCATCCATCGCACGCTGCATCACCTGTTTTTTTTCCGTTTCCTCTCCACTCTCTTTATCTTCTGCCTCTCCTCCACTCTTTCCCACTCTCTTTCCCTCTCTCTCCACCCTGTCTCTCTTCTGCCTCTCCTCCACTCTTTCCCTCTCTCCTCCACTCTCTCCACCCTGTCTCTCTTCTGCCTCTCCTCCACTCTCTTTCCCTCTCTCTCCACCCTGTCTCTCTTCTGTCTCTCCTCCACTCTCTCTCCACCCTGTCTCTCTTCTCTCTCCTCCACTCTCTCTCCACCCTGTCTTCTGCCTCTCCTCCACTCTTTCCCTCTCTCCACCCTGTCTCTCTTCTGTCTCTCCTCCACTCTCTCTCCACCCTGTCTCTCTTCTGCCTCTCCTCCACTCTCTCCACCCTGTCTCTCTTCTGCCTCTCCTCCACTCTCTTTCCCTCTCTCTCCACCCTGTCTCTCTTCTGCCTCTCCTCCACTCTCTCCACCCTGTCTCTCTTCTGCCTCTCCTCCACTCTCTTTCCCTCTCTCTCCACCCTGTCTCTCCTCCACTGTCTCTCCACTCTGCCTCTCCTCCACTCTTTCTGCTACAATGAGAGGATCCTATTCAGTGTTGCATACAGATCTATTTGAACCCCTGCTGCTTGTGTGTGTGTGTAGGTGGACGTGGGGGTGGTACACTTCACACCGCTGGCTCAGCCCCAGATCCAGCAGCCCTTTAAGCTGGTGGAGAAAGTAGTCAGGAATGTCTTCCAGTTCCGGAGGAAGCGCTGCCGCAATGGAATCCAGTAAGCAATATTTCTACCTCCTCCCACTTCACACACTCAAAGTTCTCCCTCTTTGTTACGTTCCACATTAAGTCAACTCTGTTCATCCTTGACCAGCTCTATACAAAGCCGCTCATGGCTCTCTCACTACTCCTCCCCCCATGCCTGTGAGGGGGCCCAGAGAACAAAAGAGAGCAGCAGTTCTGAGTCATTGGGGTGTCATAGGAAGACAAGGAATGATACATGATGTACCTGCAGGGGGCGGAGAGACAGCTTGTGAATGAGCACTCTGATGCTGAGCAAGCATCTGTACTGGGGATGTGGCTGTTTGGCTGTTCTGTATGCTAACTGTGAAAACCCGTGGTGTTGGTGAGGGCATCTGGGGCTATGTCTAGTCTATAGTCTGAGAACTGAATAGGGTTATTTCCATCTACAGTACGGTCCGATGGATTCTTTACTGATTTATTTTACACTAGTGTCTGCCTATTTAATCACAATAACATTGTTTATTTGTGGCAGCATTTAGATTGATTTAAATGAACTTGTCTGTTTTTTTATTTAGAAAATGATTGGTTGTAAACTCAGCAGATTCCTTCTGGACCTGACTGTACCGATGAGTGGCCGTGATGCCACCTGAGACTACATGTGTTATTTTCCCAGAATGCTGTTCCCGGAGGCGCAACGGCCGGAGCTGGCGGAGGTAATGATGCGTGAGGCGGACGTGGACCCTACCCTGCGCCCCACGGAGCTCTCCATCCCTGACTTCAGAGCCCTGGCGGATGCCTACAGCCACCTCTGCTCTGAGAACCAGGGTCTCCTCACCTACGACTTCAGAGAGGAACTCCGACTCAAACACCTTCACAGACGCCCGGGCAGCAGCTCTAATGGTACTCAGCAGCCCGTCTGACAGAGAGGCGCTTAAAGGGCGGAGTGGAAGGAACGCCTAATAGCCTCCGTTAGTGACGAGAGAGACAACGCACTGCTCTTAGCGCTGACATTTCCACCTGGCACACGCATGCATTTTTAAACTCCATTTCACTGTAGTCCCGGAGGCGCTGGATGAGACCGTGAATCTTAGATGGGATAGAAGAGGGACTGTGGTGGAAACAACAGGGGAGAACTGAACACTGGGCCGTGGCAGGAGAGGGAGAGACTATGGGCCTCGGTCCAAACTGGAACAGCTAACACACATACTAATCTAGAGCTCAGGCACTCCAGTCCAGTTGTAAAGAAAGAATAGTGTGTGTGAAATTACCAGGAGATTTGTGGTAATCATTATGTAGGTTCTTATATATCTCAACTCTGATTCACATTCGGAGAGTGGAGTCACAGCCAGGGTCAGCCTAGAGCAATTAGGGTTACATGCCTTGCTCAAGGGCACAGCGGCAGATTTTCGATCGGCAACTCAAACTAGTGACCTTTCGGTTACCAACACTCTAGGCTACCTGGCGCTTCAAGCTCTCGTATATTATACCCTGGTTCTTACCTCGTCCTCTGGGAGATGGAGTCCGGAAACATTTTCAGGACAATTTAGAGAATGAGAACATGTTGATGTTATTCAGGCCATTCCACCTCCCTCACTGGAGAGGGACGTGCTGTTGGAAAGTTGTCAGCTCTTGGTGAGGCTATTAAAATCCTAAAAAGTGAGGACTCTGTGTGCCCTGTTATAAATAAAACGCTGGCCACCTGTGATGATAGTACAATAATGTTTCATTTGTTTGTGCTGCACAATCCTCATGTGTACAAATAAAAATCCTGCCAATTTTTTGTTTTGCACATTTCTTCCTCCAACTCTGTCCTGCTTCTGTCAATGACCTATTAATTATTATGTATCTTTGGTCCAATGTACAAGACAAGGAGTCTTCATTTCTGACAGCTCAACAAGGGATGGAGCTGAAACAAATGTTTACTTTACCTGTCAATGAGATGAGCTTAAAGGCAGACTGAGGCAGCTTTGAAATGAAACGAGCGCTCTCGCAGATAACGTTTATTTATAAAACAGTTCCATAAGAAAAGGGGCTTTTCACATTCATTGGTACGCAAGCGTTAAAGTGGAGTCGAGGGCAAACAGTAGCTTCAAGATGCAACGGCTAAAAAATAAAGGACCTTTACAAAAATATACCCAAACTACTTGTAGTACTGTATTTATTGCAAATGACAGCCGTATCTACCTGTAGAAATGTCAAGTATGTGTAAGAATATAAAAGATTCAAATGAACTTACAGTACAGCTATTCTGGAAAAATATGTACACAAGTACATAGAAAATAAACGTATGGGAGCTGCAAACGGGGCAAGTTGACAACGCATGGTTTCAATGAAATCACGCCTGTACACACTGGAAGCTACGCTTTAGGAGGACGACAACCATACTCATTCAATACACTGAAAATAAATCTAAGTGGGAGAAAAACATTTTCTTCAATTCAAGCCTTAACCCCATTTATTTTGCAGATCAATAAATAAACATTGCTTAAAAACAAACAAATCCCATGATGTTTCAAATATAGGCAAACAGTGTACTTTAGTGCACAAAATACAGAAAGGCAGAGTCGCAATACAATCTATGTCCATTCAATCCTGTTGATTCAGATGAAGGGCTTTGTTCAGTCTACTGATAAAGCATCAGACTAAGCTTAGAAACGTAAGCTTAATTGAACATATGCAACATTTACCCAGAATGCAGTCTTCGCTAACACTCCCTTTAAAAAGTTCAATCACGTAATGCTGAACTTCCGGCGATACGGATTGAACTAGAGCCCTAACTCCTACAGAAAGTCCCGAGTTAAAGTGAAGCTTTTAGTGTGAATCTCAAGTGGCATCCTCATCTCATTTCCTCTGACTGATGAGAGCAAAGTCTATCCATCAAAATTATACTCACCTCTCCTATATCGAGGAGACGAGGGGAGGAAGCCAATTGAGATGGCCCCTTAGAGAAGGGGAGAGTGAGGCATATACAGTAGAGCGCTGGGTGGAGGCGGAGCTACGTTGTGCATCAGTGCTCGGCAGATTCATTGCCGTCATTATCAGGGACAGAGTCACCTCGTCTCTCTAGGGGGGAAACCAACTCATCTGTCCTTTTACACCTGTGCATAGCTAAGCAGGTGGGATCTGCCTTGGTCGTTCCACGTAATGCGTCCCTTTGATATTTTCAGTAGAAACTGTGCACCAATATTGTATTTTAAAAGCCTGTTGTATGAAAGGAAGTGCCCAACTTGGAACATTCAATAAATATGCATTTTGATGTGTACCATATATGACTTCTAGAAAGATGTTAACCTACTACATTTCTCCAATTTCACCACCATTGTAAAGCCCTACTTATTTTGTTGCTTTGGCAGTCATTTCTGAAGAGGATTAATTTAATGCGATTAGTGATTCATTTACCTCTGTCCCTCATTTTAAGATCGACTCTGTTACTTGAAGTGAACTCTCATTTTAATATGGTGAAACTACTCCTTTTTAAACACAGTACCAGTCAAAGGTTCACACAAAGAAACACCTAATAGAGAAATAAAAGTTTAAAAGCAGGTGAGCTAGTTGTATTATTTTGTGCCATTTTCTGGTGATTTGTGGTGGGAAACTGAGTGGGTCGAGCATGACACATTCAACGTGTTACTCAGACAGGCTAGACATTTCTTTTGTGAACTTGCATTAAATTATCCCTCCCTGTTGCACACAGCATCCTTCCATTTCCCCAGTCACAAGGGGATTTATGTCTGATTTAAGATGAAATCCTCAACCCTGTTACTATATTTGGCACTTACTATACATTGCACATTGTAGAATATGTGCTCTTCATGACAATGTTAAAATTAGGTGAAATAACCCCCCCCAAGTTATCCTACCCAAAAGGACTAATTTCATGGAACGACCAGCCTACTGTACGCACTCACAGGAACACAGTTTAACTTCAGAGCTGAGGCACAACAGAACCCTGTGATACCCTGGGACTAGGACAGAACAGAACCGGGATTGCCCCGAGGCAGGGAGCAGGGGCTGGGCAGAGGTTTGGTCCTTCTTCCTCTCCTTGTGTCCATCCCTGACCCTACGAGGCGTTGGGGGCACTGCCAGTGTATGTGGTGTCTGAGGAGTCCGTAGGGTCGTAGAAACAGTCTTCGTTAACCACGGAGGTGAGGCTCTGCACACTGAACTCTCTCTCCAGTAGAGCGTTGAGGTCCATCGTTGCCACGTCTGTCTGGCTGTCCAGGGAACGGCTGTGTTCCCCCTGGCTATGCCGCTGGCTGCTGCTGCCTTTCCTCTTCACGGGGCAGATGTGGCCCTGAACCAGTTTGGCCGGGCTCTCCGGGGTGTCCACCTCCGCTCCCTCTGGCTGCACGCGGGGAGCCGGCGCCCGGGAGGACGCTGCTTCCTCCGACAGCCTCAGACTGAGAAACTGGGCCTCGATGGCGCTCGTCGGGGAGCTCCCTTGGCCCTCCTGCCGCCCCCCAGACTCACTGAACTCATCATCGTCCTCATCACTCAAGATGTCTGACTCCTTCACAGAGCTAGAGACAGAGGAGCGCTGGGAGCCCCGGGACCAGGCCTGTCGGGTGGGCAGTGTCTTCGGCTGTGTGGGACCGTTGGCTTGGGGAGCGCCAGAGGAGCTGTGGGTGCCGCTGCTCAGGCTGCCCTCGTCAGAGTCAGGCTGGCCAGGTTTCAGTGTGCTGGTTGGTGAGGGGAGATCCAGCATGGGCTGCTTACACAGCCAGGAGGCTCTGGTCGAACCTGGTGGGGGATGGAGGGAGGAGAATGAGAGAACTGCTAACTGAGCAATAAACTCACTCATATCTGGACAATGAGGGCTTATAATCTTTAAGTCAAGGTCATGTAATTTAAAGTTATACAACGTGTGGGTCTAATCCCGAATGTTGATTGGCTAAAACCGCATTCCAGCCAGTGTCTCTTTCACAAGTTACAACTGGCTAAATCTATGACTTTAAAATGCCTATTTACTCTGTTCCATCTGACTGCGCAATCCAAAGTCTAGATGCTATAAAAAGCATCTAGACATTATCACATTTCTTTCAGACTAACATTATGTTTTCAACTGCAGAGATTTGTATAAATGTTGCTGTCTGTCTCTCCGACATTTGCAACATTGTTTCAATATTCAAATTCTATCTGTAGCTGAACGACTGGGTCGAGTCTCTGGCAACCGAACCGATAACACAAATGGCTTGGGTAGCAACCCTAGATTTGTGTTGGAACTATATCTTGTGGAACGATGAAATAGTATGATGAATTTATTCAAAGTAACTTTCTTTAATGAAAATATGTCAATCAATATTTGAATATGTTGGTAACCCGTTGTATAAAATGATAATGCCCTGGAAGCCGGTATTTGGAGGATATATTGGCACAGTTTTCCGCCCCTCGACGAAACACCAGTGCCAATATGTCCTCCAAACACCGGCTTTGAGGGCATCATCACTTAAATAGAAATCAAAGCAGTGATTTCTTTTGGAACAGGGTAGGGATGGGACTCACCTATCCTGGCAGAGGAGGGAAGGGTGCTGCGTAGAGGCGTGAGGCGCTCCTTACACCCCCTCTCGGCCGGGCGCATGTTCCGCCTGACGTTTTCCCGGAGGATGGAGCGGATAACCTTGATAATGTTGACTTTGCACTCTGGGACACTGGGAAGGAGACAGCGGGAATCTTTATATACCATACGCTGATAGAAAAGGGCTAATTCACTCAGTGAGTCTACAGTAGGGGGGGGCGGCACTGTCCTGCTAGGGATCATTTTCCCCTGACACTCAATGGACCACTGATTGGCTAGAGAGTCCATGCACATCCCTGACCTTGTAGAAGGCAATCAAGGATGAGAGCTATAGATCCATAGTCTCCAGTCGGAACTGTTGCTCTCTCTTACCTGCTACACAGCTGGAAGACAGTCTCTGGCCTTCCCTCCAGTTCAGACTTGGTATGTATCAGCTCCCAGATGCAGGTCGTCTCAGTTCCTAGGAGGAAGGCATTGGAGAAGTTCAAAAGACTGATCTCTTCTATAGTTAATGAGAGCCACGATGGTATGTGCATGTTTGTGTGTCTTGCTCTCTTACCTGTAGTGTTGCCTAGTCGGACCTGCAGTGCAGAGAGCGGGATGAGCCAGCGGAACTTGAAGGGGTCTAGGTCTCCATGGGAGTGCGCCAAGCGAGGGGCGGTCTGCACGCACACACACACACACACACACACGAGAGAGATGTTAGGCACTATTGACATCAAAAGGCATATAAAAGCAGGGGTGAAGGTACATTTCTTATCAGCACGGGACATGCAAGTGCTCGCACAATGTAGTGTTTTTTATAGCCTAGGTGTAATCATAGAATTCGATATAGAGTCCCTGTTCATTTAATATCTGATGTCTGTGGGCCTAGTAAAGATTTGTCATATCACTTTAACATGCAATACCTTTTAACATAGGCGGTTTGTGGGTTTCATGTTCAGGAAGCACATTTTCACCATAAAAATGCTCCTTTGGAACAAAGCATTTCATGCATCCTGACATTTGCAGACATATGTAAGATATCACATTAGAAATAGTAGGCTGATTGGATAGTCATAATTTAGGCTAATAATATACACAGTGTACAAAACATTAGGAACACCTTCCACCTTCTTAACAATGTCATGGCATGGACTCGACAAGGTGTCAGAAGTATTCCACAGGGATTATGGTTGAATATTGTCCTGGTATTTTTCAAATGTTCCATCCTGAGAATAAATCACTTTTCTCCCGGGTAACCTGGTATTTTCCGTCAAAACCAGATGTGTCATTCAAAAGCCTTATAAAGCATAGAAATAGTCGTGACTGGATTTGATTAGAGCTTTGATCGAAAATCAAGCCTGATGTGCCCTACATTAAAGACATTTCATGAGCCCAAGCCAGAAAACACATATATGATATTACACACAACAGAAAAACAGAAAAGCCCTTAGATGTAGCTAGCTGTATGCTCTTTTGGGTAAATACATGAAACTGGCTCCAGTAGCCTAATCTTTTTGAGTGTGAATTGTATTACTGTACTGTATTATACTGTATTATAATAGACTGGAATTACACACATCTTTCAAACCACACGACCTACAAAGTTACAAGTATAGGCTAGCAAATGCCATTTTATTTTTTAAATATAATAAGTCCTATTTGTATAATTAGTAGACTGACGCATATATACCTTTAATAACATCAGGGGAATATTATGAGCCTACCTCTATCTATTGTTGCTTAATTCAAAGATTAAAGATTGAATTGTTATGGGTCTGAATAAATAACTGCTATAGCCTTCCGCCATCGCGTTTTCGCTCGTCTTTCAAGCTACCAGTGAGTTCTATTTGCTGCTGTATTTAACATTTAGCAAACAAGAGCTTGAGTCCCTCTTTGAATAGTCTATTGGTATAAGAAATTATATGAAAAATAAAAGTCTAGTCTAGCTTTTCCTGCATGGGACTCCAAGAGCTAAGGAGCGTTTTTTAAGGAGAGAGGCCAGTGGAGCACAGGTGCTTGCTTATTGCGCAAGAGACAGAGGCTACAAGTTAGAAGCGCATTATGCATAACCCATAATTCATTAGCTAAGTATAAGGCTAATACTGCATTTAATTTATTGCCTGAAAGAGGTAGGACATCTAAATATTGGGCTACATGTCAATCTAGAACAGGATTATCTATTTTGGATGTCATTTGAATGGAGTTGATGGAGAAAGACAGAGTGCTGATTTAAAACAACAATATTGGATTGATGGGCTTTTAAAAAAATCTTTACAATTAAAAAACAAGGTGACCCCCTAAAGCCAGATGGAGATGGGTAAATTAGACACTCATTCGGTCTTTATATTACTGTAGCAAATGTAGGCCTTTCTGTCACAAGAAAAAGTTACCATGAGATGATAGGTCTATATGCATTGTGAACTGTACTCCATACTGAGATGGGCTGTCTGTCCTCACCCTGAGCGTTGATGATTTATCATGCAGAGGCCGTAGAGAAGCCAGGTTTAGACACGTCATATCATTTAACAGTTCCATTTCATGCCGATCATATAAATCATTTATTTTAAATTTACCGGTTTCTCTCAGTTATTTTTCCTGAGAAAATGGAGTCGTTTTGGGCCATTAATCCTGGTAAATCTCGGTAACCGGGTTCCCGCCATTCAACCCTAAGAAGGATGCTGGCCCATGTTGACTCCAATGCTTCCCACAGTGTTAAATTGGCTGGTAGTAAATCTCTACTTCGATTAGCTAGTTCCATCTCATCCCACAGATTCTCAATTGGATTGAGATCTGGTGACTGGACAGGCCAATGCAGGAAGCTGAATTCACTGTCATGTTCGTGGAACCATTCCTGTACAATCCTAGCCTTCTGGCATGGGGCATTATCCTGCTGATGGATACACTGCTGCCATGAAGTGATGCACCTGATTGGCAATGATGTTCAGATATCTTGTGCCATTCAAACGTTGCTCCACTTTTACCAAGGGGCCCAATATGTGCCAAGAAAACACATCACACCATCACCAACCTGCAATGTTGACAAGGCATTATGGATACATGTACTCGTGGTTTTCTCCATCACCTAGTCCTCCCGTCAGCGTGTGTCCGCAGGAACCAGGATTAATCAGACCAGGCAATGTTTTTCCAATTCTCCAGGTCTCCAGTGTTTTCATTCCTTAGCCACTGCAACTGTAGTTTTTTGCTGAAAGAAGTGGAACTCTAAAGGTCATCGGCTGCCATACCCCATTTTTGTCAAGGTACGACGAGTTGTGCATTCTTTTATGGGTATTTGGGCACCAATGTTGAACTGGACTGTCAGTTGAACAACTGTAGCCCGTCTGTGCACAATGTGCGTCAGCCTCCTCTGTCCTCTTTCATCAATGACCTGTTTTCGACCACTGGCCTGTTGTTGGCTGGATGTCCTTTGGGTAGTGGATCATTCTTGATACACACGGGAAACTGTTGAGTGTGAAAAACCCAGCAGCATTGCAGTTCTTGACACACAAACCGGTGCGCCTGGCACCTACTACCATACCCCGTTCAAAGGCACTTAAATATTTTGTCTTGCCCCTTCACCATCTGAATGGCATATATACTTAATCCATGTCTAAATTGTCTCAAGGCTTAAAAATCCTTCTTTAACCCGTCTCCTCCCCTTCATCTACACTGATCTGAAGTGGATTTAACAAGTGACAACAGATGAAAGCTATGATCCCTTATTGGATTCACCTGGTCAGTTTATGTTCCTTATGTTTTGTACACGCCGTGTAATTGCAAGAAATACTGTTCAATGCAGTGCCTAGTGGTGTAGAGTAGGCCTAGGTTAAATCAGATCTTTCTTCTCCTTATGAGGCTTTAAAAATAAGGTTCATGAAATCAATAACTTGCTAACATCAGATAGCATTCATATATTAACCATTTCTGAGACTCACTTAGACAATTCATTTGATGATACAGCAGTAGCAATACAAGGATAAAACATATATAGAAGAGACAGAAATGCTTATGGGGGAGGTGTTGCTGTATATATTCAGGGCCATATCTGTATATATTCAGGGCCATATCTGTATATATTCAGGGCCATATCTGTATATATTCAGGGCCATATCTGTATATATTCAGGGCCATATCTGTATATATTCAGGGCCATATCCCTGTAATACTTAGAGAAGATTTTATGTCAAGTGTTATGGTTGCAGGTTTACCTGGCACATCTAAAGACTTTTCTTTAGGGGTGTTGCTATAGGCCACCAAGTGCTAACCATCAGTTTCTAAATAATATGTGTGAGAAATGCTTGATAGTGTACAGTTGAAGTCGGAAGTTTACATACACCTTTGCCAAATACATTTAAACTTAGTTTTTCACAATTCCTGACATTTAATCCTAGTAAAAATTCCCTGTCTTAGGTTAGCTAGGATCACCACTTTATTTTAAGAATGTGAAATGTCAGAATAATAGTTGAGAGAATTATTTATTTCAGCTTTTATTTATTTCATTATATTCCCAGTGGGTCAGTAGTTTACACACACTCAATTAGTATTTGGTAGCATTTCCTGTAGATTGTTTAACTTGGGTCAAACGTTTCGGGAAGCCTTCCACAAGCAGTTGGGTGAATTTTGGCCCATTCCTACTGACAGAGCTGGTGTAACTGAGTCAGGTTTGTAGGCCTCCTTGCTCATACACGCTATTTCAGTTCTGCCCACACATTTTCTATAGGATTGAGGTCAGGGCTTTGTGATGGCCACTCCAATACCTTGACTTTGTTTTCCTTAAGCCATTTTGCTACAACTTTGGAAGTATGCTTGGGGTCATTGTCCATTTGGAAGACCCATTTGCGACCAAGCTTTAACTTCCTGACTGATGTCTCCCTCATGATGCCATCTATTTTGTGAAGTGCACCGGGCCCTCCTGCAGCAAAGCACCCCCACAACATGCTGCCACCCCGTGCTTCACGGATGGGATGGTGTTCTTCGGCTTGCAAGCCTCCCCCTTTTCCTACAAACATAACAATGGTCATTACGGCCAAACAGTTCTATTTTTGTTTCATCAGACCAGAAGCCATTTCTCCAAAAAGTATGATCTTTGTCCCCAAGTGCAGTTGCAAACCATAGTCTGGCTTTTTATTGGTGGTTTCGGAGCAGTGGCTTCTTCCTTGCTGAGTGGCCTTTCAGGTTATGTCGATATAGGACTCGTTTTACTGTGGATAGAGATAATTTTGTACCCGTTTCCTCCAGCATCTTCACAAGGTCCTTTGCTGTTGTTCTGGGATTGATTTGCACTTTTCACATCAATGTAGATTAATCTCTAAGAGACAGAATGCGTCTTCTTCCTGAGCGGTATGACGGCTGCGAGGTCCCATGGTGTTTGTACAGATGAGCGTGGTACCTTCAGGCGTTTGGAAATTGCTCCCAAGAATGAACCAGACTTGGAGGTATACACATTTTTTTCTGAGTTCTTGGCTGATTTATTTTGATTTTCCCATGATGTCAAGCAAAGTTTGAAGGTAGGTCTTGAAATACATCCACAGGTACACCTCCAATTGATTCAAATTATGTCAATTAGACTATCAGAAGCTTCTAAAGCCATGACATCATTTTCTGGAATTTTCCAAGCTGTTTAAAGGCACAGACAACTTAGTGTATGTACACTTCTGACCAACTGGAAATGTGATACAGTGAATAATAAGTGAAATCATCTCTGTAAACATTTGTTGGAAATATTACTTGTGTCATGCACAAAGTAGATGTCCTAACCGACTTACCAAAACTATAGTTTGTTAACAAGAACTTTGTGGAGTGGTTGAAAAATGAGTTTTAATAACTCCAACCTAAGTGTATGTAAACTTCCGACTTCAACTGTATGTGATGTAAACAGAGAGGTCTACTTTCTTGGGGACCTAAATACTGACTGGTTTTCATCAAGCTGTCCGCTCAAGAGGAAGCTTCTTACTGTAACTAGTGTCTGTAATCTGGTTCAGGTTATTAATCCACCTACCAGGGTGTTTACAAACACTACAGAAACAAGATCATCCACATGTATCAATCTCATTTTTACAAAATCTGTAGAACTTTGTTCTAAAACTGTATCTGTACCCATTGGATGCAGTGATCACATTATAGTGGCTATATCCAGGAAAGCCAAAGTTCCAACAGCTGGGCCTAAAATGGTGTAGAAGAGATCATACAAAAGATTTTGCTGTGACTCTTATGTGGATGATGTTAAAAATATTTGTTGTTCTGATGTGATTAATGAGGAGCATCCAGACCCTGCACTTGATGAAATTGCTTCTTCTAATTATTGATAAACATGCACCTGTTGAGAAACTAACTGTTAGAACTGTTGAGGCTCCATGGGATTGAGGAGGAGTTGAAAGAGATGGGGCAAAGTGGAGTGGCTAATAAGTCTGGCTGTACATCTGACTGGCTGACTTCCTGCAAATTGAGAAATTATGTGACTAAACTCAACAAAAAGAAGAAACTGTACTATGAAGCCAAGATCAATCATATGAAGAATGATGGGGAAAAAAACTTGTCAGAAAGACAAATTCAACTCAGTCTTTCATCAAATCAGATGGCTTATTCATCACAAAACCATTTGATGTTAGCAATTATTTTAATGATTATTTCATTGGCAAAGTGGGCAAACTTAGGCAGGAAATGCCAACAACGAACAGTGAGCAATTGTATTCATGCATAAAAAACAAATCATGAAAGAAAAGCATTGAAAAGCAAGTTATAATTTCGTAAAGTTAGTGTGGGAGAGGTGGAAAATGTATTGTTATCAATCAATAATGACAATCCTCCTGGCATTGACCACTTAGATGGAAAGCAACTGAGGATGGTAGCTGACTCTATAGCCACTCCTATCTGTCATATTTTTTATCTGAACCTAGAGGAAAGTCCTTGTCCTCAGGCATGGAGGGAAGCCAAAGTAATTCCGCTACCCAAGAGTGCTAACATTTTGGTTCTAACAGCAGACCTATAAGCTTGCTGCCAGCTCTTAGCAAACTGTTGGAAAAATTTGTGTTTGACCAAATACAATGCTATTTCTCTGTAAACAAATCAACAACAGACTTTCAGCATGCTTATGGAGAAGGGCACTCAACATGTACTGCACTGACACAAATGACTGATGATTGGTTGAAAGAAATTGATAATAAGATTGTGGGAGCTGTACTGTTAGACTTCAGTGCAGCATTTGATATTATTGACCATAACCTGTTGTTGAAAAAAACTTCTATGTTATGGCTTTTCAACCTCTGCCATATAGTTGATTCAGAGCTATCTATCTAATATAACTCAAAGGGTTTTCTTTAATGGAGGCTTCTCTAATGTCAAACATGTAAAGTATGGTGTACTGCAGGGCAGCTCTCTAAGCCCTTTACTCTACTCTCAATTAAGTTGAGAATTTTGATAACTAAAAGACAGACCGAAGTTTTTTCAATGTCATCTCTACAGCAATAGCCTTTAGCTTTCCAAACAGTTTATCCGCGATTGTATTTTCAAATATTGCAATATGCCTGGCTGAGTCTCTCTGCTTTTCACTGACAGTCACAAATCAACAATCATTTATTTGGTATTTGCAGCGGAAGCTCTCCAAAATGCGGGCCCTTCCAACTGTAGGCTATGCACATTTTTTTAAAAAGCTAATGATCCTCTGTGGCCAAATCATGCTTTCTGATGTAGTAGCCTATCTAAGTAGCCTAGTTTGAATGGTTGTATTTATCCCTGTTTAAATAGGACACAAGATTAGGCCTAAGCTAATTTGGCATTATAATTTTGAAAATGTAATTCAAGTTACTTTAGGGAAAACTTTATGGACACGCAGTCTATGCCTTTTAATGTGGCAGAAACACAACCAGTCATGAAGTTTTCATCTGATTGTCAAACAATCACTTCAAAAGGGGGCTTCTGTAGGCTACCCGTGAACACTCAACCCCTCAGAAAATATTCCCAGTATCCAACCCCAACACTGATGAATGGAAAGAGACCTCTGTTATAAAACACCTACATTGTACTGTTATGACAATATCTGAATGTCATTAGGCCTCTACACTTGTAGCCTGAATTGCGTCCACGTGCACCTCGGTGTCGGGCCACTCATCTCTGCCTTTGCAAAATGTAAGTATTCTGGTCAAACCACAAATCAATTTGGAGCGTATACCACCCAGCTTCAAGTCAGTTCGCTCCTTTTCCATGCGGCTGACATGCCGTAATGTTAAATAATAGTGTAATGATCTATAGTTTTTGGACATGGGGTATTAATGATGATAGGGTGACGTTTAACCAGTACGGCGTACCCCCTCTATTTATTTTGCCGGGGTGCCATACCGGCTAACCTTCACCCCTGTATAAAAGTAAATGAAAGCGATAGAGAGAGAGGACTCACCATCTTCTTCTTGAGCTTGTTGCTCTCCCTATAGACGAGTATCACCGCCTTCTTGAACACTGAAGAGAAACGACATGAACACTGAGGATGAACACAACTTTGGGAATGTACACGGGGAAATCCATCCCCTTAGAAGCGATCTGAATTTACAACATATTGGCACTATATCCATAAAGCCCCAAATCATACTGGTGTAACAGGGTTAATCAGTACCATTAATATTCAGGTGGATATACAATACATCTATCTAATAGATAGTCATTAAATGTGTGTTGGGTTTACATGCGTTTGTCTAAAGCCAGTGGACTCAGCATTTCAAATGGAATTTGATAGGAGTCCAGGCAGATAGACTGCCAACCGCCTCTGGCTCTGGCAGGGGCCAGGCAATCTCTTTCCCATAATGCTGCAGTAGCAGTACAGTGTCTCTCCAACTCACCAAACACGGTCAGGTCGGGGTCCTTTCTCATGCGGCCCAGCGAGACATGGGGGTTGAGCCAGACAACAGAGGAATGCATGAGGAATTCTCCCATGGAAAGCTCCGTGACCTGGGAGAGAGAAGAGCCATTAGCCACAGTGGGACATACTAAGTATGTATCTGTACAGGGAATGGGGCTTCGGCTACCTCAACCAAGTGCTATCTATGTGGGGTGTATGTTGAGTATCTATAGGAGGAAGTATCTACAGGGGAACTTAGCTATTTCCAACCAGTTTCTGGAAGAGACGTATCACCAAGAACCCTTGAATAGACTGAATTGACCTTGACGGTTATGCAGCAAACGTAGGCTGTGCTGGTTTTAGCCTAAGTACGTGTCCAGATTAAAGATATGAGCGAGTGTGATGAAAGCTGCTGTAACAGAGGCAGAGGGTAAAGCAGCAGGGTACAGTATAGCTACCTCCTTCTCAGGGCCACTCTGCTCTGCCACCAGCTGGTCAAACACAGAGCCATAGTCCTCATAGATCTTCTGCATCTCATTGATGTGGCTGGCCACCTTCTCCATGGCCTTCAGGGCCTCTGGGGATACAGGAGAGGAGAGGGAAGGGTTATTGTGTGTGTGTGTGTGTGTGTGTGTGTGTGTGTGTGTGTGTGTGTGTGTGTGTGTGTGTGTGTATCTTCAATGTACCTGTGAGGTGGTAGTGCTCCTCGCTGTCTGTGTCAGTAAGGGACACTAGCTCTCGGAGAAGTAGAGGGTATTTCAACACTCTCTGGACTGGCTTGATCAGGTAGGACTCCAGGGTGGACGAGTGCTGCTTCGTTGGGTTCCTCGCATCCAGAAACTCCTTAAAGGCCAGGTCAGTCTTCGCTGTAGACAACAGACAAACAGACTTACTTTACCAAGCCCTGTGCATGTCAGTACTTTTAATCACATCTCTCATACTGCAGCAAGCTTGGAGGACTGTGCTTGGTGGTGCTAGCATTAGACCTACCATGGTATCTTGGTGCAATAATACTGGTCCACAGGGGGGCAGTATAGGCTACTTCTCACCCTAGCATGACCACTGAAGTAAAATCGCAACGCTGCAGGTATGTAGAGTGCATTCAGAAAGTTTTCAGACCCCTTGACCTTTTCCACATTTTGTTACTTTATGTCTAAAATGGATTATATATATTTTTTCTTCATCAATCTACACACAATACCCCATAATGACAAAGCAACAAAAGGTTTTTTAGAAATGTTAGCAAATGTATTAAAAATTAAAAACAGAGATACCTTACTTACATGAGTATTCAGACCCTTTGCGATGAGACTTGAAATTGAACTCAGGTGCATCCTGTTTCTACAACTCGGAGTCTACCCGTGGTAAATTCAATTGATTGGACATGATTTGGAAAGGCACTCACCTGTCTATATAAGGTCCCACAGTTGACAGTGTATGTCAGAGCAAAAACTAAGCCGTGAGGTCAAAGGAATTATCTGTAGAGCTCCGAGACAGGATTGTGCCGAGACAGCTATGGGGAAGGTCCCCAAGAACAGGGTGTCCTCCATTCTTAAATGGAATAAATTTGGAACCCCCAAGACTCTTCCTAGAGCTAGCTGCCAGTCCAAACTGAGCAATCGGGGGTGAAGGGCGTTGATCAGGGAGGTGACCAAGAACCCGATGGTCACTCTGACAGAGCTCCAGAGTTCCTCTGTGGAGATGGGTGAACCTTCCAGAAGGACAACCATCTCTGCAGCACTCCACCAATCAGACCTTTATGGTAGAGTGGCCAGATGGAAGCAACTCCTCAGTAAAAGGCACATGACAGCCCGCTTGGAATTTGCTCTGACCATGAGAAGCAAGATTCTCTGGTCCGATGAAACCAAGATTGAACTCTTTGGCCTGAATGCCAAGGGTCAAGTCTGGAGGAAATCTGGCACCATCCCTACAGTGAAGCATGGTGGTAGCCACATCATGCTGTGGGGATGTTTTTCAGTGGTAGGGACTGGGAGACTAGTCAGGATCGATGAACGGAGCAAAGTCCAGCGAGATCCTTGATGAAAACCAGTTTCAGAGCAGGGGGGCGAAAGTTCACCTTAAAACAGGACAACGACCCTAAGCACGCAGCCAAGACAACAAAGGAGTGGCTTCAGGACAAGTCTCTGAATTTCCCTCAGTGGCCCAGCCAGAGCCCAGACTTGAACCCCATCGAACATCTCTGGAGAGACCTGAAAATAGCTGTGCAGCGATGCTCCCCATCCAACCTGACAGAGCTTGAGAGGATCTTCAGAGAACAATGGGAGAAACTCCCTAAATACAGGTGTGCCAAGCTTGTAGCGTCATCCCCAAGAAGACTGGAGGCTGTAATTGCTGCCAAAGGTGCTTCAACAAAGTACTGAGTAAAGGGTCTGAATACTTACGTGCGTGTGATATTTCAGTTTATTATTTTTAATGCATTTGCAAACATTCCTAAAAACCTGTTTTTTCTTTGTCATTATGAGGTATTGTGTGTAGATTGATGAGGGGGGAAAAAAGATTGCATCTATATTAGAATACGGCTGCAACATAACAAAATGTGGAAAAAGTCAAGGGGTCTGAACACTTTTCAAATGCACTGTAGATACTGTAAAACATGGTGTCGACATGAGACTGCCACTCCACTCAAAACACCATTCAAAAGACGCCGTTTCAAAAAGAATCACTGCAGTGATTTTTCATTCACAGTGTATAGAGTGGAGAGATGCTAATATTGGGTGCTGTGTGGTCTAGCACCATAACGCATTGAAAGACTTTCTGGAGGTCAGGTGTTGACATTCCTCGCCACCTCGCTGTTCGTCTCACTATGTGTGGAAGGATTGAGATGCCATTAGAATATTCATTATAGCACTCTGAGCCACAGACAGACATCCGCATTGACACTTCACACAGTAATTGGCAGGCAATTAACGAGTAAACACAAAGTGTGTGTGCAGCGAGAACCCAGGGAGAACGAGAACGCGTAATTACTAGAACCGCTGACAAGACGCCCACGGATTCTCTGTGGATGCCCGCATTCAGCTGTGCTGAGTTCCACTGTGCTAGGCTGTGCTGTGTACTGCTGGCCTGTGCTGAGTTCCACTGTGCTAGGCTGTGCTGTGTACT
Source organism: Oncorhynchus nerka (assembly GCF_034236695.1). Taxonomy (NCBI): domain Eukaryota; kingdom Metazoa; phylum Chordata; class Actinopteri; order Salmoniformes; family Salmonidae; genus Oncorhynchus; species Oncorhynchus nerka. Next base: position 55,691,509 of record NC_088407.1, read on the forward strand.
GCTGGCCTGTGCTGAGTTCCACTGTGCTAGGCTGTGCTGTGTACTGCTGGCCTGTGCTGAGTTCCACTGTGCTAGGCTGTGCTGTGTACTGCTGGCCTGTGCTGAGTTCCACTGTGCTAGGCTGTGCTGTGTACTGTTGGCCTGTGCTGAGTTCCACTGTGCTAGGCTGTGCTGTGTACTGCTGGCCTGTGCTGTGTGTTGTACTATACTGTGCTGCAGAGTTCTGCTCTAATGCACTGCTCCCCTGTAACAGTAGTGCTGTAGTGATTTATCATGTTTACTCTGCTGTTTCCTACTCCAGTTCATTCTGATTCATCAGAGACCGTTGTGGAAAAGGCCAAACCACTTGCCAGATTCTCCCTGTGCCATTAAAACTCAATTTCGGTACCTGCTCCAAGGAATGCAGCACAGAATCTTGTAATGGGAGGAATTTAAGAGGCACAAGGGTGCAATTTCCCCACTTTGTTTAATTCATTCTGCACTGGGCAGTGTGCCCAAAATAGAAATAAATTCAGTTCAACGTTTACATTCAATCATGTACACAGGGCCGCTCAAAATGACTAGCAGTCCTCGTCAGCGTTTAATAGTCTCTCTCCCATTATAGACCAGCTTCAGCTGTGCCGCGCAATGGGGGAGACTTCAGCTAGCCTAGGCACTTTCACAGTTTTACAGTGGGAAGCCTTTCACAGTTGAATTGATATGAAAGACAACGTAGGGAGTCCAGATTGATAAGAGTTAAGACAAGGAGAGAGGAGGTTGAAGTGGAATTGCATCACATCACTTTTACCAAGCGAGTAGCTCCTCTCAGAGACATTTTACCAGAGTTGCTTGTTGATGCTGGACCATAGGAGCCCAGTCAACCATGTTATTTACATGGGGATGGTGGGGATGATGTCATGGAGGTACAAGTGGGTATTGTGTGCAGGTGTGGGGTTGGGGGGGGGCGTAGGGTAGAGGGGAGACCAGTACCTCTCTCCAGGACTTTCTGGACCTTGATGTGGTTTGCACAGAAACCGCTGTAGAGCTTGAAGTGATCAGCGTAGTACAGGAAGGATCCACCCAGAGAGAAGAGAAGCTTCTGGAATCACAGAGAGAGAGACAGAGACAGCCAAGAGAGAGAGCGAGAAAGAGAGAGACGGAGGGAGAGTGTGAAGGAGAGAGGGATGGGAGAGAACATTTGAAGTCGTGACCTGACCACGCTCACCTCCCTCCCATGGGACAGTGTTTAAAATCCCCCAGGCCCCACCCCCTCTAACCTCTGAGTCCAGTGCTCTTTGACTTGGAGATACAATTCTCCAAGTCAACATCACAAAATCAATAGGCCACACACGTTGCCTTGTCGATGCAGTAAATCAACCATGCGTGAACCTGTGACATCTCTTCAATAATGAATATCCCAAGGTGTGACAGAACATGATAGCTAACTGGTTAATAAGCCTGTGAGTATGCGGTTTCATGTTAAGTGTGATTACTGCAAGAGATGTTTGGCAGAGGCAGCTGTAACATAAAGGGCACGTGTGTGTGTGTACTCCAAACTACCGTACCTTAAACTGCTCAGGGGTCTCCAGCGTTCGGAAGTCAGGTGAAGAGGCGATCCTCTCCTCCAGCGTCTGCAGGAACACCCTCTGGAAGTCCAGCATCTCTGGCAGGCTGCCAAACAGACTATCCATCTGAAGGAAAGGAGAGACAGGAGCCTGGTCAAAGACCTAACAGCAGGCAGTCACTCGTTCACCTCCACCTCAAATGTCTCACGTGTGAGAGGCACTTAGGAACAGCTTCTCTTTCCTTCTACTACTTCCAATACAATCTCCCACTCCCTGGCTCTCCCACACCTTCATTAAAAGATATTCAGGGTGTCTTGCTCTCTCCTCCGCTGTGTACCTAGACACGTCTGAGTGTCCATAAACGGCGGTTTAATCAGCCCCCCTTCCCCAGTGTGTATCGATGGATCTCTCCTGTGAGAGCGTCGTCCTGAGACTGATGTTAGCCTCAGTTTACATCAATGTCCCTAGCTCAGTGGGACTTAAGCTACACTAAAGCTACACATCAGCATTCTCCAGCCATATAGCCTTGTGGGCTCACAGGGAGGGACAGTCACACAAGGACTAATCCCAACCTGAGAGAGGGGTCAATTGTGTATCGAACAATGGAAGACAACAATGCATTTGGAGATACAAACAGAATCCTGCGCACGCTTTCTAATATGTGGGCCTATGTCAGAAAGGGACTAAATAAGAAGAGGTTGTGAGAGTTCATAACTAGAGGTCATTTAACCTCACCACCACCCCAATCTAATAAACTATCCATCTTCATCATGAACCAACCTCGTAAAATTCTCCATCTCTATTACCTCCCCCGTCCTCCCCTCCACCCATCCCACCAACCCCCTCCCTCCTCTACCTCATCCAGAGATCCTTTACTCCCAAGTGGCGCAGCGCTCTAAGGCACTGCAATTGCAGTGCTAGAGGTGTCACTACAGACCCTGGTTCAATCCCGGGCTGTATCACAACCGTCCCTGATCGGGAGTCCCATAAGGCGGCGCACAATTAGCCCAGTGTCATCCGGCTTAGGGGAGGGTTTGGCCGGGGTGTAAATAAGAATTTGCTCCTAACTGACTTGCCTAGTTAAATAAAGGTTAAATATTATTATTATTTTTAAATACCTCATCCAGAGTGAGGAAGGTCTCATTCTGCAAGGGCTTCAGGTAGATCTCAAAGAGGCAACTCAGGTCCTGTAGGAAGAAAAGACAGACAAGAGGTGGGTTAGTGAATCCGACAACACCAACACCAATGCCAATCTCATGACACATACAGTACACCACCAGTGCATCATAGGGTGGTATCAGTATCAACAGTTACTCCAACCGCCCAAAACTACTCCGTTATCTTTCCCTTCATCTTCCTCTCTGTCTTTCTCCCTCCCTGTGTTTTAATGGGGCTGCGGCCCATCAGGGCGTCACTAGAGATATACTCATTAGGCTGATTTATGGCCTCCGCTGCCCAGCCAACGCAGCACATCACAGACAGATGGTTTCAGCCGCAGCAGAGGACGTTGGGAAGCCATTCCCTCCCGCCTACAAATCCCCCACCCACCGCTCAGAGAGATAAAGTTATTGAGAGGGAGAGCGATAGGGTAGAGAGAGAGAGAGAAAGATAGGGTAGAGAGAGAGAGAGCGAGAGATAACGTAGAGACTAGAGAGAGAGATAATGAGAAAACAAAAATGATAATTACTTGACACATTGGAAAGAATTAACAAAAAAACAGAGCAAACTATGAACAGAAGGACTATAATGGAATGCTATTTGGCCCTAAAAAGAGAGTACACAGTGAAAGAATTCCTGACCACTGTGACCGACGCAAAATTAAGGAAAGCTTTGACTATGTACAGACTCAGCATGAGCATAGCCTTGCTATTGAGAATGGCCGCCATAGCCGGTCTTCTCTTGAAAGCCAGGTCTGCCTATGTGCACACTGCCCACAAAACCGAGCTGCACGTCCTAACCTCCTGCCAAATGTATGACCAGAGAGAGATATTTCCCTTAGATTACACAGATCCACAAAGAATTTGAAAACAAATCCAATCTTGATAAACTCCCATATATTTTTGGTGAAGTATCACAGTGTGCCACCACAGCTGCAAGATTTGTGACCTGTTGCCACAAGAAAAGGACAACCAGAGGAGCACAAACACCATTGCACGTAAATACAACCTATATTTATCTGTTTATTTGCTTTCCCTTTAATACTTCAACTATTTTCACATTGTTACAACACTGTTCAAATAATATAACATTTGAAATGTCTATATTCGTAAAAAGAAAGTGAGTGTAATGTTCATTTTTGATTGTTAAATTCCCTTGTTTATTTCCTATTTCACTTGCTTTGGCAATGTAAACATGTTTCCTATGCCAATAAAGCCCTTTGAATTGAATTGAAATGTTATTGAAAGGGTAGAGACACGGGCTATAGGGTAGAGAGAGAGAGAGACACGGGCTATAGGGTAGAGAGAGAGAGACACGGGCTATAGGGTAGAGAGAGAGAGAGAGAGACACGGGCTATAGGGTAGAGAGAGAGGGAGAGAGACACGGGCTATAGGGTAGAGAGAGAGGGAGAGACACGGGCTATAGGGTAGAGAGAGAGAGAGAGAGAGAGACGGGCTATAGGGTAGAGAGAGAGAGAGAGACACGGGCTATAGGGAGAGAGAGAGAGAGAGAGAGAGAGAGAGAGAGAGAGAGAGAGACACGGGCTATAGGGTAGAGAGAGAGAGAGAGAGAGAGAGAGAGAGACACGGGCTATAGGGTAGAGAGAGAGAGAGATAGGGTAGACAGGCTATAGGGTAGGAGAGAGAGAGAGACACGGCTATAGGGTAGGAGAGAGAGAGAGAGAGAGAGAGACACGGGCTATAGGGTAGAGAGAGAGAGAGAGAGAGAGAGAGAGAGAGAGAGACACGGGCTATAGGGTAGAGAGAGAGAGAGAGAGGGTAGAGAGAGAGACGGAGAGAGACACGCTATAGGGGTAGAGAGAGAGAGAGAGACACGGGCTATAGGGTAGAGAGAGAGAGAGAGACACAGGCTATAGGGTAGAGAGAGAGAGAGAGAGAGAGAGACACGGGCTATAGGGTAGAGAGAGAGAGAGACGGGCTATAGGGTAGGGTAGAGAGAGAGACACGGGCTATAGGGTAGAGAGAGAGACACGATAGGGTAGAGAGAGAGACACGGGCTATAGGGTAGAGAGAGAGAGAGACACGGGCTATAGGGTAGAGAGAGAGAGAGAGACACGGGCTATAGGGTAGAGAGAGAGAGAGAGGGCTATAGAGACACGGGCTATAGGGTAGAGAGAGAGAGAGAGAGAGAGACACGGGCTATAGGGTAGAGAGAGAGAGAGAGACACGGGCTATAGGGTAGAGAGAGAGAGACAGGGCTAGAGAGAGACACGGGCTATAGGGTAGAGAGAGAGAGAGAGAGAGAGACACGGGCTATAGGGTAGAGAGAGAGAGAGAGAGACACGGGCTATAGGGTGAGAGAGAGAGAGACACAGGGCTATAGGGTAGAGAGAGAGAGAGAGAGAGACACGGGCTATAGGGTAGAGAGAGAGAGAGAGAGAGACACGGGCTATAGGGTAGAGAGAGAGAGAGAGAGAGACACGGGCTATAGGGTAGAGAGAGAGAGACACGGGCTATAGGGTAGAGAGAGAGAGACACAGGCTATAGGGTAGAGAGAGAGAGAGAGACACAGGCTATAGGGTAGAGACACGGGCTATAGGGTAGAGAGAGAGAGACACGGGCTATAGGGTAGAGAGAGAGAGAGGGCTAGGGTAGAGAGACGGGCTATAGGGTAGAGAGAGAGAGAGAGAGAGAGACACGGGCTATAGGGTAGAGAGAGAGAGACACGGGCTATAGGGTAGAGAGAGAGAGAGAGACAGGCTATAGGGTAGAGAGAGAGAGAGAGAGAGACACGGGCTATAGGGTAGAGAGAGAGAGAGAGAGACACGGGCTATAGGGTAGAGAGAGAGAGAGAGAGAGACACGGGCTATAGGGTAGAGAGAGAGAGAGAGACACGGGCTATAGGGTAGAGAGAGAGAGAGAGACACGGGCTATAGGGTAGAGAGAGAGAGAGAGACACAGGCTATAGGGTAGAGAGAGAGAGAGACACGGGCTATAGGGTAGAGAGAGAGAGAGAGAGAGAGACACGGGCTATAGGGTAGAGAGAGAGAGAGAGACACGGGCTATAGGGTAGAGAGAGAGACGGGCTATAGGGTAGAGAGAGAGAGAGAGAGACACGGGCTATAGGGTAGAGAGAGAGAGAGACACGGGCTATAGGGTAGAGAGAGATAGGGTAGAGAGAGACACGGGCTAGAGAGAGAGAGACACGGGCTATAGGGTAGAGAGAGAGAGAGACACGGGCTATAGGGTAGAGAGAGAGAGAGAGAGACACGGGCTATAGGGTAGAGAGAGAGAGAGAGAGACGAGAGAGAGAGAGAGAGACGGGCTATAGGGTAGAGAGAGAGAGAGACACAGGGCTATAGGGCTATAGGGTAGAGAGAGAGAGAGAGAGACAGGGAGAGAGGGAGAGAGAGAGAGAGAGACACGGGCTATAGGGTAGAGAGAGAGAGAGAGAGAGAGAGAGACACGGGCTATAGGGTAGAGAGAGAGAGAGACGGGCTATAGGGTAGAGAGGTAGAGAGAGAGAGAGAGAGACACGGGCTATAGGGTAGAGAGAGAGAGAGAGAGACACGGGCTATAGGGTAGAGAGAGAGAGAGAGACACGGGCTATAGGGTAGAGAGAGAGAGAGACACGGGCTATAGGGTAGAGAGAGAGAGAGACACGATAGGGTAGAGAGAGAGAGAGGGCTATAGGGTAGAGAGAGAGAGAGAGAGACACGGGCTATAGGGTAGAGAGAGAGAGAGAGACACGGGCTATAGGGTAGAGAGAGAGAGAGATAGGGTAGAGAGAGAGAGAGAGACACGGGCTATAGGGTAGAGAGAGAGAGAGAGAGACACGGGCTATAGGGTAGAGAGACATGGGCTATAGAGAGAGAGAGAGAGACACGGGCTATAGGGTAGAGAGAGAGAGACACGGGCTATAGGGTAGAGAGAGAGAGAGACTATAGGGGTAGGGCTATAGGGTAGAGAGAGAGAGAGAGAGAGACACGGGCTATAGGGTAGAGAGAGAGAGAGAGACACGGGCTATAGGGTAGAGAGAGAGAGACACGGGCTATAGGGTAGAGAGAGAGAGAGAGAGACACGGGCTATAGGGTAGAGAGAGAGAGAGAGAGACACGGGCTATAGGGTAGAGAGAGAGAGACACGGGCTATAGGGTAGAGAGAGAGAGAGAGAGAGAGATAGACACGGGCTATAGGGTAGAGAGAGAGAGAGAGAGAGAGAGAGAGACACGGGCTATAGGGTAGAGAGAGAGAGAGACACGGGCTATAGGGTAGAGAGAGAGAGAGAGACACGGGCTATAGGGTAGAGAGAGAGAGAGACACGGGCTATAGGGTAGAGAGAGAGAGAGACACAGGCTATAGGGTAGAGAGAGAGAGAGACACGGGCTATAGGGTAGAGAGAGAGAGAGACACGGGCTATAGGGGAGAGAGAGAGAGACACGGGCTATAGGGTAGAGAGAGAGAGAGAGAGAGAGAGAGAGAGACACGGGCTATAGGGTAGAGAGAGAGAGAGAGAGACAGAGAGAGACACGGGCTATAGGGTAGAGAGAGAGAGAGAGACACGGGCTATAGGGTAGAGAGAGAGAGAGAGAGAGAGAGAGACACGGGCTATAGAGAGAGAGAGAGAGAGAGAGAGACACGGGCTATAGGGTAGAGAGAGAGAGAGGGCTATAGGGTAGAGAGAGAGAGAGACACGGGCTATAGGGTAGAGAGAGAGAGAGAGAGACACGGGCTATAGGGTAGAGAGAGAGAGAGGGCTAGGGTAGAGAGAGAGAGACACGGGCTAGAGAGAGAGAGAGAGAGAGACAGAGAGAGAGAGAGAGAGACGGGCTAGGGTAGAGAGAGATAGGGTAGAGAGAGAGAGAGAGAGAGGGCTATAGGGTAGGAGAGAGAGACACGGGCTATAGGGTATAGGGTAGAGAGAGAGAGAGAGACACGGGCTATAGGGTAGAGAGAGAGAGAGAGAGAGACACGGGCTATAGGGTAGAGAGAGAGAGAGACACGGGCTATAGGGTAGAGAGAGAGAGAGAGACACGGGCTATAGGGTAGAGAGAGAGAGAGAGACACGGGCTATAGGGTAGAGAGAGAGAGAGAGACACGGGCTATAGGAGAGAGAGAGAGACGGGCTATAGGGTAGAGAGAGAGAGAGAGACGGGCTATAGGGTAGAGAGAGAGAGAGAGAGAGACACGGGCTATAGGGTAGAGAGAGAGAGAGAGACACAGGCTAGACACGGGCTATAGGGTAGAGAGAGAGAGAGAGAGACACGGGCTATAGGGTAGAGAGAGAGAGAGAGACACACGGGCTATAGGGTAGAGAGAGAGAGAGAGACACGGGCTATAGGGTAGAGAGAGAGGGCTATAGGGTAGAGAGGGCTAGGGTAGAGAGAGAGAGAGAGACACGGGCTATAGGGTAGAGAGAGAGAGAGAGAGACACGGGCTATAGGGTAGAGAGAGAGAGACACGGGCTATAGGGTAGAGAGAGAGAGAGAGAGAGAGAGAGAGACACGGGCTATAGGGTAGAGAGAGAGAGAGAGACACGGGCTATAGGGTAGAGAGAGAGAGAGAGAGAGAGAGAGAGAGAGAGACACGGGCTATAGGGTAGAGAGAGAGAGAGAGAGACACGGGCTATAGGGTAGAGAGAGAGAGAGAGAGACACGGGCTATAGGGTAGAGAGAGAGAGAGAGAGGGCTATAGGGTAGAGAGAGAGAGAGAGAGAGACGGGCTATAGAGGTAGAGAGAGAGAGAGACACGGGCTATAGGGTAGAGAGAGAGAGAGAGAGAGAGAGACACGGGCTATAGGGTAGAGAGAGAGAGAGAGAGACACGGGCTATAGGGTAGAGAGAGAGAGAGAGAGAGACAGAGAGAGAGAGAGAGAGAGAGAGACACGGGCTATAGGTAGAGAGAGAGAGAGAGAGAGACGGGCTATAGGGTAGAGAGAGAGAGAGATAATAGAGAGAGAGAGAGAGAGAGACGGGGCTAAGAGAGAGAGAGAGACACGGGCTATAGGGTAGAGAGAGAGAGAGAGACACGGGCTATAGGGCTAGGGTAGAGAGAGAGAGACACGGGCTATAGGGTAGAGAGAGAGAGAGACACGGGCTATAGGGTAGAGAGAGAGAGAGAGAGACACGGGCTATAGGGTAGAGAGAGAGAGAGAGAGACACGGGCTATAGGGTAGAGAGAGAGAGAGAGACACGGGCTATAGGGTAGAGAGAGAGACCACAGGCTATAGGGTAGAGAGAGACACGGGCTATAGGGTAGAGAGAGAGAGAGAGAGACACGGGCTATAGGGTAGAGAGAGAGAGAGACACGGGCTATAGGGTAGAGAGAGAGAGAGACACGGGCTATAGGGTAGAGAGAGAGAGAGAGACACGGGCTATAGGGTAGAGAGAGAGAGAGAGAGAACCACGGGCTATAGGGTAGAGAGAGAGAGAGAGAGACACGGGCTATAGGGTAGAGGAGAGAGAGAGACGGGCTATAGGGTAGAGAGAGAGAGAGAGGGCTATAGGGTAGAGAGAGAGAGAGAGAGACACGGGCTATAGGGTAGAGAGAGAGAGAGAGAGAGACGGGCTATAGGGTAGAGAGAGAGAGAGAGAGAGACACGGGCTATATATGGGTAGAGAGAGAGAGAGAGAGAGACACGGGCTATAGGTAGAGAGAGAGAGAGAGAGAGACACGGGCTATAGGGTAGAGAGAGAGAGAAAGAGAGAGAGAGACACGGGCTATAGGGTAGAGAGAGAGAGAGAGAGAGAGAGACACGGGCTATATAGGGTAGAGAGAGAGAGAGAGACACGGGCTATAGGGTAGAGAGAGAGAGAGAGACATGGGCTATAGGGTAGAGAGAGAGAGAGAGAGACACGGGCTATAGGGTAGAGAGAGAGAGAGAGACACGGGCTATAGGGTAGAGAGAGAGAGAGACGGGCTATAGGTAGGGTAGAGAGAGAGAGAGAGAGAGACACGGGCTATAGGGTAGAGAGAGAGAGAGAGAGAGACACGGGCTATAGGGTAGAGAGAGAGAGAGAGAGACACGGGCTATAGGGTACGGGCTATAGGGTAGAGAGAGAGAGAGACACGGGCTATAGGGTAGAGAGAGAGAGAGAGAGAGACACAGGCTATAGGCTATAGGGTAGAGAGAGAGAGAAATGGGCTATAGGGTAGAGAGAGAGAGAGAGAGAGAGAGAGAGATGGGCTATAGGGTAGAGAGAGAGAGAGAGAGAGAGAGAGACACGGGCTATAGGGTAGAGAGAGAGAGAAATGGGCTATAGGGTAGAGAGAGAGAGAGAGCTAGAGAGAGAGAGAGAGAGAGAGACACGGGCTATAGGGTAGAGAGAGAGAGAGAGAGAGAGAGAGAGAGAGAGAGACGGGCTATAGGGTAGAGAGAGAGAGGGCTATAGGGTAGAGAGAGAGAGAGAGAGAGAGAGAGAGAGAGAGAGAGAGAGACGGGCTATAGGGTAGAGAGAGAGAGAGAGAGACACGGGCTATATGGTAGAGAGAGAGAGAGAGAGAGACACGGGCTATAGGGTAGAGAGAGAGAGAGAAAGAGAGAGAGAGACACGGGCTATAGGGTAGAGAGAGAGAGAGAGAGACACGGGCTATAGGGTAGAGAGAGAGAGAGAGAGAGAGAGAGAGAGACACGGGCTATAGGGTAGAGAGAGAGAGAGAGAGAGAGAGACACGGGCTATAGGGTAGAGAAAGAGAGAGAGACACGGGCTATAGGGTAGAGAGAGAGAGAGAGCTAACCACTTCTGCGAAAATTTAAAAACACTAAACAAACATGAAGAATTACCTATCCAAAATGGAGATATGGGTAAACCACTTCTCTAATCTTTGTGGCCCTATAACAAAGAACAAACATCAAAACCATATACATGATCAAATACAAATCTGCGAATCAACTATTAAAGACTACCAGAAACCACTGGATTCTCCAATTATCTTGAATGAACTACAGGACAAAATAAAAACCCTCCAATCCAAAAAGGCCTGTGGTGTTGATGGTATCCTCAATTAAAATATAAAATATACAGACAACAAATTCCAATTGGCTATACTAAAACTCTTTAACATTATCCTTAGCTCTGGCATCTTCCCTGATATTTGGAACCAAGGACTGATTACCCCAATCCACAAAAGTGGAGACAAATTTGAAACCAATAACTATCGTGGGATATGCGTCAACAGCAACCTTTGGACAATTCTCTGCATTATCATTAACAGCAGACTCGCCTTGGGATGAGACAGGGATGCAGCTTAAGCCCCACGCTCTTCATCATACATATCAACGAATTGGCGAAGGCACTAGAACAGTCTGCAGCACCCGGCCTCACCCTACTAGAATCTGAAGTCAAATGTCTACTGTTTGCTGATGATCTGGTGCTTCTGTCCCCAATCAAGGATGGCTTACAGCAACACCTAGATCTTCTGCACAGATTCTGCCAGACCTGGGCCCTGACAGACCTGGGCCCTGACAGACCTGGGCCCTGACAGTAAATCTCAGTAAGACCAAAATAATGGTGCTCCAAAAAAGGTCCAGTCGCCAGGACCACAAATACAAATTCCATCTAGACACTGTTGCCCTAGAGCACACAAAAACTATACATAACTTAGCCTAAACATCAGCGCCACAGGTAACGTCCACAAAGCTGTGAACGATCTGAGAGACAAGAAGGGCCTTCTATACCATCAAAAGGAAAATAAAATTCGACATACCAATTAGGATCTGGCTAAAAATACTTGAATCAGTTATAGAACCCATTGCCATTTATGGTTGTGAGGTCTGGGGGTCCGCTCACCAACCAAGACTTCACAAAATGGGACAAACACCAAATTGAGACTCTGCATGCAGAATTCTGCAAAAATATCCTCTGTGTACGTAAAACACCAAATAATGCATGCAGAGCAGAATGGGTAACCAGTGAAGAAGGGTAACCAGTGAAGAAGGGTAACCAGTGAAGAAGGGCAACCAGTGAAGAAGGGTAACCAGTGAAGAAGGGTAACCAGTGAAGAAGGGCAACCAGTGAAGAACAAACACCACTGTAAATACAACCCATATTTATGTTGATTTATTTTCTCTTTTGTACTTTAACCATTTGCATGTCGTTACAACACAGTATATATACATAATATGACATTTGTAATGTCTTTATTCTTTTGGAACTTGTGTAATGTTTACTGTTCATTTTGATGGTTTATTTCACTTTTGTATATTATCTACTTCGCTTGCTTTGGCAATGTTAACATATGTTTCCCATGCCAATAAAGCCTTGAATTGAGAAAGAGGGGGTAGAGAGAGAGGGAGAGAGGGGAGAGAGAGAGAGAGAAAGAGAGGGTTCTAGGATAATCAGCCGACTGACACAAATGAAGACAGACGAGGTGGAGATCATGAGAGGAGGTCCTTAATGTGCTCTGAGAAAAGGGGTGAGATGGAAAGTTGAGCTGTACAGGGCCTCTGAATGATGAGCCTATGTACTGTAGAGCATAATGAAACAGGCTACTGCTGTGCGGTAGGTAGGGCCTTCTTTGTTACTCCCCATGACACCACAGAAATAGATCATGTCTTGTTACTCTTCAGTGGCTTTGATTTCCTATGCCCTGTCTCTTTATCCTGGCTCAACTAAATAGACTGAATTGGGAAATTGGCCATTATCTTCAAGAACTAGAAAAAAGAATGACCTTGACGTAGGACTTCTCTGTGTCCACCAGCTCCTGGATGACCTTGCTGAGCCTCTCGGTGGAGCTCATGTGTCGGGGGCAGGTTCTGAGCAGGGTGGGCTCGGCCTCTGGGTTCGGGGGATCTTTGTGGCCCTCCATCAGGCCCCCGGAGCCCTCTTGGAAGGTGTGGTACAGCGTCTCAACGCTCTGCAGGGGGCGATAGAGAAACAGAGTGGTTAGGGACCACAGGAGAACAGTAACATGTAGACACAAAGCTTATTAGGATCACAAGGACTTTTGTTAATACATCAATCAAAAAACAATATCCCCATCAATCAGCACAGTAATACGGTATCAGACAGAGCTGTCATCGGCTCCTGTAGCTCTATGTTTCCAGTACTCACAGGCTGCTCTCCACTGCAGAGGAGCTGCCAACATGCCCTGCAAAACCTCTACTCAGACCTATTGCGCCGTGTGTGTGTGTGTGTGTGAGTCCAGTGAGTGTGCATAGAGACACTGCAGGAGAATGCGTTTTTGAGTGAGAGAGACGCTGATTGTTACACAAACAATTCTCAGAAAATACCCTGCCTGTCACCATCAATATTGCACAGCAACAGCGCAGATACATTCACACACACACAAACCAAATCGATTAACAGCCCTCACAGTAAAACAACCCAGCAGAACCCAGATAGTGTCTAAAACCCAGTGTGGCCTATACCATAGAGACAGGGGACAAATCAAGTCCTCTATTAAGCTAAGCCAGTAGTTCATCAGGTAATTAGAAACCGGGTGGTTTGAGCCCTGAATGCTGATTGGCTGAAAGTTGTGGTATATCAGACTGTTTACTATGGGTATGACAAAACAATTGCTTTTACTGTTCTAATTACATTAGTACCCGGTTTATAATAGCAATAAGGCTCCCTCGGGGGTTTGAGGTCGTTGGCCGATATACCACGGCTAAGGGCTGTATCCAGGCACTCCGCATTGTGTCATGCAAAAGAACAGCTCTTAGCCGTGGTATAATGGTCATATAACACACACACACACACACACACACACACACACACGCTCACCCTGGGCCTTATTGCTTAATTATAGCATGGTTACTCGGGAGGGTGCCAAAGCAGCCTCCATACTAATCTGTAGAGAGGACAGCACTAGGCAGCACTGTGGGAGCAGCATGGCTATGGCAGGGGTCTTGGGGCAGGGGGCTGGTGGCTCAGGCCCCCACTGAGGGGAATGGGATTCAGGCTAGGCTTGGCTGGCCTCTAGACACGACCACCCAGCCAGCAGCTCTGGGTCTCCGCGTGAGCTAGGATAATTAAGCTGACCCACTGTGTTAACACACTGAAGGCTGTACACTGTAGATACACAAAAGAACAGACGCAGGGCAAGCATCGGCATCCACAGACACACACACTGAATGTAGTGAATATGTTTCACCCACACACTAACACAGACCAAAGCTTCTCCATATTGCAGCTGAAAAGGCTATGAGACTGGCTGAAGGATAACTTGTTGACATATTAATCAGATACCCTGCGGCAGCTTCAGAGGCAAACTAGCCTCACACAGACAGATAACGTTTGTTTCTGATGCCACACTCACAGGCGCACACACACAGAAGGATTCTCCCATTCTCGCAGCATGACTTTTCAGCAACTTAATACGGGCGACCTGTGAGAACGACTAGGGTGGGGGGTATGACTCGGAAGTCTCCCTGTCTCACACAACAATCTGACCAAGTCTGAGCCGAACGCCTGACGGCTAACCCAAAGAGGGGGAGCGGGAGGCAGCAATGCACCCGGAGAATGGACAAGCACATCCGACAGCGCTAGTCTCAACTCTCCCTCCCTATTCTGCTTACGCTTGACAGCTCCTGCTACATCTGGGCTCCTCTCACAGTTTTAGCGCTTATACTAAAGCCCACTTACACAACACAGGGAACTGACTGTTTTCTTCTGATTAAACAACCATGAAGCCTGTGGGGATTCTAAGAAGAATTATCTAAATCCTATCCTGCCAATTAGCCCATCTGCTCTCCCTGTTGTAAAGCCAGACGTCTCCCTCACCCCATGAGGAATAGGTTTAACCTCTCTGTCACAACACCTACAGCCCTAAAACATGTTGAGCCCGAGGTTGATACCCATCGCCACACTTCAACAACTAGACAGTGAAAGGCTAAACCCCACTAATGCTGTCCTTCCCTATTTGGATGGTCATTTCTACTTCCATGGCAAAAGCCTCTCGTCCCTCTCTGTCCTACTCACCATGAAGAGTAGTCTGTAGAGGAGCCTCCAGGCTGCTGTGGCCTGTCTCTGGGTCCTACAGGCCAGGTTACAGCCTTTCCTATGCAGCCTACCTGACCTGCACGCTGGCATCACGGCTGGACTGGACCTGACCACTAAAATGGCAATTAGTTGTTCTTGACTGGACAGTACTAGATAGTCCTAATCAGATCCTCACGTTCAGTATTCCCACACTCCGCCTCTTCCTCATTAGTGACTGAACCCCCCTGTCTGTCACGTCGTCTTCCTCCTCCTCCTCCTCCTCCTCCACCAGGCCAGGAGTAGCCTCAGTCTACAGAACACCTCACTCTCCAGGGGCCAGGGGCCATTTGATGGGAGCTAGCCATTGATCCTGAGTCTAGAGGTTCTGTGAGCGTAGGCATTTGACTAAAAACTGCTGCCCGCACCAATCTGCATATCTATCAATCAGACGGCCGGACCGAGCGGACAGTGCGAACGGAGGGGAATTCCTCCCTCGCTCTCTTTTTCTTTCTGTCGGTCTCTCTCACCCCATCTCTGGTCCACGTGACCCTTGTCAGCTTCCAGAGGGTATAATGCAGAGGTCAGGCTGTCAGTGTCATGCTGCCACAGGCCTGAGGCCTGGCCTCTCAATACATCAACACAATGAGGACTCTTCTGGCCCGCAAGCCTCACTGTTGCACTGTCACACGGTCAGGAACAGAGGTGTCTGTTCAACAGGCCAGAGGTGGTCCTCGAATGAACAATTGTTGGTGCTTTTCAATAAAAACATGAGTCCAAGCCTATGTTAAGAAGCTATGCTTCCTGGTAAACAACATCGTACTGAGGGGTGTCCTGCTGCTGGGTCTGCTGTTTGCAGACAAAGCCGAGTGACAACTAGCTGATTGTTCCAAATCCAATCCAGGACTGGAAGCTTAGGCCTGTGTGGGCAGACCATTCCAACACAACAACACAATTAACTAGCCTAACTACGGTCTCAGTATAGAAGCAACATATTACATTAGATTCCACTACGTCCCCACCCCTTGAAGTGAACAGCATTCTCAGAACGCAGCACAAATGTGTGTCTTAAAAAGGTGTCGGAATGTCTGAAAGTGTGTGGATAACTTCACTGACCATTTAACACTGGAAACAGTTGGCTGATATTTATTTGGGTATTGTTCATGTGAAGTCCTAGACGTGTTGACATGGGAGATGTCCGAAGGAGCGGTTTGTGAAGAGGAGTCGTTTGTGGAGAGATTATCGCTCCTGCTTGACGTGCCAACAGTGCGATTATCCAGTCTGGTATTTTCCACCCACGGGCAAGGTGTCATTCACACACACACACACACACACACACACACACACACACACAACCTCTCTTCTGCTCCCTCATACACCCAGTGGCAGCCAAACACACCCAAGAGGCTCCTAATCCAAGGTCAAAGGGCCTCCACTGACATCATATTCAAATAGTACGCAAATACAGTGAGGTTAGAAACAAACCCCGCCCAAAGAGAAACAAGAGCTGTCAAACAGTGGAGTGACGCCGGATACTGTCCACTCTCCCGTATCTCTGCCAAACATTAAAATAGAGTAATTAAAAGCAGAAGGCTAAACCTACTTTAAGAGATGAATCGCTTTCAAATTAAAGAAAAGAATCCTCCCGGCGCCAAAAGACTCTCTTTAAGAAAATAAACAATCCCAAATGGAAAGTCTAAAGTATAAAGCCAGGGATAAAATATGGGGTGTCCCTCGGGCCGGCTCAGCCCATTGCTCAAAGGAGAGTGTCCTGTCACACCACAGTAAGGCTCTAACAGAGGCTGATTCATCCCTCAGGTTAGGCCTATTGTGCAACGTTGCCATCTGCTTTTTAAAGCTCAATAAATAAAGAGAGTTTCTCATAAATCAAACAGGGAGGGAGGGCCCCAGTCTTCTATTCCCATTATACGCTTTCTTTTTCATTCTAAACAAACATTATTCCACCGGTTCTTCAGAGTGCGTGGAATACTTCAGAGAATGTCGGAGACTTCAGAGTGCATGTTTCATGATAAGTCCCCATAGGGGTGTGAGACAAAAAGCATTACACCCCCCCCAGATCACATCAATATCAAATGACAGCAGAGGAACGGTAGCATAGCAGCAAACCACTTCCCTCAACATGAAACCAGGTCCAATCAATTGAAAGCAGTCGGGAGCAGTCAATGATGGGTAAGCCTTCTCCTAGCCACATGACCTGGTGCCTGGACAGAACATGTAGCTGGGTGATAGCAAACACTACCTACCGCTGGTCCAGAAACCTGCCACAGGGGATGTCTGAGAACATCTGACTGAACATCAGGCTATGGAAAGGACAGACTCTGATATAAAGCAAAAGCATAAAAAAAGAAAAGCCAAGTCAACCCTCCAGAGACAGGCTGGACAACCGGTGGACTGAGTACAACAAATACTACTAGAGAGTAAGAAGAGTGACACAGTGACTCAGTTGTAGCAGCACACCCTCAAGATCTACTGCAGTATGACAGTGAATTGACCATTTCTCCCATGGGGAGCTGCTACATGTACTGTATACAACATACTTAACTATAAACTGGTTGGTTCGAGCCCTGAATGCTGATTGGCTGACAGCCGTGGTATATCAGACCGTATACCACAGGTATGACAAAACTTTTATTTGTACTGCTCTAATTACGTTGGTAACCAGTTAATAATAGCAACACGGCACCTCGGGAGTTTGTGGTATATGGCCAATATACCATGGCTAAGGGCTGTATCCAGGCACTCCGTGTTGCGTCGTGGCTAAGAACAGCCCTTAGCCGTGGTATATTGGCCATATACCACACCCCCCCATACCCTGACTACACCGCTCGCGTTCGCGTTGCAAAATAAATGTAGAAATCTATGTTATTCAATTATTGCACCCACACTGCTCCTGCACGCCAACAAGCGTCTGCGTTGCCAAGGGTTAAAATAGAAGTCGCGCTGCAAGTCCTGCCTCTCCCATCTCCTCATTGGTTTATAGAAGCAGGTACCCACGTGCCATCTCATTGGTTATACCCACGTGGGAGATTGAAAGACAAACTGTGTTGCCGGTTGTTGTGGTAATACTATGAAAGGTTAGATACCAATCACCATATAAGTTCAAAGATGAAAAGGCCTGGAAGGAGGAGAGATGACTAGAAACGATTCGGTTGACCGTTTTGTGTGTGGATTCATTGTCAGAGTAGAGGACCTTGTGCATTTCAGGTAAAATAACAACTCAATGTTATATCCCAGGACAAATTAGCTAACAGCAAGCTAGCTAAATAGGACTAATTATCTAGCAAGTGCAAGCTAGCTAGCTAAATTGACATAAATATTTAATGCATTTTGACCTGTCCCCAAATTAATGTAATTGGTTCAGAGTTTGTTTTGATATTTTAAACTGCGTGTCGTGATCGCGTTTGGTGTAGGGGAAAATTAATTTATACATGATGGCGCACACGCGCAGCCGGTTTGGTTTCCATGTCAGGCCGTATTGCTTAAATGAAACATTAGTAGAGGCAGGTTGGACAAACAGGGACGTGTCAGCACATAAAAACATTGATGCCGACTAACACTATGTGACCTGTCCTAAACATACTAACTAAAATAACCCTGGCCAAACAACTAGAAAGGACAGTGTTGGGTTACCAGGAGTCCAGCGCGTGGGTCGGGTACTGTAGGTTTCTCACAGGCCACACATCCAGCCATGTCGTCCAGCAGCAGGTCCAGCCTGTCTTTAAACAGCTGTCTGAGGGTGAGCAGGGCCGAGCCCAGAAACAGATCCTTCTCCTCGGCCTCACAGCCACCTGACCAAAACCAGCACATGGCCAGCATGGAGCACAGGGCCTGGGCTGGGGACTGGTCCCTGATGAACAGCTGGATCAGGGTGGTGAGGTAGACGCAGGGCCTGGCCTCTTCCTCCTGCTCCTCCGCCACCGTCCCCCTCCTCCTCTCAGCAATCAAACCTCCACCCGGCCCTGAGCCATGGTATAGGGCTGCCATTCCAATGCACACCAGCTCGCCTCTTCTTCTCCTCCTCCAGGGAGCCCTCTTAAGCCTCTCTCGATAGGTCTATCCCTCTTCTCCCTCGGTCTCTCTGCATTAGGGCCGCTCCAGACGCTGGGGAAACTTCCCAGCAATAAGCCCAGATTATTAGGCTAGTCACAGCCATATGGTGACTGATAGACTTAGTCATCATCACCGCCACCCACTACACCCCCTCCAATAGGCAGGTCCTGGAGGAGGGACTGGGGACGTCGGAGTTTCCCAAAGAGGAGATAAGTAGGTGGGAGAAGTTTAATGAGGCTGTAGGTCTTTCTAGAGTCCATTGGTCTTTGCTGGCTGTTGTGGTTCAAAAGATGTAAAGAGGAGAGTAGTAATAACGCATTAACTGGAGAGCATGTCTCACCTCTCACATTCACACAGTTTAAAAAGGTGATGAAAACGCCCTTCTTACATTCTTAGCCTAGAACAGAGCAACGGATTTCTTAACGGGTATAGCACCCAAAATACACGCTGCTATTTACAGTACGCTGCCCAGTCAGTTCCTGTAAGGACCATTTGTGGATTTCCCACAATCACTAAATCATTGGTGAGGCAAACCAAGTGATTGGATTAGGGCTGACCCCATTTAGTGGTTGATTGTTTGGTTGGTCGATAGGATGTTGGTTGACTGAGATTTCTTTAGTCGAGCAGTAGAAAACAAATCATGGTGTACAAGACACTGGTCTGATTGGCGCCTGTCTGAGTGGACTGATCCATTGTGGAGACCGTGGGGGTGGCACAGTCCATCACTCTAAGACATGTGCTACTGAAATTGTATATGGTTATAGTACGCAAGAACAATGGTGCAACAGAAATGGCTGCAGCTTCAGCAACACGGACAGCCCTGTACACACTGTTGATGTGTGGTGGTCGCTGCAGCTGGGAGGAGAGGGAGACAACACTATACACACTGTTGATGTGTGGTGGTCGCTGCAGCTGGGAGGAGAGGGAGACAACACTATACACACTGTTGATGTGTGGTGGTCGCTGCAGCAGGGAGGAGAGGGAGACAACACTATACACTGTTGATGTGTGGTGGTCGCTGCAGCAGGGAGGAGAGGGAGACCACACTATACACACTGTTGATGTGTGGTGGTCGCTGCAGCAGGGAGGAGAGGGAGACAACACTATACACACTGTTGATGTGTGGTGGTTGCTGCAGCAGGGAGGAGAGGGAGACAACACTATACACACTGTTGATGTGTGGTGGTTCGCTGCAGCAGGGAGGAGAGGGAGACAACACTATACACACTGTTGATGTGTGGTGGTCGCTGCAGCAGGGAGGAGAGGGAGACAACACTATACACACTGTTGATGTGTGGTGGTCGCTGCAGCAGGGAGGAGAGGGAGACAACACTATACACACTGTTGATGTGTGGTGGTCGCTGCAGCAGGGAGGAGAGGGAGACAACACTATACACACTGTTGATGTGTGGTGGTCGCTGCAGCAGGGAGGAGAGGGAGACAACACTATACACACTGTTGATGTGTGGTGGTCGCTGCAGCAGGGAGGAGAGGGAGACAACACTATACACACTGTTGATGTGTGGTGGTTGCTGCAGCAGGGAGGAGAGGGAGACAACACTATACACACTGTTGATGTGTGGTGGTTCGCTGCAGCAGGGAGGAGAGGGAGACAACACTATACACACTGTTGATGTGTGGTGGTCGCTGCAGCAGGGAGGAGAGGGAGACAACACACTGTTGATGTGTGGTGGTTTGCTGCACACAACACTATACACACTGTTGATGTGTGGTGGTTCGCTGCAGCAGGGAGGAGAGGGAGACAACGGGTGCTAGTCACAGTCACTCACTCTCTTTTTTTAACACAGTGCAGCAAGTCTGAGCCCGGCCCGGCACAATCAAATAAATTGCGGTCGGACTACCTCTAGTCATTTGTGTGTGTAAATGATTGAATCACACAGTGTGCTTAAAGCATCAGACAAGCTCAGTGAATAGAGCTACATGTGATTAAAACACATAGGATGTGTCTATATGGAAAAATGGGACAGGCCTACTTTCGATATTGGCGGCGAGCGAGGCTACAGTAATGGAAGGATGTGGTTACTGCTCTATGCACTGTCAAATCCCTCTTAGTTAAGGGTTGGAGGAAGTTAAGGAGCTTACTCTACTCAGCCTGTTGGCAAATGGTATGTGTAGCACAACAACTTCACGCCATTGCCAGCCATTTCATACAGTTGTACAGCTCCTGTTGGGAGTTATGAGGTTTACTACACACCCTCATGGAGCTGAAAAACTATCACGAGGACTGTGCACTGGAACCTAACGCACTGGAACCTAACGCACTGGAACCTAACGCACTGGAACCTAACGCACTAGAACCTAACGCACTAGAACCTAACGCACTGGAACCCAACGCACTGGAACCCAACACACTGGAACCTAAAGCACTAGATTCTAAAGCACTAGAACCTAATGCACTGGTACCTAACGCACTAGAACCTAAAGCACTAGAACCTAAAGCACTGGAACCTAACGCACTGGAACCTAAAGCACTGGAACCTAAAGCACTGGAACCTAAAGCACTGGAACCTAAAGCACTGGAACCTAACGCACTGGAACCTAACGCACTGGAACCTAAAGCACTAGAAACTAACGCACTGGAACCTAAAGCACTAGAACCTAAAGCACTAGAACCTAACACACTGGAACCTAAAGCACTAGAACCTAACGCACTGGAACCTAACGCACTGGAACCTAACGCACTGGAACCTAACGCACTGGAACCTAACGCACTGGAACCTAAAGCACTGGAACCTAAAGCACTGGAACCTAAAGCACTGGAACCTAAAGCACTGGAACCTAACGCACTGGAACCTAAAGCACTGGAACCTAAAGCACTGGAACCTAACGCACTGGAACCTAACGTACTGGAACCTAACGCACTGGAACCTAAAGCACTGGAACCTAACGCACTGGAACCTAACGCACTGGAACCTAACACACTGGAACCTAAAGCACTGGAACCTAAAGCACTAGAACCTAACGCACTGGAACCTAAAGCACTGGAACCTAAAGCACTGGAACCTAACGCGACGTCCTAAATAATAAGGTGACTGTCCGAGGCAACATCATTCCATATGGAGCAATGTGATGAAAGAAACATGGTAGTCTAGTAGCCAATGAAATGCTACTGGTCAACTATCCCAACCTCACAAAGTCCAATAAGAAACATTACACTGGTATTAATGACTACAACAGCCTGGTGTTACAACAAAATGTGGTTTAAAAAGAGTTTTGGTTGTGTCATGGTGTTGATGTATACAGTGTCGCTGTAGCAGAAGTATCTAGGTGATATTCTGTGATATTCAGTGTCAGCTCCCTTAGTCAGGTGTGCTGCTGCTGTGTGGGCTGGCCAGGGTGTCAGTCTGCTCCAGGCCATGGGACCTACAGTACCATACTACCGGGGGCAAACAACAACAACTTGGCAACATGGCACTGGGGAACCTCATCTAGTGTCAGAGCACTAGGGTAAATACTGAGTTAACTGTGCTTTGGTAGCAGCTGCTCACCGTTTTAATATGAGAAAATTGGAATCCACTAGACCAATTAATCAAAGTCAGTCAGTGTTCCGCGGCAGGCGATTACATGCTGTGACAAGAGGCTTGAAATGAGTCTTTCCTTCCCATCCATCTCCATTCAGTCACAGGCTGGCTGGCAGGCTGCGGTGGGCACTTATTCTGCCTGAAACACAGGTGATTTTCTACCCATTGACTAGATTGTTTTGTTTCTGCTCCGGGGCACAAACTGACTCCCGTAGTGAGGCGAAATTCCAACCGTTCTTGACAGCTATCAGATTTGCCACAACAAAATCTCACAGTTCTCGCTTTTACTGCATGGTACCTATTTGTCTCAGTATCTCTCGTTCACACACGCATGCAATTGTACAAACACTCCTCCCCACACACACACACCCTCCACTTACACACACGCCCACCCGCACAGCCTCCGGTACCTCTCCGCTGGTACGAAGACAAACACTGTGTCCGGTGCAGCAGCAGCAGCAGTCAGAGGTACTGCAGTGCAGATCCCAGTGCAGCGGGACTCATTCTTGTCACTGGGCAAACAGAGCGAGAGCTGAGGAGCCGGTCTTCTCTAATCCACCTCTTCACTGACCTCAGACCTGCTATTACAGAGACTTAACAGAGCCCACTGGGACATACCATGCCTATATGGTTTAGTGCATAGTATCACTGTAATGTCTAATGGAACAGTGTATATAGGGATAGGGGCATTACATAGGGAACACATTGACAACCTGCTGTCTACAAGTGGTAGACACAGGGGTGCAGGCAAATGGCCAGCCTAGATATTCACTATTTCCAGCCAGTGTTTACAGTCTCGAGAGGGAGATTTTTAGGAGCATCAAACAGCATACAGATCGTTCTCTCTCCTCTGAGCTGCAATGTTACGTTTCAGTCCACTGAAGTGAGGATCATTAAAACCTGGCCCTCCAGATGACTGGTCTCATTAATGCAGCCCTATAATAAAGCTTGGCATAGATACTTTTCCCCATCTCTAAAATCGGTCGGTTTTATTACCATAATGCAGAAAGCTTTCAAACATGACGCATAAATAGACTTTAATGACTTAAATTAGTTATTATTTACATATAAAAAAAAAAACTGACAACAACAAAAACTCCCTGGGACAAAAATAAACATCAATTGAATCATCACTGGACAGCAGCTATTTGCATATTTACAGTAGGAAAAGTGGAGCTGTGATGAAAGCTGAGGTGCACTAGCCGTCACCTAGCCTTTCCCTGCTACAGAGATAACCTAGAGTCCCCCTCCTTGACCAAGTCACTAAGGACTCCCAAAACCGAACATGATCACACAACAAGCTCCTTGAAATTAAAAAGGTAGGCTTGATTATAAAAACGCTTGCCAACAATTATTTACCAAGATAGGAAGGAACAACAACCTCCAGACTAATCTACTGTTCTAATTCTAATACCTACAGAGAGAGAACAGCCCTCACGTCTATTCTCCCTCTATGCCAGGGGTCGAGCTAGAGAGCTAGCAGAGGGCCAGGCTTTCAGGTTCAGTACAATGCCTCTGCTGCTTCTACTGAGGGCTAGGATCCGGCATGGCCAACCCTGCTATTCTGGGTGTCTATCTAGGGTGTTGGGGCCTCAGACAATGACAGAGTGAAGGTTAGTAGCAGGCAGAGGGAGTGTTGACAGTATGGGCGTTAGACTGAGACAAAGGGCCTCTCTCTCGGAGTGTGACAGTAATAAGCTGTCTGTAGACTGAGGCCAGCGTAATTATATAGAGATCTTTAAGGGTGGTGCCAAGACTTCTTCAGCCCCGCTGCCACAGCTGTCCCTGATGAGGGGTTCCAAGCACACATTTATATATGCACAGCTCACACACTAATTTGCACAAATATATACTTTATTAGGTACACCCATCGAGTACTGGGTCAGACTACCCTTTTGCCTCCGGAACAGCCAGAATTCTTCGGGGTGTGGATTCTACAAGGTGTGGCGTTCAAATGTTGCTCACTTGGTACCAAGGGACCTAACATGTGCCAGGGAAACATTACCCACACCATTACACCACCGCCACCAGCATGTACTGTTGACACCAGACAGGATGGGTCCATGGACTCATGATGCGTACTTCAAATTGTGGCTCTGCCATCAGCATGACGCAACAGGAACTGGGATTCGTCGGATCAGGCAAGATTTTTCCACTCCTTAAATTGTCCAGTGGTGGTGATCGCGTGCCCACTGGAACAGCTTCTTCTTGTTTTTAGCTGATAGGAGTGGAACCTAGTGTGATTCATATGCTTGTACTGTTGCTATGTGTCTGAACTCTGCCACTATACTTTGCACAAGCTATCTGTATTAGTCTTTGCGGTTAAGCCCGAGCTGTTGCAAGAGTGTGCTAGGCGTGTGTCTGGTTTTGACATTTTGATCTTGTGTGACAGTGGACAATGCTAATGAATTCAGAGAAGCTACTGTCCTAAGTTACTTTATAAAAGGTAACCTCAGCTTATTGCTGCACAAATACATTGACGTAGGTGATCACCACCAGGGAGTGATCACGTATATAATCAGCTGTGCCCCTTGGTTGGTTGCAGAACTTACTGAGACATACGCGCTGTGCTTCTATTGTCAACTTCTGTCTGCCCATTGCATTAATAAAGGTTTGATTGATTTACTTAAAGATGATATTGTCTGATTGCTGATTTCCCCAATAAGCCAATGATTGACAAGGAACCTACCCCGACAGCTGCAACAGCCTATCCTATCCACTGTGGTACATGCCGTTTGTGGCACACCTGTTAGCTTGCAGGATTCGTGCCATTCTCTTTCGACCTCTCCCATCAACGATCTGTTTTCACCCACAGGACTGCAGCTGACTGGATGTCTTTTGGGTTTGTCGCACTGTTCTCTGTAAACCCTAGACACTGCCAGTACGCCGGCTGTTTCTGAGATACTGGAACCGGTGCACCTGGCACCGATGATCATACCACGCTCAGAGTCGCTTCGGTCACTCGTTTTGCCCATTCTAACGTTCCATCGAACAGTAACTGAATGCCTCGATGCCCGTCTGCTTTATATCGCAAGCCACGGCCACATGACTCACTGTTTGTAGGAGTGAACCATTTCCGTGAGCGGGGCGGTGTACCGAATAAAGTGTGTACATTAGTAACTGTTTTTCAAAATTGCTTGGGGCCTGTAGTGTGTTGGTTCATGGTCTCAAAGCTCTTGATTATTCTGTCTACCCCGCTCTATCTCTAGAGCTCTCCGACTTCCTCTCGGTATGTTTATGCCGACTCATTGAACCCAGTGTGGGCGGTGCCAGCGGGCGCAGCATTCATTCAATCTTACCTTGCTGTGTTGTATGGCCCTGTGGCTGTGGCGGGAGTGTTGTAGACGATTCTCCAGCCCAGAGCCTAGGGACTCACCAGGGACCTCTGGGACCAAGGACACATCTGAGGAGAGAGAGACACAGCAATGTTCTGTGTTTTTTCTAGGGTTGACCATCTAGGCCAATTCATACAAGCACTGCTAAGTGCTGTTGTCGTCGAGGCTAGTCCTGTCACACACCAGTTTCCCTGAGCGGGAGAGATGTTTACAGTTCAGCATCTACTGACCACAGAACAGAAACACGTCTCTAGTAACAGTATACCACGCCATCATAGTTGTCCACGGGTTGGAAGGCAGCATTCTAACAACCGTCACAATAAACATCACAGAGAAGAGGTCTTCCCACTAGTCAGACAAGAAAACAAATCCTCTAGTTTGTTAGACGTGGTCTTAGGAGAAAGCTGTTGATAATATACTCTTGTTGTATCTTTCCTGAAAATCCCATTTTGGGAAAGGGCTCAGCCACACGCTGCTCCTGGTTAAAAAGGCACCTGGCTGGATTAACTGGGGCTAGATCGGATTACAGTTACTGGGGCTGGTAGGGGCATCTACCCTCCCTCCCTGTTTCTAACAAACTCACAGGCTTGTGGGAAATCAACTCAGCACATGAGCACAATCAACGGACTTGACCTTTTCATTGTATTCTGGGAGATAAAGATTTGGTTAACACTTTACTTGACACCCAGCGTCACAACATGTTGACACAGTCATAACCAGGTCATCATATGTCATAACAGCTGACATAACATGGTCATAACACTGTCATGACATATATTTAGATCTTTAGACCGATATGTACGGCTGGTTATGACACCTACACAAGAGTGCCAAAACCCACCACACATGGCAACAAAAAAAACATTACACCATAGCCTATTTGTCAACACTATGTTCATGTTATATACAATTTTCTGAAATTGACCATATTAAATTGAATGTTATTGTAATTGTGCACACATTGATGTCAGACACGCACTAAGTAAAGTGACACAGGATGGTCATAATGCTTTGACAGTGTCATAAAGTGTATTTCCTGTAAGCTATTTCAAATATGATGAAACAAACAGGACTGTAAATAATTCGTTACAACAACAACAGAGGACTTAAGAAGCAACCTAAAAACCAGAGGAAACGTCTTGGCAGGGAAAAAACATTTGAATAAACGTTGGTTTTAACCCTCTTATATAGGTGTCATAACCAACCGTGCAGTGTATGTCACAACAGGTGTAAATATATGGCTGATGACAGTGTTACAAACATATTATTTCAGGTTATGACAGGTTATGACTGTTATAACCCTGCCAAGCACATCTCAAGTCAATATAACATGTCACAGAACATTTCCAATACACACCAGGGGTGCAGCCTTCTAAAATAGAGTGGTATAGCGTGATGTTGGCACACTCCAGGATGGTTCAGAGTTTACCTCTCATCACCCTCATTAGCCTGACTGGGATAGCACCCCCTCTAGAGGTAGAGGAGGAAACTGCACCCATGTTGCTGGCCTCTATCTCATCTCTCACTAGTGTGTGTGTGTGTGTGTGTGGGGGGGGGACGACGACACTGTGTAAGATGGTTTTATCTTCAACTAAGTGATAAGCCAGTGGCTACACAGTTTTCGGTAAATTTTGCTGCATGTCATCACCAGTCCTGCAGTGTGAAGTGTTGCCTGTGGTTTTGGTTCAGGATGTTGTAGTGACAAATGACTGTATTTAACTCTCTCCAGTACAGTGGTTTTCAAGTAGTTGACGGCAAGATATTTTATATTATAAATATTCCGCAACCACGCAAATGGTGGTCCGCAAGAGCTTTTGATGGGGATTCGGTGGTCACCGGAACGGAAAGGGAACCGCTTCTCTAGTACAAACTGTGAGAACTCAACACCCCAAATACTCGAAAGAGAAACCTTCTCAGTTCTCATACTCAGAATAAATGAAGCATAATGACATGAAAACCCTATCTGTATAAATAGCATGGTGAGAAAAACCCTCATATTTAACTTGCTGCATGGAAATTCATCCTAATTTCACTATCGAGCAAAACTACACAGTGTTCAACGGATTAGGAAGTCTTCCCATTTCATACACTGACCAGGTGAATCCAGGTGAAAGCTATGATCCCTTATTGACGTCACTTGTTAAATCCACTTCAAGCAGTGTAGATGAAGGGGAGGAGACAGGTTAAATAAGGATTTTTAAGCCTTGAGACAATTGAGACATGGATTGTGTATGTGTGCTATTCAGAGAGTGAATGGGCAAGACAAAACATTTAAGTGCCTCTGAACACGGTATGGTAGTAGGTGCCAGGTGAACCGGTTTGAGTGTGTCAAGAACTGCAACACTGCTGGGTTTTTCACGCTCGACAGTTTCCCGTGTGTATCAAGAATGGTCCACCACCCAAAGGAAATCCAGCCAACTTGACACAACTGTGGGAAGCATTGTAGTCAACATGGGCCGGCGTCCCTGTGGAATGCTTGACACCGTGTAGAGTCCATGACCCGATGAATTGAGGCTGTTCTGAGTGCAACTCAATATTAACATTTTTTTGTCCACTCAGTGTAGAAAGACTATAGACTGAAGCATCACCAGCTAAATAAATGACACAATCTTCATTTCCAGTCTATAACAGACACTTCTTTAAAAAGACGTGATACATTTAGATGTGTGGCAAAAAAAACATGGCCATTTACTATGATACCGTTACCTTTGAAAGTATCGCCAACCAGAGAAGTGAAATGTTGTGCAATTTAAAAAAGACCAAAGCATGCTCATCCAACTGTGACTATCCCAGCTGGCTGCATAGGAGGTAGGCTTTACTCCAGAACACCGCCTCGCCGTGTCAGTCCTGGAAACTACGCCTTCAATACAGAGACCTTCAGTAATACTCCACCTTATCACAACACGGCCTCTCTCCCCTGAACACACGTGTTCCAAGCCTTCCACACCTTTTTGCTGCTGACTTCAGTCCACTTGACTCTGAAGGGCCAATAGGGCTGATGGGTTCTGAGGAAGTATTTGAATCTCAAAGCAGGAAGTGTGTGGTTCATTCGCAGGGCGTAAGTGACAAACAGATCATCTAAGTCCGCATCTCTACAGACATAAGCAGACGTAGGGAGGACTGTGTGTGCGGGTGAGAGAGTGAGAGAGAGAGTGTGAGAGAAATGTC
The DNA here is from genome assembly GCF_034236695.1 of Oncorhynchus nerka. NCBI lineage: Eukaryota > Metazoa > Chordata > Actinopteri > Salmoniformes > Salmonidae > Oncorhynchus > Oncorhynchus nerka. The sequence goes on from NC_088407.1 coordinate 55,720,204, forward strand.
AACCAAATCCTTTGTTAAATGATTGATTTGTTTCTTTTTAATATAATGTTTAAAATGTGTTTGTTTTTGTTGATTGTGTTTTGTGTATGTTTATGTTTGTCTGTGCAATATGTGTCCTGCTGTATTTTACTCGTTTTATATCGTATTCGGTTTTTTTGTCCTATGAAATTGTATATACAGTGGCCAGAAAAAGTATGTGAACCCTTTGGAATTACCTGGATTTCTGCATAAATTGGTCATAAAATGTGATCTGATCTTCAACTTAGCCACAATAGACACAGTGTGCTTAATAAACTAATAACACACATATTACTGTATTTTTCTTGTCTATATTGAATACATCATTTATACATTCACAGTATAGGTTGGAAAAAGTTTGTGAACCCCTGGGCTAACTACTTCCAAAAGCTAATTGGAGTCAGGAATCAGCTAACCTGGAGTCCAATCAATGAGAAGAGATTAGAGATGTTGGTTAGAGCTGCCTTGCCCTATAAAAAAAACACTCACAAAATGTGAGTTTGCTATTCACAAGAAGCATTGCCTGATGTGAACCATGCCTCAAACAAAGGAGATCTCAGAAGACCTAATATTAAGAATAGTTGACTTGCATAAAGCTGGAAAGGGTTACAAAAGTGTCTCTAAAAGCCTTGATGTTCATCAGTCCACAGTAAGACAAACTGTCTATAAATGTAGAATGTTCAGCACTGTTACTACTCTCCCTAGGAGTGGCTGTCCTGCAAAGATGACTGCAAGAGCACAGCAACAAGAAGGATGTTCATGGGAGGACACCACGTCTGAAGTTCGCAAAAGAGCACCTGTATGTTCCACAGAGCTTCTGGTAAAATATTCTGTGGACAGATTAAACTAAAGTTGAGTTACTTGGAAGGAACACAACAACACTATGTGTGGAGAAAAAAAGGCACAGCACACTAACATCAAAACCTCATCCCGACTGAAAACTATGGTGGAGGGAGCATCATGGTTTGGGGCTGCTTTGCTGCCTCAGGGCCAGGACAGCTGGCTTTCATGGACAGAAAAATGAATTCCCAAGTTTATCAAGACATTTTGCAGAAGCATGTTAGGCTATCTGTCTGCCAATTGAAGCTCAACAGAAGTTGAGTGATGCAACAGGACAATGACCCAAACACAGAAGTAAATCAACAACAGAATGGCTTCAACAGAAGAAAATACGCCTTCTGGAGTGGCCCAGTCAGAGTCCTGACCTCAACCCGATTTAAAATGCTGTGGTATGACCTCGAGAGCGGTTCACACCAGACATCCCAAGAATATTGCTGATCTGAAACAGTTCTGTAAAGAGGAATGGTCCAAAATTCCTCCTGACTGTTGTGCAGGTCTGATCCGCAACTACAGAAAACTTTGGTTGAGGTTATTCCTGCCAAAGGAGGGTCAACCAGTTATTAAATCCAAGGGTTCACATACTTTCCCCCCCTGCACCGTGAATGTTTATATGGTGTGTTCAATAAAGACATGAGAACATATAATTGTTTGTGTGTTATTAGTTAAAGTCAACTGTGTTTGTCTATTGTTGTGACTTAGATGAAGATCAGATCAAATTTTATGACTAATTTATGCAGAAATTCAGGTAACTCCAAAGGGTTCGCATACCTTTTCTGGCCACTGTACATGGCTCCAGTGGAGGCTATTGAGGGGAGGACGGCTACTAATAATGGCTGGAATGGAGTCAATGGAATGATATCAACCACATGAAAACCTCATCTGTGATGTGTTTGATACCATTCCAGCCATTATTATGGGCCATCCTCCCCTCAACAGCCCCCACTGGAGGGCTATCTTGAAAAAGAGACACTGGTCTCAAAAAAAAAAAAAAAAAAAAACATGGTATGGTAATTTCATACCAAAAACAAATTTCCACAGAACCCATCAGCATTATTCTGATATTCTGGCATCATTTCAATTATGATATCACACTGGTGGAGAAAAACAAGGCAGGGCAACAGCTTGCCGATAGACTGTTTCCAGAGAACGTGTTGGTGGCACCCACACATGCTGACAGTAGGCTCAGTCCTCCCACACAGTAGCTGCCAAGTAGAAGCAATTCTGTGGAAGTATGACCCTGACTCTCTCTCACCGGCCACCTGCCACAGCCAGGAACACTTGCAGTATGTTTACTGCACTCAATGAACAGTAGATGCAGTATACAATACTAAGCCAAGGTCAACATCAATGCATTATCAGTCTGTCTGTCTACTGTGATTGTTGGTGACAACCCAGCTTCACAGTACACCAGCTGATGCTGAGCTCCATCACACAATTGATGCCAGTTCTAGTAACTGTGTTAAGACCTGTGAAGTGATGCATACCAGCCTTTTGGCAAAGTCACAGTACTGGGTGTGTGTGTTAGTGAGTGGGTACGCACAGTTGAAGTCGGAGGTTTACATACACCTTAGCCAAATACATGTAAACTTAGTTTTTCACAATTCCTGACATTTAATACGAGTAAAAATTCCCCGTCTTAGGTTAGCTAGGATCACCACTTTATTTTAAGAATGTGAAATGTTAGAACAATAGTAGAGAGAATTATTTATTTCATCACATTCCCAGTGGGTCAGAAGTTTACATACCCTCAATTAGTATATGGTAGCATCGCCTTTCAATTGTTTAACTTGGGTCAAACGTTTTTGGTAGCCTTCCACAAGCTTCCCACAATAAGTTGGGTGGATTTTGGCCCATTCCTCCTGACAGAGCTGGAGTAACTGAGTCAGGTTTGTAAGCCTCCTTGCTCGCACACGCTTTTTCAGTTCTGCCCACAGATTTTCTATAGGATCGAGGTCAGGGCTTTGTGATGGCCACTCCAATACCTTGACTTTGTTGACCTTAAGCCATTTTGCCACAACTTTGGAAGTATGCTTGGGGTCATTGTCCATTTGGAAGACCCATTTGCGACCAAGCTTCAACTTCCTGACTGATGTCTTGAGATGTTGCTTCAATATATCCACATCATTTTCCTCCCTCATGATGCCATCTATTTTGTGAAGTTTCTCCAAAAAGTATGATCTTTGTCCCTGTGTGCAGTTGCAAACCGTAGCCTGGCTTTTTTATGGTGGAGCAGTGGCTTCTTTCTTGCTGAGCGGCCTTTCAGGCTATGTCAATACAGGACTCATTTTACTGTGGATATAGATATTTTTGTACCCGTTTCCTCCAGAATCTTCACAGGGTCCTTTGCTGTTGTTCTGGGATTCATTTGCACTTTTCGCACCAAAGTACGTTCATCTCTAGGAGACAGAACGCGTCTCCTTCCTGAGCGGTACGATGGCTGCATGGTCCCATGGTGTTTATACTTGCGTACTATTGTTTGTACAGATAAACGTGGTACCTTCAGGCGTTTGTAAATTGCTCCTAAGGAAGAACCAGACTTGTGGAGGTCTTCAATTTTTTGGAAGTCTTGGCTGATTTCCTTTGATTTTCCCATGATGTCAAGCAAAGAGGCACTGAGTTTGAAGGTAGGCCTTGAAATACATCCACATGACATCATTTTCTGGAATATTCCAAGCTGTTTAAAGGCACAGTCAACTTAGTGTATGTAAACTTCTGACCCACTGGAATTGTGATACAGTCAATTATAAGTTAAATACTCTGTCTGTAAAAACTTATTGGAAAAATGACTTGTGTCATGCACAAAGTAGATGTCCTAACCGACTTGCCAAAACTAAAAACAAAACTGTATGTATGTATGTATGTATGTATGTATGTATGTATGTATGTATGTATGTATGTATGTATGTATGTATGTATGTATGTATGTATGTATGCATGTATGTATGTATGTATGTAGGCCTTCTCACCTGTGCTGGACTTGGCACGGTGGTGTGTGTCCAGGAAGTCCTGCAGCAGCTGTGATTGGTTGGGAAGTGGGGTCGGGGTCGAGGGACCAGAGTTTAGGGGTGAGGTGGACGCGGCTTCCCGTCTGAGGGTCAGCTGGAGGGTCTGCTCCGAAAACAACATCTGGATCAGACCCAGGTCCAGAGTGGACACGCCTCGACCGTTCAGAACCACAATCTCATCATCTGGTCTCAGCCCTGGGAGAGGAACGAACACAAAACAACAAACACGGGAAGAAATAAGGGCACACTATATTTACACAGTACCATCGAGATACGTATGAACACTTCAATATGAATCATGTTGAAGTCAAAGTCAAGTGAACATACCTTCACTAAAGGCCAGTCCATCAGACAGCACCTCACTGACAAAGACGCGGCTGTTTCTCTGTCCGTCTATGTGGCCTGTCACAGCAAAGCCTGACAACAGAGACGAGAGAAGAGAGAAGAACGATGGTTCGTAGGATGCAATGACCATAATAATGACATACAGCCAATTATTTATAGGATGTCTGTGGCAATGACACACATACGGTTCCCTGTCTGCTAGAGAGCAAAAACACTCACCAAAGTCCCCAGTGCAGGCAGGTCTGGTCATCTGCAGGGTGAACACATTCAGCAGGAACACCTCAAGCTCGTCATACAACTGCACAAAAGAGGGACAACTCAGCTTAGAAACCACAACTCCACACGTCAACCAGTGATTTTAATTTTTTTATTTTTTTAACCTTTATTTAACTAGGCAAGTCAGTTAAGAACAAATTCTTATTTACAATGACGGCCTAGGAACAGTGGGTTAACTGCCTGTTCAGGGGCAGAACGACAGATTTGTACCTTGTCAGCTCGGGGATTTGAACTTGCAACCTTTCGGTTACTAGTCCAATGCTCTAACCACTAGGCTACACTGCCGCCCCAATGATGTTAAACACAACTTAAACAACGTTAGTGTTCTATGCATTTCCAGGGAAGTATTATGCTGAATAGTGTGTTCTCTCACCAGGTCATGTAGTAGTTCGCTCGGTGCAGGGGTGCGGACCTCTACGTTCTGGGCCAAGCATCTGTGTAGTCTGAGGCAGTGCAGGCTAGGGTCCAGCTGATTCAACTGTGACAGGAAAACACTGTCAAACGCCCTGAATGCAGCAATACACAGCAAATACAACTAGTCTAGGCCAGATACCTGGTCTCAACAAAAAAGGCATTTGGTTATTTCTGTGCTGTTGTATCATGTGACATGGGATGTCTTCACTTACAGCTCCAAGGTGATTAAGATGAAGTGGCATCGAGTATGACCTGTGGAATTAATAAAGTGTGTGTGTGTACATGTGTCTGTGCTGTGTGTAGGGCTGTGACAATACCAGCGTCGCAAAATGGCAAAAATGAAAATACGGTCCTTTAAAAACCTGCTGTATAAATATTGGGTGCTTTAGCTTGGAAAACAAATGTGACTCTGGATTTATTTTTTATTTCACCTTTATTTAACCAGGTAGGCTAGTTGAGAACAAGTTCTCATTTGCAACTGCGACCTGGCCAAGATAAAGCAAAGCAGTTCGACACATGCAACACAGAGTTACACATGGAATAAACAAACATACAGTCAATAATACAGTATAAACAAGTCTATATACAGCATGTGCAAATGAGGTAGGATAAGAGAGGTAAGGCAATAAATAGTCCATGGTGGCGAAGTAATTACAATATAGCAATTAAACACTGGAATGGTAGGATGTGCAGAAGATGAATGTGCAAGTTGAGATACTGGGGTGCAAAGGAGCAAGATAAATAAATAAATACAGTATGGGGATGAGGTAGATTGGATGGGCTATTTACAGATGAGTTATGTACAGATGCAGTGATCTGTGAGCTGCTCTGACAGCAGGTGATTAAAGCTAGTGAGGGAGGTAAGAGTCTCCAGCTTCAGAGATTTTTGCAGTTCGTTCCAGTCATTTGTAGCAAAGAACTGGAAGGAGAGGCAGCCAAAGGAAGAATTAGCTTTGGGGGTGACCAGTGAGATATACCTGCTGGAGCTCGTGCTACGGGTGGGTGCGGCTATGGTGACCAGTGAGCTGAGATAAGGCGGGGCTTTATCTAGCAGACGCTTGTAGATGACCTGGAGCCAGTGGGTTTGGAGACGAGTATGAAGCGAGGGCCAGCCAATGAGATCATACAGGTCACAGTGGTGGGTAGTATATGGGGCTTTGGTGACAAAACCGATGGCACTGTGATAGACTGCATCCAATTTGCTGAGTAGAGTGTCGGAGGCTATTTTGTAAATGACATCGCCAAAGTCGAGGATCGGTAGGATGGTCAGTTTTACGAGGGTATGTTTGGCAGCATGAGTGAAGGAGGCTTTGTTGCGAAATAGGAAGCCGATTCTAGATTACATTTTGGATTGGAGATGTTTAATGTGAGTCTGGAAGGAGAGTTTACAGTCCAACCAGACACCTAGGTATTTGTAGTTGTCCACATATTCAGAACCGACCAGAGTAGTGATGCTGGACGGACGGGCAGGTGCGGGCAGCGATTTGTTGAAGAGCATGCATTTAGTTTTACTTGCGTTTAAGAGCAGTTGGAGGCCACAGAAGGAGAGTTGTATGGCATTGAAGCTCGTCTGGAGGTTAGTTAACACAGTGTCCAAAGAAGGGCCAGATGTATACAGAATGGTGTCATCTGTGTAGAGGTGGATCAAAGAATCACCCGCAGCAAGAGAGACATCATTGATATATACAGAAAAAGAGTCGGCCCGAGAATTGAACCCTGTGGCACCCCCATAGAGACTGCCAGAGGTCCGGATAACAGGCCCTCCGAATTGACATACTGAACTAGAGAAGTAGTTGGTGAACCAAGCGCGGATGTCATTTGAGAAACCAAGGCTGTTGAGTCTGCCGATTAGAAAGTTGTGATTGACAGAGTCGAAAGCCTTAGCCAGGTCAATGAATACGGATGCACAGTACTGTCTCTTATCGATGGCGGTTATGATATCGTTCGGATGACAATGTTTATTTCCAACAATAGGGCTGTTTTCCTAAAGAAGTTAAAAATCGTCTTTGTGTCACCTTGCCATGATACTAACAAGTATCGCGATCCTGGTATCGTCCCGGCACAAGAAGTATGGGTAAGAATGAACTAGCTAGCCATCCACTCTGTCACACACCTGAGAGACAGAGTGAGGGCAGGTGAGTGTGTGTCACATGTGCCAACACACAGGTCAGAGAGTGCAGTGTGTGTGGGCCGGGAGACAGACGGACAATGAGACGGGCGGCCAGACAATGAGATGGCCAGACAGACAATGAGACAGAGACGGCCAGACAATGAGACAGAGACGGCCAGACAATGAGACAGAGACAGTAAACATCTGGAACTGTCTACAGAGTTCTACAATGGGCAGAACAATAAATAAATACATGAGTGTGTCACAAATGGCAGCAGAACGTGGGTTGGTCAAATTACTCACAGATTGAAGCTTTTAACATTATTACATTGACAGAGTGTCGTTTAAAAAAATTAATAAAAGCAGGGTCAATAAAAGCAAGGCATAACCTAAAGTAAAAGCTTCTCTCTTAAGTGCCTCTATTCAAATCAAAGATATATCTGCCATAATATTAACACTCACAGGGCTTCGTTCTGGGAACGTGAACATCGTAACAATCCCTTCTCTGTGACTCTCACCTTGCAGGCTAGGGAGACGACATCAGCCACTGTATGGTCTCGTCTCATAGGCACTTGGATGGCGTGGCTGTCGGGCATGTACACACAGGTCAGTGTTTCTCCACTGCTCTCCCAAAGGCCACCCTCGGGGGGAGCCAGAGAGTAGTGGTTGGCCAAGCTGTCCAGTCTCTGAAAGTAGAGAGATGGCGGGAGAGAGAGGGCAAGAGAGAGGGCGAGGGCGAGATGGCGAGAGAGAGGGCGAGATGGTGAGAGAGAGAGGGGGCGAGATGGCGAGAGAGAGAGAGGGGGCGAGATGGCGAGAGAGAGAGAGAGATGGCGAGAGAGAAAGAGGGCGAGAGAGAAAGAGGGCGAGATGGCGGGAGAGAGAGAGGGCGAGATGGCGGGAGAGAGAGAAGATGGCGAGAGAGAAAGAGGCGAGAGAGAAAGAGGGCGAGAGAGAAAGAGGGCGAGATGGCGGGAGAGAGAGAGGGGGAGATGCGGGAGAGATGGCGGGAGAGAGAGAGGGGGAGATGGCGGGAGAGAGAGAGGGCGAGATGGCGGGAGAGAGAGAGGGCGAGATGGCGGGAGAGAGAGAGGGCGAGATAGGCGAGAGAGAAAGAGAGCGAGATGGCGAGAGAGGAGATGGCGAGAGAGCGAGATGGCGAGAGAGAGGCGAGATGGCAAGAGAGAGGGCGAGATGGCAAGAGAGAGAGGGCAAGATGGCGAGAGAGGGCGAGATGGCGAGAGAGGGCGAGATGGCGAGAGAGAGATGGCGAGAGAGAAAGAGGGTGAGATGGCGAGAGAGAGGACAAGATGGCGGGAGAGAGGACAAGATGGCGGGAGAGAGGGCGAGAGAGAGAGAGATGGCGAGAGAGAGAGAGATGGCGAGAGAAGAGAGGGCGAGAGAGAGAGAGAGATGGCGAGAGAGAAAGAGGGTGAGATGGCGAGAGAGAGGACAAGATGGCGGGAGAGAGGACAAGATAAGCGGGAGAGAGAGAGAGAGAGAACGAGAGAGATGATGCGAGAGAAGAGAGGGCGAGAGAGAGAGAGAGAGAGGGCGAGAGAGAGGCGAGAGAGAGGGCGAGAGAGGGCGAGATGGCGAGAGAGAGGGCGAGAGAGAGGGCGAGATGGCGAGAGAGAAAGAGGGCGAGATGGCGAGAGAGAGGGCAAGATGGCGAGAGAGAGGGCAAGATGGCGAGAGAGAGGGCAAGATGGCGAGAGAGAGGGCGAGATGGCGAGAGAGAGGGCGAGATGGCAAGAGAGAGAGGCGAGATGGCAAGAGAGAGAGGGCAAGATGGCGAGAGAGAGGGCGAGAGAGAAAAAGGGTGAGATGGCGAGAGACAAGATGGCGGGAGAGAGGACAAGATGGAGGGAGAGAGGGCGAGAGAGAGAGAGATGGCGAGAGAGAGAGAGATGGAGAGAGAAAGAGGGCGAGAGAGAGAGATGGAGAGAAGAGAGGGCGAGAGAGAGAGAGAGAGGGCGAGATGGCGAGAGAGAGGCGACAGAGAGGGCGACAGAGAGGGCGAGAGAGGGCGAGATGGCGAGAGAGAGGGCGAGAGATGGCGAGAGAGAGAGAGAGAGAGGGCGAGAGAGGCGAGAGAGAGGGCGAGAGAGAGAGAGAGAGGGCGAGAGAGAGAGAGGGCGAGATAGAGAAAGAGAGAGAGGGCGAGATAGAGAGAGAGGCGAGATAGAGAGAGAGGGCGAAGATGGGGCGAGAGAGAGGGGCGAGAGAGAGGCAGAGAGGCGATAGATGGAGAGAGAGAGGGCGAGATGGCGAGAGAGAGAAAGAGGGCGAGATGGCGAGAGAGAGAGGCAAGATGGCGAGAGAGAGGAGCAAGATGGCGAGAGAGAGGGCAAGATGGCGAGAGAGAGGGCGAGATGGCAAGAGAGAGGGCGAGATGGCAAGAGAGAGAGGGCAAGATGGCGAGAGAGGGCGAGATGGCGAGAGAGAGGGCGAGAGAGAAAGAGGGTGAGATGGCGAGAGAGAGGACAAGATGGCGGGAGAGAGGACAAGATGGCGGGAGAGAGGGCGAGAGAGAGAGAGATGGCGAGAGAGAGGAGAGAGAAGAGAGGGCGAGAGAGAGAGAGATGGAGAGAGAAGAGAGGGCGAGAGAGAGAGAGAGGGCGAGAGAGAGGGCGAGAGAGAGGGAGAGAGAGAGGGCGAGAGAGAGGGCGAGAGAGAGAGGGCGACAGAGAGGGCGACAGAGAGGGCGAGAGAGGGAGAGAGAGAGCGAGATGGCGAGAGAGAGGCGAGAGAGAGAGAGGCGAGATAGAGAGAGGCGAGAGAGAGGGCGAGAGGAGGGCAAGATGGAGAGAGAGGAGATGGCGGAGAGATGGCGAGAGAGAAAGAGGGTGAGATGGCGAAGAGAAAGAGGGCGAGATGGCGAGAGAGAAAGAGGGCGAGATGGCGAGAGAGAAAAAGGGCGAGATGGCGAGAGAGAAAGAGGGCAGATGGCGAGAGAGAGGCGAGATGGCGAGAGAGAGAGAGGGCGAGATGGCGGGAGAGAGAGAGGGCGAGATGGCGGGGAGAGAGAGAGGGCGAGATGGCGGGAGAGAGAGAGGCGGGAGAGAAAGAGGGTGAGATGGCGGGGGAGAGAGAGAGGGCGAGATGGCGGGAGAGAGAGGGCGAGATGGCGAAGATGGCGAGAGAGAGAGGGCAAGATGGCGAGAGAGAGAGAGAGAGAGAGAGAGAGAGAGAGGAAGAGAGAGAGATGGCGAGAGAGAGAGAGAGAGAGAGAGAGAGGGCGAAGAGAGAGGGAGAGAGAGAGAGAGGGCGAGATAGAGAGAGAGAGAGAGGCGAGAGAGAGGGCGAGAGAGAGGGCGAGAGAGAGAGAGAGAGAGAGGGCGAGATGGCGAGAGAGAAAGAGGGCGAGATGGCGAGAGAGAGGGCAAGATGGCGAGAGAGGGCAAGATGGCGAGAGAGGGGCAAGATGGCGAGAGAGAGGCGAGATGGCAAGAGAGAGGCGAGATGGCAAGAGAGAGAGGGCAAGATGGCGAGAGAGGGCGAGATGGCGAGAGAGAGGCGAGAGAGAAAGAGGGTGAGATGGCGAGAGAGAGGACAAGATGGCGGGAGAGAGGACAAGATGGCGGGAGAGAGGCGAGAGAGAGATGGCGAGAGAGAGAGAGATGGAGAGAGAAGAGAGGGCGAGAGAGAGAGAGATGGAGAGAGAAGAGAGGGCGAGAGAGAGAGAGGGCGAGAGAGGGCGAGAGAGAGGGAGAGAGAGAGAGAGAGAGAGGGCGAGAGAGAGGCGAGAGAGAGGGCGAGAGAGGGCGACAGAGAGGGCGAGAGAGAGGGCGAGATGGCGAGAGAGAGGGCGAGAGAGAGAGGGCGAGATAGAGAGAGATGGCGAGAGAGAGGGCGAGAGAGAGAGGGCAAGATGGAGGGAGAGAGAGAGAGGGCGAGATGGCGGGAGAGAGATGGCGAGAGAGAAAGAGGGTGAGATGGCGAGAGAGAAAGAGGGCGAGATGGCGAGAGAGAAAGAGGGCGAGATGGCGAGAGAGAAAAAGGGCGAGATGGCGAGAGAGAAAGAGGGCGAGATGGCGAGAGAGAGGGCGAGATGGCGAGAGAGAGAGAGGGCGAGATGGCGAGAGAGAGAGAGGGCGAGATGGCGGGAGAGAGAGAGGGCGAGATGGCGGGAGAGAGAGAGGGCGAGATGGCGGGAGAGAGAGAGGGCGGGAGAGAGAGAGGGCGAGATGGCGGGGGAGAGCGAGAGGGCGAGATGGCGGGAGAGAGAGAGGGCGAGATGGCGAGAGAGAGGGCGAGAGAGAGAGGGCAAGATGGCGAGAGAGAGAGAGAGAGAGAGAGAGAGAGAGCGAGATAGAGAGAGATGGCGAGAGAGAGAGGGCGAGAGAGAGAGAGAGGGCGAGAGAGAGAGGCGAGAGAGAGAGAGAGGGCGAGATGACGAGAGAGGGCGAGATGGCGAGAGAGAGCGAGATGGCGAGAGAGAGGCGAGATGGCGAGAGAGAGGGAGGGCGAGATGGCGAGAGAGGGCGAGAGAGAGAGGGCAAATGGCGGGAGAGAGAGAGGGCGAGATGGCGAGAGAGAGAGATGGCGACAGAGAGGGTGAGAGATAGGGTGAGATGGCGGGCGAGAGAGAGAGGGCGAGAGAGAGGGCAAGATGGCGAGAGAGAAAAATCAAGAGAGGGCGAGAGAGAGAGAGAGAGGGCGAGAGAGGGCGAGAGAGAGGGAGAGAGAGAGGGCGAGAGAGAGAGGGCGAGATAGAGAGAGAGGGCGAGATAGAGAGAGAGGGCGAGATAGAGAGAGAGGGCGAGATAGAGAGAGAGGGCGAGAGAGAGGGCGAGATGGCGAGAGAGAGGGCGAGAGAGAGAGGGCGAGATGGCGAGAGAGAAAGAGGGCGAGATGGCGAGAGAGAGGGCAAGATGGCGAGAGAGAGGGCAAGATGGCGAGAGAGAGGGCAAGATGGCGAGAGAGAGGGCGAGATGGCAAGAGAGAGGGCGAGATGGCAAGAGAGAGAGGGCAAGAGAGAGGGCGAGATGGCGAGAGAGAGGGAGGGCGAGATGGCGAGAGAGAGGGCGAGAGAGAGAGGGCAAGATGGCGAGAGAGAGAGAGAGAGGGCGAGATAGAGAGAGATGGCGAGATAGAAAGAGGGCGAGATGGCGAGAGAGAGGGCAAATGGCGGGAGAGAGAGAGGGCGAGATGGCGAGAGAGAGAGAGATGGCGACAGAGAGGGTGAGAGAGATAGGGTGAGATGGCGGGCGAGAGAGAGAGGGCGAGAGAGAGGGCAAGATGGCGAGAGAGAAAAATCAGTCAGCGGACAGATCAATAGGTTTCCATTAAACCGATGCAGAAACTGGCAGTGGCTCAAAGTTCAGTGCAGAGATGTCATGCAATTAGCCATTTAGACATCGCAGGGTGGAGTCGTTTCATATAATAACCATCATAATGATGGTGGACACAAGAGGATTGATTACAGGGGGCTATTGGCAGAGTTTGCGAGGAACGTGTCTAGACGGGCGACATCTGCACAGATCTACAAAAAGACTTAGCATCATCATGATAATAATAGCCCCATTTAGTTCTAAGTGCCATCCAGATGATTTCATGTTTAGTGACGGATTAATGGCTGCCTTTACAGGCTCTTTCCAGGAGACCATCTGAGGCCCTTAGGCCAATTATTCCCTATCCACATTAACAATGAGGTTGGGGTTAGCATTAATGCTGGGTTGTGTCCTGCCACTGGGCCTCAGAAGCTGCAGTATTTGGCTTTTGGTTGCGACTCCATGTCTCTGAAGGGAAAGAGATTGTGGGCGACGCCACAGTAACACCACAGACCACAGCTGCTATACAGGCTCCACATCGCGAAGAACCACTCAAACATGTTTCAAAAGTCACAACGAGATAGACATTTCCAGTTGCTATGGTAAGGTCTGGAGGTGGAGGTCTGCCACTTGGAGAGCCACTTGGAGAGCCAACAGAGTGGTGTGTGTGGCTCCTGGATGCGGTCTGTCTGTCTGCTGGTGTGTCACAGAGGAAAACCTTGGGAGACATTCTCTTTGACTCGGTCTTTGACTCGGTCTATGTTTGTCGGGCATGTTTGTCTAACCCTAAAATAGTCTTTATCCCCAGGTCCCAAGGTCCCAACAAGGGACAATTTTCCTTTTTTTAACTATCCTTGTGGGGACTTTTGGGGATTTCACACACACACACACACACACACACACACACACACACACACAAAGTGGCTTTCTGACCAAGGTGGCTAGAAAAAAACATGTACAAGAAAACAGTCATTGAATTTTCCAACAACATGTCCATTTGGAAAGAATAACCTGACAGAACACTGCCAGCATAAAGCCTCCCAATGTTTTGGCCAATGTGTTGCTCAAACCTTTGGGTAGACAAGCAACAGAGAGCTGGTTCTTCTACAACTTTCTATCCTCTCCTGTGGGTTAATGAGGCCATGTTTATACATTCAGAGAGAAAAACGGGTTGTCATGGCAAAGGTTGCATAACATCCACCCTGTCTGTCTGTCTGTCCATTTAACACGGTGTGACTGGAAACTAAACGTTCAGTTGGCGCTTGGTGACCAGTCTGCCTCTTCACCTCAAGCCCAGTAGCTGCCGAGTGACTGTGCACTCATTCATGGCCCCAGGCAGGGTTGTAATGGCCTGGTCAACTTTCCACAGGCCAAGCCAAGCTTCAGCATGCATCAGCCCTCAATGTGTGTGTGTTTGTTTGCAAACCCAAAATTCTGTATTTCCTAACTTAAGAGGGGAAATCATTTCTAGCAGCCAACAACCATCCGGTACCTTCTAAAATGGAATCAAGAGTAATGGACACTTCATGTCAGTGCTAACCACCACTCCAAAACACTTTCAACTCTGAACAGTACCTTCTAGCAACAGGCGAACATACAAATACTACAGCTCGGGCAAATCTTCGTGTAACATCGAAATGTACCATTTTTTTTAAAAGAGAGAAAATGTATTAACTTCTTATGGATAGGGGGCAGCATTTTCGTGTTTGGATGAAAAGCATGCCCAGAGTAAACTGCCTCCTACTCAGTCCCAGATGCTAATATATGCATATCATTAGTAGTATTGGGTAGAAAACACACTGAAGTTTCTAAAACTGTTTGAATGATGTCTGTGAGTATAACAGAACTCATATGGCAGGCAAAAACCTGAGAATAAATCCAACCAGGAAGTGGGAAATATGAGGTTTGTAGGTTTTCAACTCAGCCCCTATTGAATATACAGTGGGATATGGGTCATCTTGCACTTCCTAAGGCTTCCACTAGATGTCAACAGTCTTTAGAACGTTGTTTCAGGCTTCTAATGTGAAGGGGGGCTGAATGAGAGGGGAATGAGTCAGAGGTCTGCCAGCAGCCTCAGTCTTGTAACGCAAGTCCATGAAAAAGTTACCTCTCGTTCCATTGCTTTTCTACAGACAAATGAATTCTCCGGTTGGGACATTATTGAACATTTATGATAAAAACATCCTAAAGATTGATTCTATACATCGTTTGATTTGTTTCTACGACCAGTAATATAACTTTTTAAAATTTTCGTCCCACATTTCCACTGGACTTGCCCGCGCCTCGTGAGTTTTGATTTGTTTACTAAACGCCCTAACAAAAGGAGAAATTTGGACATAAATTATGGACTTTATGGAACAAATCAAACATTTATTGTGGAATGGGGATTCCTGTGAGTGCATTCTGATGAAGATCATCAAAGGTAAGTGAATATTTATAATGCTATTTCTGACTTATGTTGACTCCAACATGGCGGATATATTATTGGGTTGTGTATGTCGTCTGGGACTGTACTCAGATTATTGCATGGTTTGCTTTTTCCGTAAAGCTTTTTTGAAATCTGACACAGCGGTTACATTAAGGAGAAATATATCTTTAAATCTGTGAATAACACTTATTTTTATTAATGTTTATTATGAGTATTTCTGTGATTTGACGTGTCTCTGTGCAAATTCATGGGATGTTTTGGAGGCAAAGCCAAATGTAAACTGGGGTTTTTGGATATAAATATGAACTTGATCGAACAAAACATACATCTATTGTGTAACATGTTGTCCCGGGAGTGTCATCTGACGAAGAATATCAAAGGTTAGTGATTCATTTTATCAATATTTCTGCTTTTTGTGACTCCTCTCTTTGCTTTTTGTGACTCCTCAAATCGCTGTATGCTTTCTGTGACTAGTTGCTGACCTAACATAATGTTATGTTCTGCTTCGCCGAAAAGCTTTTTTGAAAGCAGGGAGAAGCTAACATAACCGGCACTTCCTTACCTCTGACCTCACATGCAGTAAGGTGGCAGTGCTCATGGGTAACAAAGAGTGGCAGAAAAGGAGGGATGGGGGCGGCAACAGCACAGCGGCAGAGGAAGGGGGTGAGAGGTCAACTACAGTACAACAGGTCAGAGAGCTGCTGGTTGAATAGAGGCGGTGACAGGTGGAACAGGGGCATGGTGGGGGAATCTCACAGGACTGACATGGTCTGTCACAGTCTCTGGAGAGCCAAAGATTTGTACAGGAGCACCATGATGCCATTCATTCCTAAGGGATACAGGTGATGAGGGTTCGCTGGCAGCCACCATCAGAGCCCTCCATATCCCTCATCAACAAGCTGAAGCTCCCCCCGATTTGCAGCATTCCTTCCTAGCCTGTTTAAACAATGTCAACAGATCACCAGCCTGTTGAGACAGCTGTGGAGAAGCCCATATCATAAAAGAACATAGCCACACACACACACACACACACATACCCCCAATCCACCCAATCCTTCAGTGGGTTATGAGAGTTGGAGATTATTGATTAATAGAACCATTGCTGAAATTAAGATCCAGAAAGACCCAAAAACGGCAGAGAACAAGTCAAAGCCATCAAACAGGAGACAGCGTGTTGACTGGATAGAGAACAGAGAGACAGGTTGAAATGCAAATGGGGCTGGCTCGTCTCTTCTCTGAGCCATTAGATCATAAATCTCTTCATGAATTAAAAATGGCCTCTGGGAAAGACGTGTCCTCATCCAACTCCCGGGTGGAGGGGGAAACGGGTAAAAGATCGTAACACTTTCCCAACAACATTGAAAGCTCGTCTTGAAGAAAGGCCACCTTTGTCCCTTCTTCAGCCACATCCTACTCTGTGGCTGGGTGGAGCATTTGGTGTTAGAGGTGGCTATATGGTTTTAACATTGGCCACATTCACCCTGGTCCGCTACTCTCTGACTCCATCTCAATGCAGAGCTTTGTGTCCAGAGGGGTGACGCGAGGCTGCCGCACAGATATACTGCTCTCGCTGTGTGTTCATTGTGACCAGACCACCCGTTTGCATGTCAAACTATCTGTCCCATAGATCCCAACACATTCAGGACAAGTTGTTTTGTATGGATGAACAGGGGTGCAGAAGAGCCACAGACAACAGAGGTACAGTGCTATCTGTGTGAGAGAATTCTAGACAGGAACTGCCTGACAACAGGTGTGTTACCAAAGGGGGTTTACAGTTGCAGCTACATTATGTTAGCGCTCAGATAGTGAGAATTTGTGGTATTCACTCCCCACTTCCACACTGAGAGAGCTTCTCAGCACTGTCTCGCAATACTTTCGAATTATCACCTTCGTGTTGTAAAGAGGAGTCCCTAAATACACCACCAGAACAAGTCTGGAGGTTTAACCCCAGCTGCTCAAGGCGTCCGCATAATTCCTATCCCAAACAGTTCGGGGGGGATTCTTCAATAAGGTCTTCGTTGGCATTCAACGAGAGACGATTCCTTTTTTACATTTTTCTATTGCGCGACTAAGATCTCTTCGGCAAAATGAATGACAGATTTCTTGAGTTATCTTAGATTAATTCTGAGTATTTTGAGGAAGTGTAGTATACTAGCTACAACAACTCAAAAAATTGGCAAACTTTATTATTGGCTGCTTTTTTCTTGTTTTTCAAGCGAAGGTCTTTTAACCCTGCTGTGTTCTAGTCAAATAGGACCGATTTACAAGTTCTCTCTGAACTGTCATAAGGTTCCATGACTTTGTCCACACAGGGCATCTGAACACACAAAATACATTTGGATGATTTTCATTACATTTTGGGTGTTTTATTTAACTTTTGTACACCTGTGGTGTTCCCGGTCAAAAATGACCCGTCATTAGGAATGAATGGGTGAGACTACAATTAGTGTAGAACATTGAGTTCAGGCACATGTCCATTCATCAGATGGAAACACTTCCTCTCCCAGACCCCCACATGCATGTGTGTTTGAGCACAAACACACACACCCCTCACTCCCCTTCTTGGCTTCCATGGCAACCCCCACAGGAACCTTTCCCCAATAGAATCTTTCCCCCACGGGAACCACGCCTGTTGGCATTCTCACAAACAATCGTTGCATTGTTTCAATAATATATAGAACTTTTCTCGCAGCTCTGGTACATAAAGCTTTTTAGAGGCCTTACTCACAATTCATTCTGTGGCAGCACAATGACCAAGCGATATACTGTATGTGAGGCTCTTGATCAATCTTTGATCATGACTCTGGTGAGGAGAAGAGAGTCCTTGTTAAACTTTGACACACAGTAGTCAGTGATAAATAGCGCAATATGTTATAGTCTAAATAATCCATACATTGTGCTTTTTTTTTTACTCAAAAACTAGTTGTATGAGCTCAGGTCAATGAGGCCTACAGGCCATAAATAGCAAATAGAAGTTCAAAACTTATCAACTTAAGTTGATAAAAGATCTAACACGACATTAGGTGATAATATATGTATTATTATGGATTCATAATCAGCTATAATGGGGCGGTCATTTTGGACCGGGAACACAGAATGAATTAACATGAAACGAACACAACAGGACGGTGAGTATGCGAGGACACTCGTTCGGTTCGGCTAGGCACCAGCCCAACTCCAGCACGCCTTTAGACAGTGAGGGGTAGAATGTCAGCGTGGGCTTCTATCAGACACGGTGTCTAAAGGTTACTCGTGGGTAAGACGCTGAAGATGACCAATTGGTTCCGGTAGGTTAAATAACTCACTTTAGAGCTCTATGATCTTGTCTTTGTATAGTATCTCTTCTTGTGGTTTATGTTCCCCCTTAGAACCACTGGGGTGCAGGTTTTTCTCCTTTTGATGTCCAGAAATGGCAGTCGAGTTAGACCACTGCAGATGGCAATAGAGGAATCTCAGCTTTCATCCTGATCACGCCCTACGTGAGACACGACATGCAGGCATGACCCTTAACCCCTGACCTGTGATAACACCTGGGAGATGTTATCACGCGGCTTGCCATCGTAATTCGTAACCATGAAGCTTGCTGAGACGCATGATTCTCCTGTTCCATGTTTCAGCCATATGCACTCACTTAGAAAATCTGGATGGTAGACGATCAGTCAATGAACCAATAAGATTGTTTGACACTTGTTTGATATCTAATCCGAAGCAGGCATCAAACATTTTTTGTGTGTATTTTAACATTTTGATATCCATATTTCTTAAAAGGGTCATACCATTTCTTTATATGACCGTTTCATAAAATTGTAACAGACTCACCTCAGAACTAGTGTGTGGGAGGCAGAAGGCCTGTCCGCCTTCATCACTTTCAAAGATCTGCAACGAAAAGAAACACACATTGACTTGACTCGTAAAAAAATCCCCTTAGTCACCTATTAAAACAGCAGTGGCCCATAGCAGCAGACGTATTACACAGACACACACACACACACTGTTATTATGTAGCTAATTAAAAAGTGAGCCGTGAGGGCCCGGGGCTTTGATATCATCCCCATGGAGGATGGGGCAGAGGCACAAGGCAGTAATAAGCAGTGTGGAGATACAGAAACAGGACCGAGGATAATAAGACTTGTGTGTGGCAGGAGAAGAGATGAAAGGAGAGACCGCCCACCAGGGCAGAGAGGGGTGTGTGGGACACCTCTCCCTCTCCAGACCCTTTACTCTAGCTCTGGAGGGGGGGGTTTATACATTAGTAAAATATCCCTTGTCAACATCAGATTTGCAACTTTTCTGTTTACACATACCACCCCAACATATCCACAGTTGATGGAATCTCTATTGTACTCCACACTGCCCTTTCCCACCTAGACAAAAGGAACACCTACATGAGAATGCTGTTCATTGACTACAGCTCAGTGTTCAACACCATAGTGCCCTCAAAGCTCATCACTAAGCTAAGGACCCTGTGATTAAACACCTCCCTCTACAACTGGATCCTGGACTTCCTGACGGGCCTCCCCCAGGTGGTGAGGGTAGGCAAGACATCTGCCACGTGAACCCTCAAACGGGGTTACGCCTCTTCTCCCTCAGGAGGCTGAAAAGGCATGGGCCTTCAGATCCTTCAAAAGTTATACGTCTACACCATTGAGAGCATCTTGACTGACTGCATCAATGTGTGGTATAGGCAACTGCTTGGCATCCGACTGCAACGCGCCAGACGGTATTAAGTACAGCCCCAGTCCCTGCCACCCAGGACCTCTATAACAGGCGGTGTCAGAGGAAGGCCCTAAAAATTGTCAAAGACTCCAGCCACCCAAGTCATGGACCGTTCTCTTTGCTACTGCATGGCAAGCGGTACCGGATCGCAAAGTCTGTGACCAAAAAGAACAGAACAGCTTCTACGCCCTTATGCACACTCACTGGACCCGACCCACACACTGCACTGACAACCCAACACACACGCCATACTCTGTTCATTATTCATTATTCAATTCATCCTGATTGCCTAGTCATTTTTACCCCTACCTACATTTACACATTACCTCAGCTACCCTCGTACCCCTCGACATTGACTCGGCGCCGGTAGTCCTTGTATATAGCTGTGCTATTGTTCTTTTATTGTGTCGCTTTTGCTTTCGTCGTACTTTGTAACTCATGGTTGGGGAAGGGCTCTTAAGTAAGCATTTCACGTTAAAGTCTATACGTGTTGTATTCGGCACATGTATCAACTACAATTGGACTTGGACAAAGCCACATTCAAAGCCTCCACATGTGAGTGCATCTCTTAGAATACCGTAAATACCACAGTATATAGACAAACAAAATTAGGATAGCAATTCAAATTATATAGGAACTTCTCATCTAAACCATGTTGCACATCACGTTGCACACTTGATTAATGCAAGGATTCACAAATGTGTGGCTATTTTAAAAGCCTTTAATATCTTTCTTGGGACTAGTATGTGTCGTCAAAGTTGTGTAGTTAGCCCTCTAAGGAAGGGTGAGTCTGCAGGTTCAGAGGGATGACCAATAACTATTCCACTGTACTTCAACCCAGCTAAACCTAAATACTCAGCCTCGCGACAGATGAGACTCGGATGAGAAAGGAACATGGCCTCTCCAGACAGAAAGCAGTAGTAGTGACACATACAGTACTCCACTGACCTCTGTCTACCTAACCCATACTGAATGCAGCACAGAGCAGGCCCTGTTACAGTAGGTGTAGAAACGTATTCTCACACTACCCCCAGCCCTGCCCACACTACCCCCAGCCCTGCCCACACTACCCCCAGCCCAGCCCACACTACCCCCAGCCCAGCCCACACTACCCCAGCCCAGCCCACACTACCCCCAGCCCAGCCCACACTACCCCCAGCCCAGCCCACACTACCCCCAGCCCAGCCCACACTACCCCCAGCCCAGCCCACACTACCCCCAGCCCTGCCCACACTACCCCAGCCCTGCCCACACTACCCCCAGCCCTGCCCACACTACCCCCAGCCCTGCCCACACTACCCCCAGCCCTGTCCACACTACCCCCAGCCCAGCCCACACTACCCCCAGCCCTGCCCACACTACCCCCAGCCCTGCCCACACAAGACAGCAAATGTACCTGGGGTCATCCTTCTACAACCCCTTTGAAGCAATTAGCCACTCTTAACGGGAATCAACATCATAGTGGAGCAGAAAAGTATCCCAACTGGAGAGCTACGCTAAACCTGTGAAAAAGCGTGGAGCTGTTTTAATATTTAGTGGACTTACACAAACCATCTGTTTGTCGCTGCAGGGCCCGGTACAGCAGGCTGCAGTTTACCACATATGGCTTTTAATAATTCATGCTACATCACTGCTTCAACTAGCCGTGTGCCACCTCAGCCTTCTGCGCTGTGAAACCAAACTGGGTCTCATTAGCTAACCTGCTAGAGCTTCCAAACACACCTTAAACTACATCATATAACACCACACACACATACTGTAGCCCCCCGCAGAGGGGGAGGGGTGAGGAGCGTACTGGGAGGAGCAGAGAAGACCCTGCTGTTGGCATTAAGGACACATGGCTTCTTATGAAGAGGACTAAGGAGAATCAGGGGCAGGAAGTTAGCAGTGTCTACAGTTTCGATGGGTGCTTTATGTTCCCTACAATCACAGATACACCAGTCAGTCAGCTCCAGTGACAGCTACGACACGGCAGGAGAAACATTTATGAATCGACAAAGTGAAGCCTCCCTCACAGAAGAATTACACCAAGGGAAAGATCGTAGTGGTGTCCTCAAAATATTCACCTACTTCGGTCTAGGAATCACACCATTATCTAAAATACATGGATTTTCCTAATAGGCTTGATCGTGGGAACCGGGTCTTTTCCTGGTCTTAAAATAGACCACCTACTGTACTGACTCTCCTGGGCAGTACCTTCAGGGTAGAGGGGGGTGGACTGAAATCTACATCAATAAATAATGAACCTGTGTGGAAGTGTAATTACTAACCTGAGAGAATTTACTCCCCCTGTACCTGTGGTTGAAATGCTCTCTGTTTACATAAGAGTGGATTATGCACTTAATACTCAGAGAAAAATATGAGTTTAATAAACAAAATCTTATTGATGGGGAAAAAAGCCCCCCGGGGCCACATTTGAACCTTCTCCAAGAATTGTGAGAAAGTCATGATTTGATTTCCTCGCAGGAGTGTTATGGACTGGGCCAGTGTGTGTGTTCAGTGTGTGTGTTCAGTGTGTGTGTTCAGTGTGTGTGTTCAGTGTGTGTGTTCAGTGTGTGTGTTCAGTGTGTTTGTTCAGTGTGTTTGTTCAGTGTGTGTGTTCAGTGTGTGTTCAGGTACTGTACCTGTTCTGTAGACGGCCTCTTGTCGCGGCCCTTCTTGGTGAAGTTGTCGAGGCCTTTGAGGGAGGAGAAGAGGCCTCTCTTGTTACGTGATCTCTGGCTCAGGGACATGGAGCGCCGCCTCAGTGTGGCCTCATCCCTGGAACAGATCTGACGACATAACACACCGTCAGCACTAGGATCGAACGCAGCAGCTAGACTTACAGCAATCAACCTGCTTCAACTTCAGTCTCCTACAGCAATTTGAGAGTTTACACCTTAACTGAACATCTTTAGCTACTGTAGAAAACCTTTCGCGCCAGACCAGACTTCTAAACGACAAACTCTGGTCAACTAGAGTACTTTCTATATCATTTGGAGAGACAGCCCTACCCCTCAACCTTGCCATATGAAGGGCCTCACCAGTGCGTGGAAGGAGGACACAGAGAAGATACCCAGGCGTCCCAGGGCGGTTTTGGAGGGCCGGCTGGCTGCAGCTAACAGGCTCTTGGGGTTGGGCAGCTCGCCCCCCTGCAGGCTGGCCAGGTAACAGCGCATCCTGAACAGGTCCATGTTAAACTTCTCCAGGTTCTGCTCCCACTGCTGGATCTGTCGGGAGAGTGGGAAGGAGGAGTGGTGATAAGGGACAGTTGGAGAGGTGGGGAGATGAGAACAGGGAGGGAGGGACAGTTGAAGAGGTGGGGAGGTGAGAAGAAGGAGGGGTGATGAGGCAGAGACAGTTGAAGAGGTGGGGAGATGAGAACAGGGAGGGAGGGACAGTTGAAGAGGTGGGGCGATGAGAACAGGGAGGGAGGGACAGTTGAAGAGGTGGGGAGGTGAGAAGAGGAGGGAGGGAGGGACAGTTGAAGAGGTGGGGAGGTGAGAAGAGGAGGGAGGGAGGGACAGTTGAAGAGGTGGGGAGGTGAGAAGAGGAGGGAGGGAGGGACAGTTGAAGAGGTGGGGAGGTGAGAAGAGGAGGGAGGGAGGGACAGTTGAAGAGGTGGGGAGGTGAGAAGAGGAGGGAGGGACAGTTGAAGAGGTGGGGAGATGAGAAGAGGAGGGAGGGACAGTTGAAGAGGTGGGGAGGTGAGAAGAGGAGGGAGGGACAGTTGAAGAGGTGGGGAGGTGAGAAGAGGAGGGAGGGGAGTTGAAGAGGTGGGGAGGTGAGAGGGAGGGAGGGAGGGACAGTTGAAGAGGTGGGGAGGTGAGAAGAGGAGGGAGGGAGGGACAGTTGAAGAGGTGGGGAGGTGAGAAGAGGAGGGAGGGGAGGGACAGTTGAAGAGGTGGGGAGATGAGAAGAGGAGGGGGTCAGTTGAAGAGGTGGGGAGATGAGAAGAGGAGAGAGGGACAGTTGAAGAGGTGGGGAGGTGAGAAGAGGAGGGAGGGAGGGACAGTTGAAGAGGTGGGGAGGTGAGAAGAGGAGGGAGGGACAGTTGAAGAGGTGGGGAGATGAGAAGAGGAGGGAGGGACAGTTGAAGAGGTGGGGAGGTGAGAAGAGGAGGGAGGGACAGTTGAAGAGGTGGGGAGGTGAGAAGAGGAGGGAGGGACAGTTGAAGAGGTGGGGAGGTGAGAAGAGGAGGGAGGGACAGTTGAAGAGATGGGGAGGTGAGAAGAGGAGGGAGGGACAGTTGAAGAGGTGGGGAGGTGAGAAGAGGGAGGGGTGATGAGGGAGGGAGGGACAGTTGAAGAGGTGAGAAGGGAGGGAGGGACAGTTGAAGAGGCGGGGAGATGAGAAGAGGAGGGAGGGACAGTTGAAGAGGAAGGGAGGGAGGTGACAGTTGGAGAACAGGGAGGGAGGGGTGATGAGGAGGGAGGGACAGTTGAAGAGGTGGGGAGGTGAGAAGAGGAGGGGGAGTTGGACAGGTGAAAGAGGAGGGGGGACAGTTGAAGAGGTGAGAAGAGGAGGGAGGGACAGTTGAAGAGGTGGGGAGGTGAGAAGAGGAGGGAGGGACAGTTGAAGAGGTGGGGAGGTGAGAAGAGGAGGGAGGGACAGTTGAAGAGGTGGGGAGGTGAGAAGAGGAGGGAGGGACAGTTGAAGAGGTGGGGAGGTGAGAAGAGGAGGGAGGGACAGTTGAAGAGGTGGGGAGGTGAGAAGAGGGGGAGGGACAGTTGAAGAGGTGGGGAGGTGAGAAGGAGGGGAGGGACAGTTGAAGTGATGGGGAGGTGAGAAGAGGAGGGAGGGACAGTTGAAGAGGTGGGGAGGTGAGAAGAGGGAGGGGTGAGAGGGAGGGAGGGACAGTTGAAGAGGTGAGAGGAGGGAGGGACAGTTGAAGAGGTGGGGAGATGAGAAGAGGAGGGGGACAGTTGAAGGGGGGACAGTTGAAGAGGTGGGGAGGTGAGAAGAGGAGGGAGGGACAGTTGAAGAGGTGGGGAGGTGAGAAGAGGAGGGAGGGACAGTTGAAGAGGTGGGGAGGTGAGAAGAGGGAGGGGTGATGAGGGAGGGAGGGACAGTTGAAGAGGTGGGGAGGTGAGAAGAGGGAGGGACAGTTGAAGAGGTGGGGAGGTGAGAAGATGGAGTGAGGGACAGTTGAAGAGGTGAGAAGAGGAGGGAGGGACAGTTGGAGAGGTGAGAACAGGGAGGGAGGGTGATGAGGAGGGAGGGACAGTTGAAGAGGTGGGGAGGTGAAAAGAGGAGGGAGGGATAGTTGGAGAGGTGAGAAGATGGAGTGAGGGACAGTTGAAGAGGTGAGAAGAGGAGGGAGGGACAGTTGGAGAGGTGAGAACAGGGAGGGAGGGGTGATGAGGGAGGGAGGGACAGTTGGAGAGGTAGGGAGGTGAGAAGAGGAGGGGGGGACAGTTGAAGAGGTGGGGAGGTGAGAAGAGGAGGGAGGGACAGTTGAAGAGGTGGGGAGGTGAGAAGAGGAGGGAGGGACAGTTGAAGAGGTGGGGAGGTGAGAAGAGGAGGGAGGGACAGTTGAAGAGGTGGGGAGGTGAGAAGAGGAGGGAGGGACAGTTGAAGAGGTGGGGAGGTGAGAAGAGGAGGGAGGGACAGTTGAAGAGGTGGGGAGGTGAGAAGAAGCAGGGAGGGAGGAACCGTTGGAGAGGTGAAAAGAGGGAGGGACAGGCAGAGAGAGGAGATAGGGAGGGGGAGATAGTTTAGGGTGCATTCCATCAAACTGGGATTGCTTACAGATGTGGTGGTAAGGGTGGGGGTGGCACAAGCTGCCGCTGGGTGAGGGCAGGGTATTAAGGTTGATGATAGTGAGGGGGGGTTGTGGAGCGTGTATGTGGTGTGTGTGTGTGTGTGTGTTTAATGCAGTCTCTCTTATTCTCTGCAATAAAAGTCATGGAAGGGAGATGCCAAGCACCAGACCACCATATAACCCTCCCCCTAAATACACACAGCACACTCACCAACAAGCACACGCACAGAGAATGAACACATGCCCTTTTAACACTAAGTATGAGAGGGTGCTTCTTTTGTTAGCTTCGGAGGTTCACTTTAACGAGAAAACCGTGGAGTTAAACGACTCTCTATATAATTGACTTTAATAGTGCTGGTCTGAAGAGAGTTAATTTACAATACAGAACAGTATGGAGTCCTCCCGTGAAGGCTGATTCACATTGATGGCATTCTTCATGGTTGGGAATGACTTGGGGAGGGGAGCTGTCTGAGCCTAGAACATTCCACCATCACAACAACAGGACTGCAAAGACCAACAATGAGCCTGCTGCACAATGCTGTGTGTTCAGACAGCGCTAACACACGTCAGCCCAATGACATGATCAACATCATACCCTTCAGGAGCCAACGTGATCCTGGTGTACAGACATCTCGTGTATGGGCATGTGTCATTAATATAGTGTCATCCCAGGGTCAGTCTGGGCAGGGCTGTCCTAACCGTCATGCTTGGTAAATCTGCTGAGATAACCCTGTATCCCCATGGCTTCTCTAAAGCCATAACAATGGTGTATTCTGGGGGACAGGAGAGGATATAAATGGGGAGACAGGCGGATTAGGGTTTGATAGTTGATACTGTTTAATATTGGACACTGCATCGTCACAAATGGAAGCGCCACACTCAAATGTCTGATTGATTCTGCCAGGCAATGTTAATCCGTCATCGTATCAAAGAAGCATGGCCATTATCGGATTGAGAATCAGAGAGAGGTATGTATGTGTGTCTCTATGCAGCTGGCAAAACCTGGACTAAGGCAGAGAGACGCTATCATCACAGTGAAGGCATGCTGCACCCATCTGGCTTTAGAGAAATCCTACCTAGTCTCTATTTAGTCCCATATCAGGCCCATTAAAAAAGGCAGGAATGGGCCTTCCCTTAGAGATACAGCCTCCTTTGATGTTCCTCTCCAACATCTTTTCTCCCCCCCACTGGCACTGATTTTGAGAAGGGGGAGGGTAAACATCAAAGTGCCCCTTGTTGCACCCCCTGCCCTCTAACCTCCCCTCATCATCAGCCGTGGGCGCCCGTCTCGGGGCCTAACCCCGCCCTTTCCCCTCTGACCCTATCATTGGCTCCAGAGTGCTCTGTCTCTCTGTCCCGAGGTGCCGTGATAGCTAACGTGGAACAGACACTAAGTCAGTTGGGAAGACAGACACTGCCCTCCATGTCATTCCCATGAGCCATTCATCTTTTTCGTGTTTTCAGATGTTGAGCTCTCATGTCTTGCAGTGGAAGTAGATTCACTATGAATCTGATATATACTCTTAAGTAGGTGGGGAGTCGATAAGCTAATCTTTAGCCATCGCCGTTACATGTACAAGACAGTTTTAGCTGTGGGGAGAATCAGTGATTGGTTCTGGTTTCTCTCCTCAGTCAGGCTGTTTACAGGGGATAACGCATGTTGAGAGCTCATTGTACACAACATCTGGATTCCCAATATGATGCAATGGGAAGAAGCAGCCTGCCTCTTCTCTCCCCTGAGTATGTGTTTTGACGGCCACTAGCTACATATAGGCCACTTCTACCGCTTCCAGAAATAAGACATGGGATTTTAGTCGCATGGTGTGATTCACGTCACATATTTCTGCTAAACAACCCTAACAGAACAGGACAGGACATTAAAACAACAACGAAAACATGTTTCTTTCAGGGACACTAACCAATACTTCCCTGTGACACCACAACACAATCGCTATAACAACCGCCCATCCTCATCATCCTCCTCACCTGGTTCTCGATGGCCTTCCTGTTCTTAGGGTCACTGACGATGGACAGCTGCAGCTCAGCCATCTTCTTCATCTTGCCGTCCATGTCTACCTTCTGCAGCAGGCCTCTGATCTGGCTCCTCAGCAGACGCAGCGTGTCCTCCTTCCCATGGCGCTTAGCGAACAGAGAGGCACTGGCAGAGTGGATGGCTGTCACCCAGTTCTCCATGTCTGTCTGGTTGCTGGCCTAAACACACAGAGGTGAAGGTGGGACATTAGACGATGGGAGGTATGAGATTAGACCATAAAATGTACAAACTAGACTATTACGGTAAAATCATCTGTTCTCAACGGTTATGCGATGGTTTGAGCACTGCAGAACGCAGCGATGATAGTGACGTCATGAACGACGTGTTACGGGTTGGGGCTCTAAATCCGGATGATTGACAGCTATAACGCATATTGTGTTCCTATACTCCTCACGGCATTTCACCACAATATCAGATTTCCCCAATCTATGGGATAATACGTAACTTCAGTCAACCTATACAAAAAATGACCAGAGGACATGGTATGAAATCTGCTAGAAAGCTGAGGGAGGAGTGACTCGTGCAGGACACAATGAGAGAGAGAACACAGGGTTCTACAGTGCTCCAGTTTAAACCGCCAGTGGTTTCCTGACCTCTTAAGACTCCCGAGAAATGTTAAGTCCACTTCACCATTTTACTAGCTTTACCCCGAACACCACAACTGGGATTTCATGCAATACACTCAGAAAAAGCTCAGAAACGTGAGAGGGGAAAACTACCGGGGGGGGGAAAGTCAAGGCCTCAAGAATCTCTGTATCCAACAGAGAAAATAAGGTCAGGGAGTCAGATGCTCTTCAAAATATGAACACAAACAGAAACCTTCCAGCTGGAGTTGAAATCTTCTCCATATAATCATTTACGAGCTAGAATCATTAACTTGAACTACTCGATTATACAGCCTAAAAATACACAACAAGTGTGTGCGAGTGCGTATGTGTGTAACTACACTTGTAAAACATCTCCATCCACTATTATACAGCCTGAATATGCTGAATAGCGTGTTTGTTCGCCTCACTAGGGATTCATACTTTCCTGAAAATCTACCAAATTTCAATACCGGGAGCTATTCATATAAATATATTCATATTTCTCCCGAGAGTCACGGAAAATGCGGCAAAAAACCGGAAGTGCACATGTACAGCTTTTAAAACCAGGATGCCAGATCTCTCGGAATAAGAGGGGCGCGGCGCCATCTTGTCGACTTGGCTGTGCCGCTATGTAAAGGTTTCAGAGCAAATTAAACTGATATTTAGTCATTACAGAGTAATTATCTTTGTTCGTCAATGACCTTGTTGTGAATTATGAAACAGACCATTCAGAAATTCTGAGCGTTGACATGTTTCCTCAATTAATTCAGCGCATTTCTAAGACACTGCATCTCAGTGCAAGAGGCATCACTGCAGTACAATTGGACCAGCGCCGTCCGGGTTTGGCCGGGGTAGGCCGTCATTGTAAATAGAATTTGTTCTTAACTGACTTGCAGAGTTAAATAAAAGGTTCTTCTTTTATTTTTAAGAAAAACTATTCGGCAGAAGGTTCTCTTGACACAGAGCGCCTCCCGAGTACAGCGTTGTCAAAGCATACAAACGTTGTAACGGCAGTCAGAAAAAAAGTGAAATGGCCAACGCATAATAGACACCACCAGACTGCACATGCAACCAGAATGCAGTAAATGAACCCGTCAGGAAACCTCTACTGTATAGACTATAAAAGTATGTGTGCCTCTGAGCTGACATTGTGACCCTTCAGACAGTCCCCAAAATGGAAGCCTGCTAGATAACCTCCGTCAATATGGCAAAATATAGATGACGATTATACATACAGCAGATCAGCTCATGAATAACGGGGAGATGAAGAGTGGACATAGTTTAAATATCAAGGTATCTTAATGAGGAACAACTCTTGTTTTAAAAATACCCATTTCTACTCCCATACGGTTGGTTGATCGCACATTCTCTACCGACACTCTCATGCGGACAGGAAGTACGAGACAGTGCAGAGAAGTGGGAGAAACGTTATCGCGGTATTTTGAATAGGCAAGAGACATGCTTTGATAATACAACCTATGGATTAAAAAAATAACGTTAGGAATTTTCATACGAGACAGGAGTCAGGATTTGGGGCTTCAGTGGGATTGGGACTGGATAGGAATATAGCCTAGACTCTATGACAGGAGACAATAGAAATTTCCCTGATGCCTCTGAATTGTTAACAGACTTCATGGTCTTGACAGAGATGCCTATGTAGTGGATTGTGCAAAGACCTATCAAATGTGGGACTGTCTGAAGGGTCACAATGTCAGCTCAGAGGCACACGTACTTTTATAGTCTATACAGTAGAGGTTTCCTGAAGGGTTCATTTACTGCATTCTGGTTGCATGTGCAGTCTGGCGGTGTCTATTATACATACGTGTGCTGTCAATTTATGGCGACTTTGTGTGAAGTAAATACGCTGTCAGGCTTCCATGAAACAACCTGTTTGGATAATGTATATGTTTTTGCTAATCTGATGCTGAGCATGTTGTGGATTTGCATTCATTCTGACATTGGGGGAAATGTTCATTTGCCGGGTCTTGTCCTTTTATTTTTTCCCGGGAAATGTGAAGTGTTCCCAGGACAGTGCTGGAATCCCAGTTACCCATGTTAAATCACAAAATGACACAGTCAGTGTAATCTAGCAGCAGACAAAAACCACTGTGGACACGTCACCAGAACACGTTCCGCTTGACTGGCCAAGCAGGAAGAGGCTATCAAACCAGGTTAGCTGCCACAGCAGCACAGGACACACGTTCCTTTCAGGGTACACAAAACATTCCCCACTAAGTGACAGCTTCTGCTCCTTAATTGTGTGTTGAATTAGCTGGAACACTTAGCTTGACAGGGAGCCGAGCAGAGCGATGGGGGAAATCCGACCGTCAACACCACGACGTGCTCAGGGAGCTAACGCCGAGCTAACGCCACGCAGGCAGTAACTGTGGAGGAGTGACCAGCTGGACTGAGCAATGCAGTTCAAACAGTGGTAGTATGACCTAGTGTGACCTCTGTGAGCACATGGCGACCTACTGTATGTATACAAAACACGTGGATTTTTTTTCCAGAACAGACAGTTTAGCATCTACAAGCATCTACAGCTTCTCCGGCATCTCCATCAATTGGGGTAACTACTGTTGGCATCGACAGTACTTTGTTCAGTTTGGAGAGTGAGGTAAGTCGGCACGCATCACCTGGAAGAGGTAGACATCGCCGTAGTTGTTGCTGAGACAGAAGACGTTCTCCTTCTTGGGGTGCTCAGGAACGGCCTGGACGATACTGTCCTCTGCGAACAGGGCGTAGCGCGGAGACAGCTCCTGCTCTGGAGAACCCTTCCCATAGAACAACAAGGTACAACCTGCAGGGAGAGGAAGAGGATGGTTGTTAGAGGGAGGAAGACCACACCTCAGAAGAATGACTTCAAACGGTAATTTATTTGTCTCTGCTTATCTTGAGTCATTTTACAGTAGAGTGGAAGGAAGGCTGAGGGTGCACATACCCATTTAGCACCTGGTCTGAGGTTTACCCATTTAGCACCTGGTCTGAGGTTTACCCATTTAGCACCTGGCCTGAGGTTTACCCATTTAGCACCTGGCCTGAGGTTTACCCATTTAGCACCTGGCCTGAGGTTTACCCATTTAGCACCTGGCCTGAGGTTTACCCTTTTAGCACCTGGCCTGAGGTTTACCCATTTAGCACCTGGTCTGAGGTTTACCCATTTAGCACCTGGCCTGAGGTTTACCCATTTAGCACCTGGCCTGAGGTTTACCCATTTAGCACCTGGTCTGAGGTTTACCCATTTAGCACCTGGCCTGAGGTTTACCCTTTTAGCACCTGGCCTGAGGTTTACCCTTTTAGCACCTGGCCTGAGGTTTACCCTTTTAGCACCTGGCCTGAGGTTTACCCATTTAGCACCTGGCCTGAGGTTTACCCATTTAGCACCTGGCCTGAGGTTTACCCATTTAGCACCTGGCCTGAGGTTTACCCATTTAGCACCTGGCCTGAGGTTTACCCATTTAGCACCTGGCCTGAGGTTTACCCATTTAGCACCTGGCCTGAGGTTTACCCTTTTAGCACCTGGCCTGAGGTTTACCCATTTAGCACCTGGCCTGAGGTTTACCCATTTAGCACCTGGCCTGAGGTTTACCCATTTAGCATCTGGCCTGAGGTTTACCCATTTAGCACCTGGTCTGAGGTTTACCCATTTAGCACCTGGTCTGAGGTTTACCCATTTAGCCGGTAAATACACCAGAATAATTCCCTGTAAGCTTTTAGGATAGTGAAGAATCAATCTATGGTAAATGTAATGCACAGGCTATGTAAAGGAAACCACATGAAGCTGCTGTTCTCACTTAAGTGATATGTCTGTACTCTCTTTAAGAGAGAGTTTTACTTAAACCTGTCCTTCCCCTGTCCCCCAGCATAAATTACATTTCAGTTGATGTATTCCATGATACAGTGGTCATATCGACTGGACCTGTAAATTGGAATACCCTCTCCTCTCCTCACACCTTTAACTCACCTTTCAATGTGACCCAACCTAGAGAGCATCAAGCTCCACTCCATTTCAGTCAGCTATTCAAGGACCAATTCAATTCTGACCGACTGGACCTTAGACGGCAATGTGCCAAACCCTGTTTCCCTCTGCTCAGTACTCGCCTTTCAGGGTGACCCAGTACTGTTTCCACTTCCTGCGTGTGACCATCTCCAGCTTCCTGTCCTTATGCAGGGTGAGGAGGGGTTTAAAGGACAGCCAGCCGGCCCTGCGTACCACCCCCTGCTCCTTCTCAAACAGCAAGTCCAGCTGCTCCAGAGAGCCCCCTGCAGACTCACTGCTGCTCTCGCCCTCTTCTGTCCCCGTAGACGGGTCTCTCCTTTCACCAGCTCCCCCTCCTCCACTACTGCCCTGTCCAGTCCCTGTCTCCAGCTCACGCATGAAGTTCTCATAGATGTTCTGACGAAGGGCATCGTTGCTGTGGTGGAGAGCCCCTGCCGACTGGGCCCGGGAGGCCCCCACACCGCCAGGGTACCACAGGCTGGATACTTGGGAGGGAGAGCTGGTGTCAGCTGTCAGGCCATCCACTCCACTGTCAAAGACCTCGCTGCCATCCTTATACCGGGGCTCCTGGAAGCACATAGAGGGAAGAAGAGGGTAGGGAGAGGGGGTGGGACAAGGTGAGAGTGAGAAGAGGGTAGGCAGAGACGGTGGGAGGAGGTGAGAGTGGGGAGAGAGTAGGGAGAGAGGGTGGGATGAGGTGAGAGAGTGAGAGAGTGGGAGGGGAGAGGGTAGAGGAGGAGAGGGTGGGATGAGGTGAGAGAGTGAGGAGAGGGTAGGGAGAGAGGGTGGGATGAGGTGAGAGGGTGAGGGAGGGTAGGGAGAGAGGTGGGATGAGGTGAGAGAGGAGTGAGGAGGGTAGGGAGAGAGGGTGGGTGGGATGAGGTGAGAGAGTGAGGAGAGGGTAGGGAGAGAGGGTGGGATGAGGTGAGAGAGGGAGAGAGGTGGGATGAGGTGAGGGTAGGGAGGAGAGAGGGTGGGATGAGGTGAGAGAGTGAGGAGAGGGTAAGGAGAGAGGGTGGGATGAGATGAGAGAGTGAGGAGAGGGTAAGGAGAGAGGGGGGATGAGATGAGAGAGTGAGGAGAGGTAAGGAGAGAGGGTGGGATGAGGTGAGAGAGTGAGAGAGGGTATGGAGAGGGTGGGATGGGTGAGAGAGTGAGAGAGGGTATGGGGAGGGTGGGATGAGGTGAGAGAGTGAGTGAGGGGTAGGAGAGAGGGTGGGATGAGGTGAGAGAGAGAGGGTATGGAGAGGGGTGGGATGAGGAGAGTGAGAGAGGGTATGGAGAGAGGGTGGGATGAGGTGAGGGTAGAGGAGAGAGGGTGGGATGAGGTGAGAGAGTGAGGAGAGGGTGAGGAGAGAGGGTGGGATGAGGTGAGAGAGGAGAGGTATGGAGAGAGGGTGGGATGAGGTGAGAGAGTGAGGAGAGGGTATGGAGAGAGGGTGGGATGAGGTGAGAGAGTGAGGAGAGGGTATGGAGAGAGGGTGGGATGAGGTGAGAGAGTGAGGAGACGGTATGGAGAGAGGGTGGGATGAGGTGAGAGAGTGAGGAGAGGGTATGGAGAGAGGGTGGGATGAGGTGAGAGAGTGAGGAGTCCCACAACAAAAACACTTCAATTCCTGAACCTGGAACTCTGGCGACTAAAGTTCTTGAGACTGAGACAATTTAATTGCGTCTGTGAGGGCACCCTGGTTTCCTGACCCCAGTAGAACACTACTTCATGGGATTGAACTCTTTCTCTTTCAGGGGTAATGAAAGCCCACCTGCACTCCAATAGATTGCAGCATCTGGTCTCCCCTGGCAACTGGGTTGAGTGCACTTCAAACACAAACAGTGTTCTGATGCCCTTCCCCAGTCTCTCGCTCAGTCTACCCTCTTCTTCCCGGCTGTCCGTCAGTCTCCCTTTCTCCCTCAGTCTCCTCTTTCTTCCAGCAGTCTCCTCTAATCACCCCTTTCCTACCACGTCTACCCCAGCTGATTCTCATAAGGACCTGGACTGGACCTAAGAGGCTGGCTTGGAGGGCGCAGTGCGCCCCTAAACCACAGCTGAGCTCTGGAGTCCAGCTGGAGGGGAACAAGAGCTGGAATTAGTCCTGATTTGGGTTGACTCGTTGAAAAGGGGCTGTGATGCTGTGATTTGGTGATATATGAATCAATGAGCCAACTGGAAGCTGTGGGTGATTAAGTGGCCTTGGTGAAACAAGAGCCCCAGACAGGAACAGAACAAGGCCAGGGTGGGCCCCTGAACGGTCTCTGTCCTGGACTCCAGAGTCACCAGAGGGCAAAGAGACCCAGTGAATGTGTCAGCATGAAGCTATAAAAACTCTGAATGGCTCCAATTAAACTATCCAGAGCTCAGTTGGAAACATCACGCTCCAACATTTGCCCATGAAGAATTCACAGTTTGAGTCAGAACACTGAAAGAGACCATTTATCTCTAATAATATCCCTCTGCTCATTACTAATCTGTCCTGAAGGCCAGGGTTGCCTAACGCCTACACAGGACACACATTTGAGGTAAGGTGGAGTTTAAAGGAGAATGGGGGTTTGAGTGTTACTCGGATTGACCAGGGTTTGTTGGAGAGTTTCTCATGGACCTATGAAGCTGCGCTGGGAACCAGAACAACTTCAAATCACAGTCCTCCATAAGCCCTCCTCGTTCTCACTGAAAAGGTCAAAAAGTTCAATAGTGCAGGGAAGCTGTGAGTCCTAGGTCTCTTCCCAAACCCAACACATGGCAGGAGATTATTAGGGTTTAAGTGAGGTCTAGTAGTTTAGAGTGAAAGCTTTACCCCCAACGTGGGTCAAACCCAAATTAATGAGCACATATCCTTCTCTGTGCGTCAGGGAAGTCCTTTTACCTTCCCCGATTTCCTTTGTCAGACCCTAATGAACGAGCACCTATCCATACAGAACATACTATGGACTGGCTCTCTGGAGAGCAGGACAGGGTGGTGAGTAGAGCCCAGAGCAGCTCCACCATATCTTAATCACCATGACAACCTCATCATTATGAGTGTGTTGGGGTTTCTAAATATTGAGCTGGGACATAGTTTCACTGCAACAGAGATTTAAAGTCTTACAGCAATTATCTTGGCATTGTCTGAAAAGTGTGTTCAAGTTTAAAAGAGCTATTGAATTGGTGCATAATGTTTGATTTAAAGACAAAGTCACAGAGGGCCACGTTTTCGAGCAGTTCAACTAATTTGGAAAATCTTACAGCGCACAGTTTTAGCAATTACCTACTTAGCCTTTGTTGCAGAAAATATGACTATTGTGGTTACATTTATGGGGCTAAATGCTCTAAATAAGCTATTGCAGATCCATAACACAGATTTACACAAACACACTATCCAGTGATTTGGCATACAAGTCATGGTTATTCCTATCCTGTACAAAACAGCCTGGTGTCCTTCTACAGGTCCAGTTCTCAGCCGTCTGACCCATGCTGCAACACTGAACTATACGTCATACAGACCTGCTGTAAACTGGTAAATAACATGCCGTTTCAACCAATCACACCAACACACAACAGCAAATCACCTACAATGGCAAGCTATGCATCCAACACATGGCATTTAGCATATTCCCTCCATTAGCATGGGGTTAGCAACAACACTAAACTGACATGATCTCTTGTACCTACCCAGACGTAGTCATGGAATCTGCAGACCCTTTGGCTTCTCATCTTTCTTCTCGGTTTCATGCCTTACTCTCCGTTAGACGACTGCATCTCTAGTCCCTACACAATGCACCATCCGCGTTGCAAATTTCATTTTGCGGTACCCTGTGGTTTTCAGTCCTCAGACAGCTGGTATTGTGGTCCTCGGGACCGGGGACGACGTTGTGTTCCTGGCGAGACGACACCGACCACTGAGGCACATGGCCCAGGTAACCAGTGACAGTCCCCAGCCAAGAAAATGCCAGAGAGTTGCTTCCTCTTCCCCCCTCCTTAACAGGACACTAACAGGGTTGGAACACTGGTCTGTGCCAAGCACATAATAACCATATTCTCCTGTGGAGCTACAGACATTCATATCTCAAACAGGGAAATTCCAAAGGAGACTAGACACACCTGATGCAGCTAAGGGGGTCCCGTGTGGCTCAGTTTGTTGAGGATGGCACTGGCAATGCCAGGGTTGTGGGTTCGATTCCCACATGGGGACCAGTATGAACTAAGAACCCGGTCACCAGTTGAATGGCGTTTCCTCCGTCAGTGTTGTGGCTGGCTTCCGGGTTAAGCGTCCGGGTGTTAAGGAGCGCGGTGTCATGACGTGGCCCTTTCTGGTTATAGATTGTGGCTTCCCCCTCTCTCCTACGCCCAGGTTCTGTTATCTGAGGTCGTAAATTCCTGGCGGAGACTCTCTCCCAGTTTCATGCAGAGTTTCACAGTAGAACAAAGGAACTCCCGCCAAATTCTACTACATCACAGAATTTGAGAACTGAACAATATCCATATTTTGGAGAATGTGTAAATTGCCGGTGGAGAAGCCAGCTACGACCCGGTCCATTTTGTTTCATGTTTGTGACCTCATGAAAGACAATACAGCCACAATACCATAACTCTGTTTATACAGGTGCCTCAGTTATGAGGTTTGCATCTAATTCTTGTATAAAATGAATGAGTAAAGATTAAACTATTTGTGAAATGACGTAATGTGATGTTAAACCTTTAATGTGAGAGAATTGTAATTCCCAATAAAGTTTAACTAAGTCATTGGCCCACCACCGAGAGCACAGACATGATCTGGCGTCATGGAACCGCCTTTTCTATGGTTACGAATAAAACACCCTCCTAAGAAAATCATCTTCAGACTGAGCAAACCCACAGGGTGAGCTGTGATTGCGAATAGTTATTGAATTCCTAAACATACCATGTGGAGCATTGGCTACACGGCTGGAAAAGATGAAACTGAGACTCTCGATCCCTACAGAATAGGAGCAAATCTTAGGTACTAATTACTAGTCTGCAGCTAGAAATTATGTAAACCTGGAATGCGAATACCGACAACCGCCGAAACATCTATTCTATGAGAACATTTCTGAATGGTACTCTGAAGTATCCATTCTAACCACGAAAGAGCGAGCGACTCGGATGAACTCTCCAACAGATGGACTGACGATTCCAACAGAGATCTCAATGACACATGGGCGTAAATATATATTGATTGCAATTATTCCCGAATGAGTGAGCGTTCATGTGCAAAGGATTAGCATTTCAATTAATATAATTATCAACTGTGTGTAGTGATCCCTTTTGTCTTTCCCACTCTCTCAGTCCACACCCACTTCCCTTTGTCCACCAAGCCGTCATATCGGCTTAGCCCACAAGGGAATCATCCCTATCCTTGTAACCAATATCTACGGTTTGTTTATGCATTTCTGTGATTATTTAGTTAGTAAATAAATGATTAAACCAATTGGTGGATGATTCATAGTAAAGTCTGGGTTCGTGCAGATAACCAACAATTTATGATGTTTGGAATGAGACTGACATGAGGTATAAAATAATTCATTAATAGAAGACTAATTGATCAGATATTAAAATATCTGAAGAGTTATATTCGGAAAATTCTAACTTTGTAATCTGAAGATTTTCCGTGGTGCCCCGACTTCCTAGTTCATTACATTTACATGATTAGTTTAATCACGTAATAATAATGACAGAGAATTGATTTGCTAAAATAACAGTCTTCACATTTAATGATGCCAAAGACACGACAGCGGTTAGGCGGGTCATGTTTCAGAGGACGCATCAAAATATATACCACAATTATCAAAAGAGAATGTCCTTCCTGAGGGTTCTATGAGAATAAAATCTTGTAAAACACAAGAATAGTCGAGGTGAAAATAGAACAACATGCTGTGCTTCTGGTTGCTGCTTTAGAATGGCCTCTCTCCCTCTCTCTCTCTCGAGCCCGTTGGGGAGTTGCAGCGATGAGACAAGATCGAAATTAGGGGGTAAAAAAAAGCTACATGTAAATCTAAGGCAATACCTCAACTACAGACTACAGTTGGACTACATAGAGACTAGCAATATGCTATGGCTACAGAACTAACTGCAAACAAAGCTGTACTGGTTGTACATACCAAGCCATGAAGATAGTTCATAGATCTGTATACACCCTGTGAAGAACATCATTAGTTTAGAACCTGAGCGGAAGTGTTTCCTTGCCACTGTCGCTTCTGCTTGCTCTTTGTGGGGTTATTACTTAGGGACATTGACAAATGTTTCTGAAAAAAACTTCACAATTTTGGATGCAGATTGTTTGAGCTGTAGGATCCTGACCTACACAGACAAGCCCATACAACAGCCTCACTCACCTGTGTCTTCCTCTTCTTCCTGCTAAGACTTCCAGTCCAGTCGCTGAGGCGTCTCATGCGACTTCTGACCGCGCCAGAGCCCTTCTTCAGGGTGGAGCGCTCTCCGCTGGGCCGGGCCTTACGGCAGGGCAGGGTGTAGGACGAGTACTGCCTGGCCTCCGGGCACTCCTCCTCAGTAGGCACGTCCAGGGCCGAAACAAAGGAGGCCCGGTGCTGGATGTGATGGGGGGATTCCCTGTACTGTGCCGACAGGTCCTTAGCCGTGGGGAAGGTGGCAGCCATACTAGGGTCCCTGTAGAGATCTGATATGGACACTAGGGGAGACTGTTGGCCAAAGGCCTCCAACTGGTCAGCCCCACTGTTCCCCATAGTCCTACTGGGGGAGCAGGTCTGGTCCTGGTCACAGAGGTCCGCACTGTGCCCCCAGGGCGAGTCGTACCAGGACCCCTCGGAGCTCAGCGAGCTGCCCTTGCTGGTCCTGGTGGTGGAGGTTGAGGCTGGCTGCGGAGCTCCGTGGTGGGCCTCAGGCCTCCTGCTGCTGCCAGGAAGGCTTGAGGTGGACTCTAGGGTGGGGGAGAATTTGAGCAGCTGCACCGGCCCAGAGGCCTCGTCCAGAAGCAGACCACTGTTAGTGTTGGTGAACTCCACCCTCAAACTACCATCCTTCTTGATGACCACCCTGGGACTGCTTTGCTCCTCCAGCCCCTCACCCTCTCCTGGCATCCTCTCTGGGTTCCTGTGTCCGTTCAGAGCATGGTCGTTCAGCTCCCCTGATGCTCTACTGTCCAGGCGTCCACTGCCTTCAAATGGGCAGCAGCCATTCTCAGATGGGAGTTGTGAGCCGCCTCCTGGTGGGGAGTCATGCCAACGACGGCAGTTTGGACTGCCCTTCACATAATCGTAGTGTCTGGAGACGTACGGCTCTCCTCTCCTCTGCGGGGGGGAGAGGCAGCCTCGGCCAACAGTCCTGGCTTTGTAACCTGAGCCCCCTGGCCCACCTTTCCACCACGTATGGGGGGAAAGAACCTCTTCTTTGGTTGAGCGGAACTTTAGTGAGTAGGGTTTTTGTTTCCCGGGGAGGATTAAGCTGGTGCCCTTGGGCCCCTGAAGGCTGTATTGGCTCTCAGAGTTTCCCATTGCGATCTGGAAGACAAAGGAGACCAATTCTGTCAGAGATACTATGGAAGGCAAGGCAGACATCTGTTGGGTGACATCATTTCAGGTGTCGTCACACTGCTGTGCTGAGAGGCTACTGTAACTCAGATTGGCCATGGTTGAGAGACTCGTTCCAAATAGACATTACCACACTACACTTACCGACTAATGATTCCTATGGGAGGCCATCAGTCACGGACTAAGTTTAATCGGATAACATCTGAGTGAAAAGACCAAAGAAAAAGGCATAATTGCGCAGGAGAGCATCTAATAATTACAAAAGACAGCCTGTTCTTCTTATTTTAGACATTTTCCAGGAAAGGTACCAAGGCGGCATCAGCGCCAGTGTGACCAACAAGCCTTCATGGCTGTTATGTGTGAAATGACTTCCAGGGAACCTCAAAGGGCTTTAGATTCGGGAAGGATGGGGCATGACCAGACATCTGAAGGGAGTGAATCAAAGCACTGTAAGGTGCGGTTTGAGACATAGAAAGGCTTGATTTGACAACTGCTTGTCAACTGTCATGTGTTACTGAAGATAGCTACGGCTCACTTACTGTAAAGTCGCTCCATTATCAGTCTAGTTGGCAACACTACAATAGCTATAATCTTCCACTCCCTGCACTGCTTAAAATGTACTAAGCGACTTACCTATAATCACTACCACTTATAGAAGCACTGTTAATATCTCTGATAGGAGACAGAACCGTCGACTCACCTGTGTGTCCTACAGTGTCTTGTCAGAGCGTGGCCTTCCAGCGGGCATGGTGGTCCTGAACTCCTCCGCTCTCAGACAACTCAGACAACACTATGTCGTCCTGCTGCACAGCCAGGATCATCTGAGGGACACACAAAGGAGAGCGCTTGGGATTAGTGACTGGGTTATCGCTATGCCAACACAGATTTGTTAACTGCCTGTGACAAACTCCCATGTTTGATGACAGGTGTTGCAATTAGGTCTGAGTCCTAATCCAGCCGTCGGGAGAGGACTTTGGTCTTTCAGTGGTTAAGAAGAGGACACCCAAGCTTTGATCAGAGGACTACTCTAAAGTAGGGCACTGAGGAGCAGATTCACTTTACAAAAATCCTCAATGTCTGTTGACAAGAGGAATAACACTTGCCCTGCATGCATGCCCTCTCTGAAGAGAGGGCATGCATGGCATACAACACACCAAAATTGAATTAGTATCTACAAACTTTAGCTGTCAAAGACAGCACAAAAATGACACGCTTCCATGTGTTAGACTCAAACCTGCACCCGGTTTCCATCACAGTGAACCTAAAGGAGCCCAGGTCTGTGCTGCTGTGCCATTCTGGGTCTATGACTACTGTAGAAACTCACTCTCACTCCCTCTGACTCAATGCCTCCTTATATCCCTCTCCAAACTAAACATTATTTCCAACTCTGCAGAACTCAATGACGTCTTCTTTGATCAGTTGGGAAAGTTTTTGAAAAGCTGGCTACAGTTTGCCCCGCTGTTTATTTTTAACACTGGAAATCCAGCCATTTCTTTTTGCGCCCCAACAGCCAAATATGTCCAGGGGCGGATTCAGAAAAACATAAACCGCTGCAGAGCTTTCTTACTGTAGTTATGGGCACAGCTGATGAAAGAGCACAACCCTTCCAGTATACTATTACACATCTACATGCGTGTAGCTCACAGTCCAGGAAACAACTCGCATGATAGCCATCCTCCACTGGTGTAGCAGCACACATACAGCCTGTGTGAGAGGACATCGTGTAAATACCCTGCTGCCAACAGATGAACTGATCTGTGGCATTACTGCTCTTTATCTCGCCTTCCTACTATACGCATGTACCTTGACTTTAGAGACCTTAGAGTCAAGCAGGGGATAGTCTGCTGAATGACTAGATGTAATGTACTGTAGCATATAGGCTGAGGGTAATGGGAATCCAGAAGCTCCGGCTTGAGGGTAAAGGTGGTATTGTGGCAGAAGACTGATGTCACAGTCATAAAACATTTTTTGGGGGGTATCTGTGACCTTTCCAATGTGTTAAATCTTGTGTTAAATCAAGTCTTGGTTATGATAATGTATAATCAGGTTTAGATGAAGCGGGTCAGTCTGGCACAAGGTTAACAGTTTAGCCATGTTTGTTTTTATGTATATATACAGACAGATACATACATACATACATACATACATACATACATACATACATACATACATACATACATACATACATACATACATACATACGTATGTATATACAGATGTATGTATATATACAGATGTATATACAGATACATACATACATACATACATACATACATACATACATACATACATACATACATACATACATACATACATAGTGTACACACACACATAGACACATATATACACACACATATACATATTATATATACACATATATACATACACACATCTACATACACACAAAAGTATGTGGACATCCCTTCAAATAAGTGGATTTGACTATTTTCAGCCACACCTGCTGCTGACAGCTGTGTAAAATCAAGCACACAGCCATGCAATCTCCATAGACAAACATTGACAGTAGAATGGCCTTACTGAAGAGTTCAATGTGGTACCGTCATAGGATGTCACCTTTCCAACAAGTCAGTTCGTCAAATGTCTGCCCTGCTAGAGCTGTCAACTGTAAGGGCAGTTATTATGAAGTGGAAATGTCTAGGAGCAATAATGGCTCAGCTGCGAAGTGGTAGGCCACACAAGCTCACAGAACGGGACCTCAGAGTGCTGAAGAGCGCAAAAATAGTCTGTCCCACAGTTGCAACACTCACT
Source organism: Oncorhynchus nerka (assembly GCF_034236695.1). Taxonomy (NCBI): domain Eukaryota; kingdom Metazoa; phylum Chordata; class Actinopteri; order Salmoniformes; family Salmonidae; genus Oncorhynchus; species Oncorhynchus nerka. The sequence goes on from NC_088407.1 coordinate 55,762,278, forward strand.
ACCGAGTTCCAAACTGTAAAGCTCGCCATCATTGGACTCTAGAGCAGTGGAAATGAGTTCTCTAGAGTAATGAATCACGCTTCACTGTCTGGCGGATGAATCTGGGTTTGGCGGATGCCAGGAGAACGCTAGGAGAATACAGTGCCAACTGTAAAGCTTGGAAGAGGACTAATGGTCTGGGGCTGTTCTTCATGGTTCAGGCTAGGTCCCTTAGTTCCATTGAAGTGAAATCTTAACGCTACATCATACAATGACATTCTAGACAATTCTGTGCTTCCAACTTTGTGGCAACAGTTTGGGGAAGGCCTTTTCTTGTTTCCGCATGACAATGCCCCCGTGCACAAAGCGAGGTCCATACAGAAATGGTTTGTCGAGATCGGTGTCGAAGAACTTGACTGGCCTGCACAGAGCCCTGACCTCCCCTTTGGGATGAATTGGAATGCTGAATGCGAGCCAGGCCTAAATCGCCCAACATCAGTGCCCGACCTCACTAATGCTCTTGTGGCTGAATGGAAACAAGTCCCCGCAGCAATGTTCCAATATCTATTGGAAAGCCTTCCCAGAAGAGTGGAGGCTGTTATATCTTAAGAGTGGAGGCTGTTATATCTTCTGTTATATCAGAAGAGTGGAGGCTGTTATATCTTCTGTTATATCAGAAGAGTGGAGGCTGTTATATCTTCTGTTATATCAGAAGAGTGGAGGCTGTTATATCTTCTGTTATATCAGAAGAGTGGAGGCTGTTATATCTTCTGTTATATCAGAAGAGTGGAGGCTGTTATATCTTCTGTTATATCAGAAGAGTGGAGGCTGTTATATCTTCTGTTATATCAGAAGAGTGGAGGCTGTTATATCTTCTGTTATATCAGAAGAGTGGAGGCTGTTATATCTTCTGTTATATCAGAAGAGTGGAGGCTGTTACATTATACCAACTCCATATTAATGCCATGATTTTGGAATGAGATGTTCGACGAGCGTCCACATACTTATGGTCATGTAGTGTATTACAAACCGCTGCTAACCATCACCAGCCATAAACGTTCCCACATCTTGTACAGAGACACTGGTGGCAATGATACTGAACTTGACTTCAAGTGAGAGTAAACAGAGCAAATAAGACTCTGGCATCTATTCTCATGAGAAATAACAGAGTGATAAAAGAGACACTTGTTACAGAGATGGCACCACTGGGTCAATGGAAATGTGTCTGCCAGGAGGAGGCTGTTCTCAGTTTCAAAGAAGCAAAGCAGCTTTCCTGACAGAAAGTGTTCTCAGGGTTGCCAAGTCTAAGGCCTTTAGCTCTGACAGATACAGTGAGAAGGGTTGCCAAGTCCAAGACCTCTAACAGCCAGAATTACCAGGGTTGCCAAGTTAAGGCCAGAGGCCACGTGTCCAAGGTTAAGAGCCGGCAGCGGTCGGCCACTCCACTAGGCTAATAGTCCCTGACCTGCCCTCCACAGCATTCTGGATCTGTGGGAAAACCAAAGCACCGTCTATCACGGACGGATTTACAATCCCTCTTCCATAGTCTCATCTCCCCCCTCCGACTTTCTCTCCGATTAGCATTGACAACGATTAGCCCCTTGAGTTTGAAGTAGGGAAATGGCTCCAAATCCCTCAAAATGAATTAGGAGATCCTAAACAAAGGCTGTTCGGGAGCAAATAGACACATTCCGCTGGCGTGCTGCAAGAGTCAGAAGAAAGGCTGTCACAATAGCTACTTCCAGTTCCTTTCAATGCTTTATCTGACACAGAGCTAACGTCTGACTGTTTATTCAGGTAAGGCTGAACGTTTGAAAGGCTCAAAGCCAAAAAATACACACACATTCATGCAGACGTCAACCTGCTGATGTGGGCTGAACCGGAGCATTGTAACAATGTTTTGTGAGGGGAACACATTTTCCTTAGCCACATCACTGAACCCCTGCCCGAGGCTCTGTGCTCCTCAACAGCCCCTCCGATAGGCCATCTGTTCAGGCCCTCCCTCCCCCAACACCCTGTGACCTGAGATTCTCCTGCTAATGGCCCAGGAAGACTCCCACGCCTCTCCCTGTTCAGTCTGACAGCGTGTCTCAGGGATGGAGCCTTGGGCCAAGTCAGTGAGGACACAATTCCACAGGGTATAAACACTGCATAGTTATGCTGTAGAAACGAGTGGGAGGGGGTGTAGTAGTGGGGTGTCTATGTCATCACGGAATTTTTCCTTCATGAGCAAACTTCATTTCCTTGAGACAGGAGCCACAAAGCCCCCATATAACTCCTTACAGACATCTGCATGCCTCTGCAATCGCACGCTCGCACACACACACACACACACACGCACGCACACACACACACACACACACACAAAGTCTATATCAGAAAAAACCCTCCTGTCCTTCAAGGTAAACTTGAGAAACAAACCCTCAGAAAACCCTAGACACAGCAGTGTGAAACATGAGGCTGGGTTGGGCCTTCCTTGGAGGACACAGCCCCAGCACTACAATTCCATGCTAGTGGACTTTTTTTTAACCCACTAAACTACAGGACCCTAGAGATTAGGAACCAACCCCTTAGCATTTCTCAAAAGGCTAGGCATAAGTGGACACAGACACGTGAGGTACAATATGAAATCCCAGCATGAAGAATGCATCTGCATAGCCCTATCAGGGGAAATGATTGATCCATCAAAGCAGACAGACAGCTTGGTTTTGGCTTCAATCTGACATGAAGTACACTAGAAGAATACACAGGTAAAACTACTGTCTCGTTAATCATTTAGAAGGACACAATGGATGTATTGAAAAGGTTTCGGGTCTCATGAACTCCATTGTTCCCCCAGACCCATACCGTTGTCTATTATTATAACTAGCTATCCAGCTCTCCTTCAGGTTACCTTCCCTTCTGTCAAATTAGTACCCAGGGGACTTCTCCTTTCTCACTTATCACCTTCCTGTGGCACAGAGCCTAGCTTAATGCTTAGCTAACTCTTAAAGGAGCAGTACAGTATAAATTGATCCCACGTCTGTTTTAGAAGCAGGAAAACACTGTCTGAGAGTGAGACCCACTTTCACCAGACCAAATTCACACGGAATGGCAAAAACCGGAAGTAAACATTAAACGTCGGTAGAATGTTGTTGGAAGGTGGAGGTCTGACTCACGCCTGAGCTCTGTCATACATGCTGAATACAGAGGATCCTGTGGACATTCAGTCATAAAGGAGGAAACAAAGTCCGTGAATCAGAGTGCAGGCATATATTACAATTGTGGTAGATTGTACTGTATTGCCAAAGCCACTGAGCGTCAATCCAACTGCTTGTTAGTGTCTTTTGGGCTTTTTCATTATACATTTAAGAAAGGCCTTCTTCGACGTGCTCTGATGCTCTGAACCAAGAATGACATGACGCCCTACAGAGATATTGCGGGAGCCATTTCAGAATCAGACAAATGCCAAGAGAGTCAAAACAGTTCGTAAAAACAATTCCTAAATAACAGAGCACTGATTATACCAAAAGCCAATGTTGCCAACTTCACTGTAGGATCTAAATCATGGGCTATGCGACAGACCAGAAACACCACAGAAAATGTCAAATAATCCATCGTAGCAAACAGCAGCAATAATCAGTGAGCCTGACGGACTCGGCTGTGAATGAATATAATGCTGGCAACAGTGAAAGGTAAGGAGTTGATAACGAGGTCCCCCCCTGTGGGAGAGAAAGGTCCCCTTACATAATAAAGCCCGCTGGGGTCTACAGTAACAGAGCTAGAAGAGTTGTAGCCTACACTACAGCTGTAAACATGCCAACATCCCTAAACAGTACAATAGACGCCGTGTTGAAGTCTGCTCGTACACAAACAAAGCACCAGACACACAGACCTGTCTACACCTGTGCACCTGGATTAAAGACAACCGCAGTAAAAGGCTTTTCCCCCTGTTTTATCTTAATCCTAGTAATAGAGCAAACAGAGGGAAGGATGAAATGGAGAGATAAAAACAACCCTTACCTCCGTCCAAAGCTTTAATCTAAAAGCTCTTTGAAGAGCAACGCAAGGAGAATCTAGAGCGCTCTGATCTTAAAGTGGAGTCAATGAAGTCAGCCTGCCGGTCTTAAAGTGACACGCACACACACACTGGCTGAGGCACATGTGGAAACTTCCTCTGCTTCCACCCAGATTCTAGGCACAGCGAATCGTAATCCTCCAGGGTAACGCGGGGCAACCGAGCGAGGTGAGGAGGCGGAAAAGTGCTCAAGCCAGCCTCACTCACTCTCTCCAGTTGGAAGTTAGGACCAGATATGTTTTATTTAGTATAGGAACACCCTCAGTGTTGTTTCTCCTTTCTCCTGCTTTTCCGTTGGCCACAGCAGAGGATGCAGGAACTTAAAAAAAAAAGAAAAGCCCAAGGCAGTTTTCCATGGGCACTAGATATTATTGGGCGAGACAAGTTGGCGTGTGGAGCTGTATAATGCCTGGGAGGCACCAGGGAACGCTGCTATGACTGGGGCTCGTCTGACCCGACATACCACAACAACCCCAAGAGAACACGGTGATAGAACGCTCTGAATCCAGGCTGAGGAGATCCGTCAGAGCAGAAACAGAGAGAGGAGGAGGATAAAGACCTCCGCATGCTTGGGTTGGCACCTACCGGAACTCGGTTAGGTGAACTGAACGAGTGTGCTCGTATACTCCCTTAAAAGATATTAGCTTGATAAACGATCTTAAGATGCCTCAAAATAGTAAGAATTATTTTAAAGATAATTGAAGAAACCTGTCATAAATTGACATTATCACAGAGGAGATCTTAGTCCTGCAATTTTACATCTACGATGTTTGGTGCACTATTTCTCGAGTGAAAACTGGACAATGAGTCTTCTATCGTTGAATGCCAACAAACACCTCATTAAAGGATATCTACTGTTGACCAATGACAGTCGAAAGGGCGGAGACTTCGGCTACCAAAATGTGTCTTGCCACGAGAAAAAAAGGTAATGTGCACGAACAGCCAGAAAACCCTCGCTGAAGACTAAAAATAACCAAAACGTCACAAAATGGTCATAATACACAGAGTATACAAAACATTAAGAACACCTGCTCTTTCCATGACAGACTGACCAGGTGAAAGCTATGATCCCTTATTGATGACAGCTGTTAAATCAGTGTAGATGAAGAAGAGACAGGTTAAAGAAGGATTTTTTTAACCTTGAGACTTGGACTGTGTATGTGGGCCATTCAGAGGGGGAATGGGCAAGACAAAAGATTTATGTGCCTTTGAACGTGGTATGGTAGTAGGTGCCACCGATTTGAGTATGTCAAGAACTGCAACGCTGCTGTGTCTTTCACACTCAAAAGTTTCCCGTGTGTATCAAGAATTGGTCCAACGCCCATAGGACATCCAACCAATTTAACACAACTGTTGGAAGCATTGGAGTCAACATGGGCCAGCATCCCTGTGGAATGCCTTCGACAACCTTGTAAAGTCCATGCCCCAACGACAAATTGAGGCTGTTCTGAGGGGGTTAAAGAGGGTGCAACTCAGTATTAGGAAGGTGTTTTTTACACTCAGTGTACATGCACAAACTGTTACGAACTACTTATGATGGGAAGCATACGGAAGCCTTAAAACAGATAGAAAAACTAAGGCCTGGATGAAGAGAAGGAGAGGAGGAGAGACGAGAAGGAGGGGAGGAGAGACGAGAAGGAGGAGGAGAGACAAGAAGGAGAGACGAGAAGGAGAGGAGGAGAAACGAGAAGGGAGTAGTGAAGGGAGACGAGGGGGTTGGGTTGAATAGTATGCAGAGTCAGAGGGCCAGATCTGTATCCATTTTTAAAAGCTAATTAAGGTGAATGAGAAAAGGCACAGAGACAAAAGTCCACATTCATTCCCCGGGAATTAACGTCTCTGAAACGCAGACCAAATGGTGTGCTTTCCTGGCGGGTCCAAATTGTGACCACCTTTCTAAAAACACACATGCTCCTCTACACAGAACCTTCATTGAAACTGGCCCATTGAGAAAGCCACAGCACAGCAGGGCCAGTTGCTGGTCTGAAGTATGCCAGACATTTCCAAAGGCTGTTCCTTCTTTTCCCCACCAGGTTGTGTGAGCCACTCCTTTATTTTCCAAGTACCAACAGGAATAGAGTGACCTCTGGTGCTCAAAACAAATGCATTGCTTAGATTTAAACCGCACAGGATTTAAACCGCACAGTCAAATTGATGTTCAGCAGGTAATTAGAAGCTAGAAATGTTTATCACAATTCCGGGCTTCGAAACGCCATCCTAAAAGACTGCAACATCTTCACGTTGGGCGGAAGATAAGGGACTCACAAAATGAATGTCAAACAATACTGCTGCTTATACAAGGGACTATATAAAGACCATTCCCTTCAAGATAGGCATTCCGAATTACAGAGGCGTATACTATGTGGTTATTTGATACGGTGGAGGATCTACTCAGACCCAATAGTGGGTGCTCTTCTCATGAGCCTCCAGACTCTCTGACCATAGCCAACCTCCACACAATCCAACCAATTACTTGAGCAGTGGCGTGTATTACAAGACATTTACGAAGCTATTTTTTTTACAAAATAATGTATATTTCGTCTCTCTGTGTTCCGTAAATTTCCTTCAATTCGCATGAGTCAATGTATCTCACTTGAGAAAGCGTCCGAGCAAAGGAAACAGCGCCCCTCTGTCTCAGTATGTGTAGCCCATCTATCTGATTCTGTCTGGTCAAAAAGGGTATGACATTGTTGCCGCCCGTAGCATTGAAAGCAAGGGAAGCCAGCAAGCATTTGGCCTCCCTTGATATTTAAAAAAAAAATAATAATAACCAATCAGCGTTGAGCTAAACTGAGTGAGCTCAGCTGTGAATGCTCCTGGCGCACCAAAAAAAAGTGTAAAGGGAAGCCAGGTTGGATTTGGCTTCACACCAATCACATGACATCAGAAGCCAAACGTTGCATCTCATTGTGTCGTTGTAGTCCGGTGGCTAGCTAGCTAAAATAGTCCCTTTCCCAAATTAGCCACGGGTGGAGATAGGGATTTGAACTTGTGGTTTTGCTTAATTCTTCGTGCTGGCCAATGATTATAACTGTGATTCTGATCCAACCATAAATTCATACATTGTGCCCCTGGCCTGAGAAGATGGAAGTTCAACATGTACAGAAGATGGAAGTTCAACATGTAATGTAGCTAATGCTAATGTTAACTAGCTGGCCTGGCGCATCGTTGCCCATGAAGTTAGGCTAGCAAGACAACAAAAACTAAAAGTGTGAACTGAATGACAGAGTCATAGACAGTTTAAGCAACATGAAAGAGGATGGCATTGGCATTTCTCTACAAGTAGGGTGAGTCAACATGTTTTTTCTATTTGCATGCGCACACTTAGAAATCAGTACCATGGACAGCCACATCATATTTAGCTTACAGTGATTGGACTAAATTGCTTATGGTCTTTTTTAGTTGTCACGGTATTAGACTAAGCAGAGGTGATTAGATGATGTTGAAGTTGAAATGGTGCTGGAATAGTGGAGGCAGCACATGTTTTCTTATTGACAACTCTCCTTGGTTCTAAATCAATAGTTTAGTAGTTCGAAAATGTCGGAAACATTTTGTAGGTCATGTAACTGTTTGTTATATGCAATATGTTTTGTGGACTTCACCGGACAGATGTTGCTCTCCGGTTTTGTGATGAAACAAAAGGTGTGGTTGAATTTATTCTGCCACTGTGTCTTCTTATTGTCTCGGCCTTTAGATCACAGTGTCAAGGCATACGATCTAACAGGTTATAGAGCAAACAACGCAATTATCACAACACAGAGGTTGTAATATGGCTTTTCCCCCCTGGCTTGGCTTCCCTGGTAATTTACCCACGCCACCGCTACTGTACTTGAGACCAATCAAAATGAGCTGATTTGTGAAACTCTTACAAATGCCAACATTGTAACCTAATATTTCAAAAAAGGAACCACTAACGATGCTTGTAGTTGGGCCCATTGTCCACGAATAGCTGTAAAAGAATAAGCTGTTCTTGGCCGGCTGCATGTGCAAGAGGAGTCAGGTTCACAATGTTGGCAACAGTAAGAGCAGCATTCAGAGGGTCCAAACAATGTCAGCAGCATAATGGCCCTCATGGGCTCGTCTGGGAAATCTCAAAGGCTTTTGTAGAGGCTTTAGAGTGGAGGGGGTTAGCCAACACACTTTCAGAGGCAGAGAAGCAGAAAGAGAGACAAAGAAAGAAAGAAAGAAAGAGAAAGATCATACCAGTGACAGTGAAAACACACATCCAGAAGCATAGAACCATAATGAAAAGAGTGTGAGGAAGGAAGCGAGAGCAGCATAATACATATTCACACAGAGCAGGTGTGGGTAGTTCCGTTGAGCTCAATGAAAGGACTGACCATAATTAGGCTCAATTAACAGGCTGAATGAGCTCTGAGGGGGCAGGATCTCATCGGGGGATAATCTCTCTCCCCTCTCCTCTCCTCTCAGACAGGAGCCTCGTGTAACGTACATCAACATGCCATTTGGGCTGACTCCTACTCAGCACCTTGACAGATAAAGTCCTTGAAAAGTGCTTGTACATTGTAGTACATAATGACAGTAATGGACTGCATTTATATGACGCTTTTCACTAGCTAGGTCTAAAAGTGCTTTACATAGCAATGGGTTTGGGCGTGCAGGGCTGGGAGAGTGTGAGGGCCGATGTTTGGTGAACTGTAGGGTTAGTCCTTTCACACACCACCCTGATAACGCGTCCAGTGATACCCCTCAACCCGTGATAGCCTCCACCGTTCAACCCTCCCGCTCAGTCAGAGGAGACACTACCGGGACAAAACTTCAGCATTACCACCCACCATTGATGGCCTTCCCCCTCTCCTCCTCTCCCTCTGTATAATCACCATAGTAGGACCAACCGGGCTTGCCCTCTCGCCCTACACTGAGACAGTGAGTGAGGGTTAAGGAAATTAGGGAGTGAATCACGGTTTCTCTCTATCCAAACTGTCATAAAGAACCAAGAGAGAGCAGTATAGATGCCGATGCACGTGTCTTCTGGTGATGCTTTTGCCATCTTAATTCAGACTTCCCAGTGTGCTCCAGGAGACAGGACCTAGTAAACGGTAGACATTTTCATTTAGGGGATTGTGTAATGGCAGTTCATGGAAAAGCCGTCAAATTAATTTCACACCTCATCTCAGCCCCATTGATAATGTCTAAACCTCCCTACAATAAACTATCGGCTGACACTGAACCCCATGGGAGAGAGAGAGAAAACAGAGAGAGAGGCATTAACTCAGCATGCTAATAACCCAGTGTGTCTCCCCAACACTGTGACAGATGCATTCTGGTAGCTGGGCGCCATTTGTAATCTGATGCCATTGATTATACAGCTCGTGGGGGGATTTGAGTAGCAACACCCAGCGGGATTGAAATATTCACAACATGGAATATTTGATGGAAATTACAGCTTTGGAGGGAGGTAGGATGGGAAGATATGGGAGAGGGAGGGAGAGAGAGAGTACGAGAGAGAGCGAGAGAACAAGAGAGAAAGTGAAGGTGGAATTCAGACCCCATGATGTCAATGATCCAGGGTCAGAGTTTAGAGGGCAGGTCTCTTGTTCTTGTCTAAACTGAACTACCTCCCTCCTGTCTCTGGCCATGTTGGTCTGGCTCTCCTCCTGAGAGGAGGATGTCGTCTGTCTGCTAGCACCAGGAAGACAAGTGGAGACCGATGAATCTCAGCACATCCTGACACTAAAGCTCTCTAATGTGGACAAAGCAACTTAAAACCCAGGCAATTCTACACTATGAATACATTTGGGATGAACAAAGCACAACCACTAAGAGTCATCACATGTCCCTTTCTCGGTGCCATGTTGTGAGAACTCTAGATTACCTCCCTGACTTCCCCTACTGTCTGTTAGCTCTCCTCAGTTATACCAAAGTGGAAGCAGTAAGCCCAGATCGACAGCCTGATCAACCTCCTTTGTCAAGTCCCCTGTCAGATCAGGCCCCAGTGGAAGGAGTCTACAAAGAGCTGCGTGTCAGAGATGCTCTCGCCCCAGAACTACTTCAAGGCAGCCTGTGTGTTTTCCTCCCCACTGACAGAGATGGTATTAGACCCGAAGTCGGAGCTGGGAGTAAATAGCACATCTACTGCCATGTTCAGTGGAGAGAGAGCCTTATGATCCACCCAGGAGTGTCACTATCCATTTAGCATGGCTTCTGTCAGCAGTGTGTGTGTGTGTGTGTGTGTGTGTGTGTGTTTAGCAGAGAAAGGGAATGCTGCATGCATAGAAAATACACACCTTCAAAGTTGCAATCAATCAACTTGATTGATCAAAAACAAGTGTGTGTGTGTGTGTAACGCGTGTGTGAAAAGTTTAACCCCCAAGACAACCTTACTCTGTCCATTAGGCAGCTTAATGAGGACTGAAGCTGATGGAATGCTGATGTGCACCTGCCGTTCTCCTGCTGTGGGGAAGATGACACCCTAAGACACTCAGAAGAGAAGCTGTGACATGTTTAACTCTCATAGTTCGAGCTGGAAAAGACACACCTCAATCTCATTATCTCTGTGGGAGAACCTACTATTATTATCAATGTCTGCAGCAGGAGTATTGGACTATATTAAATGTCTGGTAAACCAGTGAACAGTTCCCTGGTCTCTTGTATTAGTCTGACCAATGGGGGGGGCTGAGGTCGAGGTGGGAGCCGACACGACATCCCTCCCATGAGATAGCAGTGAAGCCACAGGCTCCATGGTCTAGGTCTGAGGGCTGAGAGCCAGCTGAGAGCCAGCTAAGAGGCTAGAGGGGCCCAGGGAAACAGTTCTCCACCCATCACTGTGGGGCTAGCCCAGGAAGACACGGCACGGCTGTCAAACACGCCAGTTTCCTCCTCTGCAGGGAAGATGGGAGCTACAGAGGCTGTAGCAGATGCTCACATCCGTGAGATCAGCTTTCCTTCAAATCCTCAAGGTCAACTTCAAACCCAAACAGCCGTATCTCCAGCCCACACCGCCATCCCGCTCTTCCCCGCCCCTACAATATAACACATTGGGCACGTGAGTCGTGCTGGCGGGGTGTCTAAACTGTTCTCTGGTCTTTCAATTGAATCAGGTTGACTGGGTGTCCGGCGTATGTAGGAAGCCCAAAGGACAGGTTGACGTTAACTGTTCCAGCTCCACTGTGCCAAGTGGGTCCATATTTTGCCTGTAGGTTTCCAGTAGGAGGTTTCTGTCCCCTTTTTGAGGAAAAGGAGTCACCATTTTGGCTCTAAATAGAGCCAGAGTCAAGCCACACAGACATTGAATCACTAAAGTCACTCTTTGATCCAATTCACCACGGGCTAGATCACAAGCTCCCCAGCGGCACCAGGTTATACGACTGGGACACACGAGCAGATGGTGAATAATTGAATTGAATTAATAAAAATGGGAATTGATAAATATATGAATGACAATGAAAATTAGTGCAAAGGCAACGAAAGGGTCAATGTCAGAGACCCTTCCATGTCCGCACTACGCGGTCTCGATGGCACTTGTGTAGCTCTGACCGTGGCCTGCCTGGGAGTCGCCCGGTCTGCTCTGGCTGTTCCACACGCATGTAATGGAACACACTTTAGGTTCTCTCAGAGGAGAGGGCAGGGATGTAACTAGATGGCTAGCGGTGTTCTGACAGGGTCTACATCCGAGCCGTGTAAACAAAAGGCCAGAGACAACCCTTTACAACATAAACCATCCATCAGGACTAATTTAAGCTGTTTAGAGACCCCGACATGCTGCGCCTGGTCTACACCACTTCTGGAGTACACAAACAAACAGACACACATAAATAGCCTACACACGCGCGCGCTAAATGAGTAGAAGCCATGGTTAAAGTGATACGATGTAAACAGAACCCTATACCACCCAGGAGAGAGACAAAGGTCACGGAAATCTCCACTGTAGCTGAGCTTATGTCACAAATAAGGACTTTGGTTCCGAGAAGTGCAACTGACAAACCTGCTGTATGCTTCCGTTCTGTTCGCAGCAGGATAAGACCTGCCTTTGTTCTCGGGAGTTGTACGAATTAAGTTCTCATTTATCCCTGTGCCGACCACAATAACGATGAGCGAGGTATACAAAAACACGTGTTAAACGAGGCCAGTTAAACACCATCAATGAAGCAAAGTAGCCCTGTGTCATTAAAAAGGTGTCTCCACATACCAAGCTTATACTATATTGCGGTTCAAAGTCCAGTGTACCTGGTAGATGAATAGATACAGGCTGGACTATAGGCATAGGTTAGGAATGTGATCCACTCTGCCTGATCATGCTAAAGGCGTGGAATGCGTGATGGCCAGGAGCCAGCCTCAGTCCATCTGTCCACACGCTTCAGAGAGCTGAGCTGACTGAGGAATTCTGCTGACCACACCGGAACGTCTCTCTGGAGAGGTTACCCTGCCTGCAAAACAACTCTCTCCACACGCCAACGGAGGGACACTGACTCACAGCAATTGTGTGTTATGGAGAATTTTCCAGAATAGTTCAACGAATGCCTTCACGTTCGCAATCCATTGACAAGCTGATGACTTTGATACCAGATGGGAGGACCAGGACTACGATTCCCTCATTGCCATCTCATTATCTGTAATCAGTTGGATTGGACTTTACCTCATTCCACCTGGTCATAAACGCACAGCTGTGAGTGGCTATTCCATCCAGGTTGTGGGAGCCCCTGGTTGTATTGATATACAGAAGGCTGGTTGGTAACAGTCTGAGAAAAGGAGGCCACGCTGGACCATCCCACAGAGGAGTGCTCAGCTCAGCCCCACGAGCAGAACAGCTTGACCACCTTAGAGCTATACAGCAGATGCTCCACGTCCAACCAGCAAAACAGATTACTTACAAGAACTGTGTCAGGGTCAGCCTACAAGCTATACACACTGGTACTCATGCAATGTTATTTACTTTCGCTGTGTGTGTGTCCGCGTGTGCACTTTTCCTCAGGCCTCTTCTATTCAATTTGAAACACATTTAGTCTCCTCTGTGTTTCATTTGGCAGAAATGTCATAAAACCAATCCAAAGAGCAGGGCTAAAATGATTCACTGTTGAATAATTATCACTTCCAATGTCGACATATGTGTATTTATTAAAATATATAGACCCCCTCAACCTATAACCCAAAACAACTGCTATACGGCAAACCAGCAATGGAATCGACTTAGAGGCTGAAAAGGACAAACACAGGCAAGCAAACACTGACACTAAAAAACACTGACACCAGTTTCTCTGAGTCTGGGACAAGGCAAGTGTCGGCTGATTAGATTTAAACCACAGTCAAACACAAGTCTTTCATACTCTCAACAGAACCTATCACTTCAAAAAAGGGCAACAATGCAGCTGACGTAGCGGACGCAGAACCAGACTGGCACTTCGGCTAGGGGGTAAGCACTAGCAGCTGTGCCACATGTGCAGCCTTTTACTGACGTGATTGAATTAAAGCCGATGCCAAGCCCATTATTAACCCAGCCATGAAGAGCCCAAAGAATGTCAGAGACCCACACTCGTTAGGCAGCCATGCAAGGCCTCTGATGAGGAAACACACGCTAATATCACCACGAGGTTGAATACTATGACACAGCGGAGCTTAGGGAACATTTAGAGGACAGCTAAAATCATAAGGCAAGTCAAATATACTAATTTATAGAAATGAACTAATCGGATGTCGTATTACTGTGCTCTGGCAGATGCTCTGGCAGTCTGGCCTGTCTGTGGCATGTAGAGCACGCTGCTAATGGTCAGGCAGATGCTTCAGCCCTGGAGGTCAGAGGGGTCAAGCTGATCCTTCATAAGAGGACAAGGGGGGTCTTTATTCTGCGCCTTCATTCCTTAATCTGGCGTGGGGGGGATACAGAACACTTTCTGTTTGGCTCCTCACAGGTGGGCAGATCGAGAGAGCAACTGGTCTGTCACTAACCAGAGAGAAAGAAAGAGACAGACCCTCTCTCTCTCTAGCTCCAGGTTATCTAACCCTATACTAGCCTATAGCGTGTTCTGTCATCCAGCCTCGGACTCATCGACTCCTGAGAGGGTGTTGAATAATGACAGGAAGATGCAGGAAACAAGGGAATTTGACATCACTGGAAAGCATACACACGGCCAAACATCAGCCAGGACAGCAGTACAGTCCAACTCTGCAAGCTCTAATAGACAGTCAGACACACACTGTGGTATGCCTACAATATCTAAAGTACAGACTGCCTGCATTTATAAGTTTCTCTATGTTGATGAATGTGTGTGGTTGTCTGATGCAAGGCATGTTGAGTGAGCGAGCTCCTACTGTGGAAGTGTAGCATAGAAAGGTGGTGTGTGACTGTGTTATAAATATGTAAGCACAGTTGTAGCAGATCTAAAAGCCCAGACACTTGGCAGGGACGGGGGTTAGCCGTGAGAAGCCTGTGGGACTACAGGATAGCATAATTAGCAGAAACAGGTAGGCCTGGCATTAAACCATCCCCCAACAGATGAAGAATAACTCTCATGGACTTTCTCACGCCATGTCAGATATAGCTCCCAAGTGGCACTGCATCGCAGTGCTAGAGGCGTCACTACAGACCCTGGTTCGATCCCGGGCTGTATCACAAACGGCCGTGATCGGGGGTCCCATAGAGCGGCGCACAATTGGCCCGGCGCCGTCCGGGTTTGGCCGGGGTAGGCCATCATCGTAAATAAGAATTTGTTCTTAACTGACTTGTCTAGTTAAATAAAATAAAACATTTATAAAAATAGCCACCTGGTGTATAATACATACTCTGAGTGCATTAAAATGGCTTCTCCGACTATCTTAGACCAGGAGGTTCTGCATTAACAGCACTCTCTCACATTAAACCTCCAATAGATGAAGGTAATAATGAAGGTAATAATGAAGGTGATGGAGAGAGCGGGAGAATGAAGGCAGTAGAACAGACAAACCAGAGAGAACATTCCAGGAATCTATAATGTTTGCTTTGTACCGAGGCTACAGCTAAGGAAACCCTAGTTCCTGGCTTTTCACTACACTGTTATTATCAGTAAATGGACATGGATATGAAACTATTTACTGTAAAATATCATTGTTAGTATGAAAAAGAACCACAAGTTTCCAGCGAGGCTGACCTCTCCACGCGAGCAGCTAACCACAGAGCCTGCTGCTTTTCCTCCAGTGTCCTGCCCAGCCCGCCTGCTTCTACTAAAAACACACAGCCAGCCTAAATTAGCCCTCAGGAGTCAGACTATCGGCTACAGAATGACTTAGAGGGACAAAAATAATACCTCATGGAATCATTCCATCATAATAAGATTCTGTGCTTGCCAGTAATAAACATTGGATATCAGATAAAACGGGCAAATCTGTACAAATAAAAATCTGTCTGCTAACTCCGCATTACAGAGACTACTGAAGCCCAAGCTAAGATTGACAGAAACAAGCCAATGACAAAACATATTAGGCTATATTCACTTAAATGAAGACTTGCCACACCTAGTACTGTCAGACATCCATGTCTCCTCTCCCAGACAGTTCCAGCTGACATCAGGCTTATGAGTCGCCTGATAGGGTGTGTTCCATTAATCACTGATCTCATCCAACTGTGAATAAATGATTTTACACAGCCAGCAGTTGAGTCACACGCATTACAATGTGAGGATGAGATGAGCACTTAACTAGTAAACATTAGGGCTGGGAATTGCCAGGGACCTCACGATACGATACTATCACTATACTTTGGTGCCGATAATATATGCATCGCAATTCACGATTCTATATGTACCGTGATTCGATACTGTGATTTTATTGCGATTGGATGTTGCAAAATATATTGTTCACCATATGTCTGCTGCAGAGGGACAAGAAAGAGCTTAGACCAGTCATGGAAATAAAATCGCCGAAAACAAAATTGGCTCCCTATTTAAAAAGATGAGAACAAGCTATGAAGGCAGGTACAGCCAACTAGAGTTAAAATAATACTCTGATATTGTCAAAATGATATGTCATCAAAAATAATGTCCCGATACGTAACTGTATCAATTTCGTCCCGCATCTCTAGCCAACCGTCTGCTGTTCATTCACAAACACATCTGGGACGGCACTGCAATTGAGTAATCTTTATTGGTAAAAGACATGTTCTGAGGTAACGAAACACACACAAGATCACAAAATGGAAGAACTCAGAAACACACAGAATGAAGGACGTTTTTAAAGCATAGTTGGCAATGGAGTTTCCATTGAGAAACGCAGGATTGAGGAGACCACAGCCATACGGCTAGATGACAGCCGTTCCGTCGACATAGGGGATGCCCATGGTAGGCCATAGGGTTTTACACACAGTTCCTATTATTCAGTTGGGTGGAGTGCAGTTAGACGCAGTGCCACATAACACAACATGTGCTACTGCTACCGCCCCACACACTCATCTCTACCACTTCTGAAGAGAGGGTTTCTCTCACCAGAAGAAAAAACACACATGGTCACACACTTCTCCAATGGCCAGCAGTTGCTTAACTGCACACAGGATATGCCAAAAAAAAAAATAATTCGCCTGTGACTCAATCCTTCCTTTCCCCAAGAGAGCCAGGCTAAACTGAAGGCACTGTGCCCTCGCACATTCCCCCCCCCCCGTCCAGGCCGGCCCATCTGGAGCTGCCAACAAAGGGCCTGTTGAGTGTGGACCAAACCACGAGGGACTGTGAGAGATGACCCGCAGCCACTAATCCTAAAGGGCAGCAGAGTGTCAGGCCTGGGCAGAGAGAGGGGTATTACATCACAAATGCATGGACACTTCCAACTAACTGCAAGCTTCTCAGAGAGAGGCGAGCATTCTGCTCTTAAAGGGACAGTGGCTGGACTGAGGAGTGGAGGACAGTCCATAAAGGAGCTTCTCAGAGAGAGGCGAGCATTCTGCTCTTAAAGGGACAGTGGCTGGACTGAGGAGTGGAGGACAGTCCATAAAGGAGCTTCTCAGAGAGAGGTGAGTATTCTGCTCTTAAAGGGGCAGTGGCTGGACCGAGGAGTGGAGGACAGTCCATAAAGGAGCTTCTCAGAGAGAGGCGAGCATTCTGCTCTTAAAGGGACAGTGGCTGGACTGAGGAGTGGAGGACAGTCCATAAAGGAGCTTCTCAGAGAGATGCGAGCATTCTGCTCTTAAAGGGACAGTGGCTGGACTGAGGAGTGGAGGACAGTCCATAAAGGAGCTTCTCAGAGAGAGGCGAGCATTCTGCTCTTAAAGGGACAGTGGCTGGACTGAGGAGTGTAGGACAGTCCATAAAGGAGCTTCTCAGAGAGAGGTGAGCATTCTGCTCTTAAAGGGACAATGGCTGGACTGAGGAGTGTAGGACAGTCCATAAAGGAGCTTCTCAGAGAGAGGTGAGCATTCTGCTCTTAAAGGGACAGTGGCTGGACCGAGGAGTGGAGGACAGTCCATAAAGGAGGCGGTCTCTTTCTTTTCTCTCATACCTTTAACAACTTTCGGATTGAGTGGCTACAGATTAGGAGCCACCGTCTCAAATGACAGCTGAATGTCGACAGACAGGAATAGCCCGTCATATACTGCACTGTGCTACTATACACCACACACACACACACACACACACCTGTTATGTACTGTTAATGTCTACTCAACGATGGTTGTTCATCTTTACTGTTATGGGAAGGACGGTTCAGTGATCATCACAGGCCTCATATCTAAATGAAAAGGGCACAAAGCAGAACCTTCTTAAATAGTGACCCGGCAGTGAACCCTCTCTGGCTAGACAACTCAAATGTTAAAATATGTCATTTTAGAAAATGGAAGCCCTTGGCTGTCCGCGATAACATCATTTGAGGGTATGAGATTCATTAATATTGCACCAACGGCTGGGTCAGTCACAATCAAGGTAGGCCTAACACCCAGGGTCTGCATGACCCTCCACTGCTGGACACCAACAGAAGGGGGTGACGAGACCGACGACGACGAGATTCACCCCGTTGATTCTGTTTAAAGGTAGCACCCTTCCCATCTCTGTTGATCTGGAACACAAATCACTTGAGATACAAGAGCCATCAATTACATGAGAACAATTCCTGCGGTGGCTGAAATGAAGTGGAACACTATGAGCAGGTGAACTGTGTGCATTGCAGAGTGCAGACTGAAACATATTCTGTGTCACACAGTAGCACTACGAACGTAATCCAGAGGAGAAACAAAACATCCGTCTCCACTCCTCCAGACCACCTTGTCCTGTCTCAGCTCAGCTGGTACGGACTCATTCATTCCTGGAGAGGAACTAACTAAATGTTCCCCCTTCGCACCTGTAACTGCTGAGAAAATAAACCCAGCCGAGGGTCGAGCAGGGTGGGTCGATCAGGCTGGTATGGGATGTATAGAGACCATGAGCCAACCCGCTATGTCCTGCTAGCCAGGAAACAGTGATATAGAGTCAAACCGTCTTATGTAACGATTCTAGAAAAGGCCAGCCTTGGGCCTTGGCACAGACAGTGCATGCTGGGGTGTTCTGGCCTGGTTGGACTGCGTTGAGAAACAGAGGATGGGGCGAGTCTCGTGACATCTGGAGAGCACAGACAGACACACCCACACAGACACACCCACACATTAACAGCTCCCGTTTCCCATGAATGCCTCTCGACATTTCTAACAGGACGTTGCGTTTGTAAGCCAAAGCAAATCTAAACCAGCCATCTACGCAATCATTGTACCTGAAGCTCCTCCGATGCCAAACAGGCTCCCCTACAGCGGCTGAGCTTCAGGCCAAACCAGGCATAAAGACAGTATCTCTCCAGGAAACATGACTTTGATACATTTTGCTTCTTCATTCAATTCTAATTGAGCTAATTCAGTGTTTGGATTTCAGGGTTGCTGATGACCGAGAGCAATCAAGGCCTTCGCTGTTTACATTGGTCTGATGCCAAATGACTGAATGACAAAGTCTGAGACTGGGGGTGGAAGGAGCTCTCACTCCTGCATCAAACTAAGCTGCTAATGTGAGAGAGTGAGTTAATGAGGCTGAAAATGCATCTCACATTCCACACAAGTGCTGCTGCAGCCAAGCTCTCAGCCAGTCTCCACAGCTCTTCATTTCTCAAAATAAAAGCCAGAACCCTTGAGCCGGAGACTCGCGCAGGCTGTTCTGCGTGGTAGGTGACAAAAGAAAATCAAGTGTTTATCATCAACCCACATCAGTAGCCTTTACACGTGACAGTTTACTGTGGTCTGTTTTGTTACTAGAGGTGTCGGCTGCTCTTAAGCCCTGATGGTGGAGATAAGACAGGGTGAGTCGGTGGAGATCGGTCATCAGAGCCTCACTGATGAGCAGGTAGGAAGAGACTGCATCATCCGCATCCATTACATAGAACAATACATAGCAATACTTAGTGTCTGTGCTGCTCATTATCTGTATTACACCCCTGGCTGTTACCTGTGGCCCTCAGTACAATAACCCTACATCACTGATACCATGTGGAGCTGACAATACAGCAGCTCAGCCAGAACTGCAGCTTGTGCAGCAACCTGAAGTCCCGTTGCGGAGGTAGGGCCTTTACCAAAAAGTACACCTTCTCTCACACACACTGCTGTCATGTTGGCTGCCACTCCATAGCTGAAGTCTATAGCCTTGGCTTGGGATTGAGGTTTCAGGTGATCTACCACATTATGACAGGTAATGGATGTGAGGGCACATAGATGAGCATTTGTGATCCTCTGTAAATGTAAAGAGTCCTGCTGCAGGATAGAGGACAGGCAGGTATTGAAGTAATCCTGAGCTTCGATGAGCTTAGGACCCGACACGGACATCTCCACTCCGTGACAAGACTCGGGAACCGTCCATCTTCTGCACCATGAGGCTTAACCTTGCGAGCTCACTTGGCACGTCGCTTAAAACCCTCTACTTCATTCGATCTTCGTTTCCCCACGCAAGAAGCCCACTTCAATTTGAACGAACACATTAAAATCTCCTCAAAGGCTTCAATCTGTAGCCATTTAGGGGTGTCAACCTGGACATGAATAAGCCATGGACTATTCAGCTGGACACCAGTCCCGCTAACCAACAATAAGCTTGTGTAGTAATGGATCAGATACTGGGACAGATTGCTACAGACATACTTGGGGAAATCTGTCATTGTAGTCATGTCTCAACGGTCTGACCAATGAACAAAATGAAATGAATAGATCCCTAGTCCCAGGGCATCTGGCGCGCAAGGCCTTTCGCAGAAGTGATTTTAGGAAACAACTGGGCCGTTTCACAGACGGATATTAAGCCTAACCCTCGAGTGAAAAGCACGTTTAAATCTTAAATTGAAGATCGAAATCTTACAAGAGAGACTTGATTTGAAAGGGCTTTTCAGGCCAGAAGTCGGCTTAAATCTGGGTCCGGACATCCGCCCCTATGAGTGAGCCAATGACAAACTATGGTTTGGTGTCCTGTGTCCTTTTCGCGATGGGAGGGAGCCAACGGGACAGGAAGTGGTGGTCGTGCCAGTCATTTGCCTGTCAGTATGGTAGCCAGGCCGGTGGTGAAGTCCCTGCCAGGACACTGTTGACACCAGCCTGAACTCACCTGCTTTTAATAGCTCTACTCCACACACAGCTGCCCAAACTACATGCACATCACTCTTCTCCCATTGCCTCAAAGGCCAAATATAAGTCCAGCCACAGGGGCAAAAAACAGCAATACACATGCCATTATGCTTTTTCATGGTAGCCAAGCAGCTCAAGTAAGTCAGTGCAGTGGTCCAATCGTGTAACATTTGAAATGGCCTTGAATAGACCATCAACAATAGTGGAGCAGAAAAACAGGGTTGTTTTCCATTGTGTCAGAGTCAGGATGTACAGCAGAGAGAGAGGGGAGAGAGGGAGCTCCTGTGGTTCCCCTAACAGTGCCTCTACCTACAGACAGTAAAAGGCCGTGTGGAACGTGACAATAAGCACAGATATGACCAACGCCTGATAAGTCCCAGCCAAACACCCTTATATGGAGAGAAATGTGCAGAGGGAAGACATGAAACATTTGTGCTTCTCTGAGAGTTGCACTTCAGAATTAACGATGGGCAGTCGCAGCACACAGCCTTCCAAATGGCTTATGGGGAGGAGAACAACCATGCATCAAGATGTCTAGCTTGACATGGACCTAAAACACTAACTGTTGGAAGTCCATAGCTCCTTTCCCTTTGGCTAAATAGGTTCAGTCTAACAGATTATACAAACATGAGCACACTATGTATTAGGAAATAACTTGAGTAAAATGCTTGTTTTAATTATCTTATTGTTCCATAATGTGTCAACACTGATTAAGTGAATTAACTTGAGCGATGAGTTGCAGATGCCTCGAGACCATATGTGCCTTTAAGAGATGTCTCGCACACTACTCTGGGAAATATCCACACATTCGTGAATCGTTGCATTAATCATGTGTGCAATATGTGCAGTATGGTTTAGATGAGAAGCTCCTGTATAATTTGAATTGCTATTCTTGTGTTTGTCTATATACTAAGAAACACTACATGGCCAAAAGAATGTGGACACCTGCTCATCAAACATCTCATTCCAAAATCATGGGCATTAATATGGAGTTTACACTTTACAGTTGGCACTATGCATAGGGGCAGGCAGCGTTCTCCTGGCAGCCGCCAAACACAGATTCATCCGTCAGAATGCCAGATGGTGAAAAGTGATGAATCACTCAAGAGACCGTGTTTCCACTACTCCAGAGTCCAATGGCGGCGAGCTTTACACCCCTCCAGCCATCGCTTGGCATTGCGCATCTTAGGCTTGTGTGCGGCTGCTCGGCCATGGAAACCCATTTCATGGAGCTCCCGACAAACAGTTCTTGTGCTGACGTTGCTTCCAGAGGCCTTTGGAAGTCAATAGTGAGTGTTCCAACCGAGAACAGATGATTTTTACATGCTACACGCTTCATCACTCCTGTTCTGTGAGCTTGTGTGGCTTACCACTTCGCGGCTGAGCCGTTGTTGCTCCTAGGTGTTTCCACTTCACAATAACAGCACTTACATTTGACTGAGGCTGGTGTAGCAGGGCCAAAAGTTGACTAACTGACTTGTTGGAAAGGTGGCATCCTATGACGGTGTCACATTGAAAGTCACGGAGCTCTTTAGCCATTCTACCGCCAATGTTTGTCTATGCAGATTGCATGGCTGTGT